>NC_135802.1:117568746-117889430 GCF_964213995.1 Mustelus asterias
ATTTTCCTCCCCCTCCCCCCTCATTTTCCTCCCCCCTCCCCCCTCATTTTCCTCCCCCCTCATTTTCCTCCCCCCTCATTTTCCTCCCCCCCTCCCATCATTCCAACCTCCCTCCCCTCACCCTCCACCCCTCCCCATCAGCTTCTCTGCTCCTCCTCCCCCACCAGTCCCTCCTGGTCCACATCAGCCCCCGCGAGCCCTCATCCCCATTGCCCGCCCCCCGTGCTGTTTTACCTGCCCTGTGTGTGTTACTTTTTCCCCAGCCCGGGTAGTGGCAGTGCCGACAGCGGCTGTTGCTGGGAGTGCGGGAGGCCGGAGACGGGCTGCGAGACCCGGCAAGAATTTGCTGTTCAGCCTCGAAACTCGCAAAGCAGCAGCGGCAGCCATGACAGTCACCTTCACAGAGGAGACGGAGACTGCATCCCGCTAGGTCCTAGCGCCCGCAGAACGTGACCTGCACTTTTCGTGATACAGGTGGAGCAGCATGTCGGAATGATAAAACTGTCCAAAATTCAAATGAAACCATTACTGCACAATCACACATAATTTTATTCATTCACGGCATATGAGCACAGCTGGCAAGCCCAAATATTGATGTATTTCCAAATTAGTATGGTGTGTGACTTGGAAGGGGCATTGGTACTGCTTCCCTGTCCTTATTCTTTCAGGTGGTAGAGGTCACAGGTTTGAAATATGCTGTCAAAGGAGCTTTGGTGCATTGCTGCAATGCATCTTGTAGCTGGTACAAAATTCTGCCATTGTGTGTTAGTGGTGGAGTATCCATACACAGAAACATATAGTTCCTAGGTCATATTAGAATAACATGAAGCTTACAAGTGTTGTTGGAGCTGCATTCATCCAGTTCAGTATTTGATCTCATTCCTGACTTGTGCCCTGTAGATGGTTGACAGGTTTTGGGCAATAAAAAGGGAGTAACTTGCTGTAGAATACCCAGCCTCTGGCTAGTTCTTGTAGCCACACTAAGTGGTTGATCCAATTATATTTCTGGTCATTTGTGCATCTCAGAATTTGATTTGTATTATTGTCACATGTACAGTGAATATACAATATACAATGAAAAGTATTGTATCTTGCACGCTATACAGACAAAGCAAAGGAAAGAGTGCAGTTTGCAGTTTTACAGTCATAGAAAACAGTTAGAATAATGATTTAGAAGTATCGAACGAGAATAAAAGAATTAGAAGGTATGCTGGGCACAGCTTGCAAGAAGTCGCCACGCTCTGGCGCCATCTTGGATCAAGATGGAGGTTGATGATGGGCATTTAATAGTAATGCCATTCAATCTCAAAGAGAGTGGTTATATTATTTTTTTTGTTAGAGATAGTTATTGCCTGCCAGTTGTGTGGCATGACCCCTTACTATTCATCAGTCCAAGCTGAATGTAATCTAAGTTTCACTAAATAGGCTAACACGGTGGCACAGTGGTTAGGACTGCTGCTTCACAGCTCCAGGGACCTGGGTTCGATTCCCGGCTTGGGTCACTGTCTGTGTGGAGTTTGCACATTCTCCTCGTGTCTGCGTGGGTTTCCTCTGGGTGTTCCGGTTTCCTCCCACAGTCTAAAGATGTGCTGGTTAGGTTGATTGGCCATGCTAAAAATTGCCCCTTAGTGTCCTGAGATGCGTAGGTTAGAGGGATTAGTAGGTAAATATGTAGGGATATGGGGGTAGGGCCTGGGTGGGATTGTGGTTGGTGCAGACTCGATGGGCCGAATGGGCTCTTTCTGTACTGTAGGGTTTCTATGAAAGGTGGGGAACTGTTTTATGAAGTTATAAATGCTATTGAATATTGTGAAACCATCAACAGACATCACTACTTCTAACATTATGATGAAAGGAAGGTCATTGCTGAAGCAACCAAACATGGTTGAGCTGAGAACACCACTCTGAAGAACTTCTGGAACTGAGATAATTGGCCTTCAAGACCCTAAAATCATCTTCTGTTTTGTCAGGTATGACTCCAACCAATGGAGTTTTCCTCAGATTCCCATTGACTTCAATACTAAGGCTTCTTGATGCTACGCTCAGTCAAATGCTACCTTCAAATCAAGGGCAATCACAAAACATCTCATCTCTTTCATAAGTTAAAGGTATTCAATGGGGAACTGGCAGAACTTCAGTGGCCTTTGGTCCAGGGAAGGAGGACATCTTGGGCTGGATATCTGTGTGAGCTTTGGAACCTAGCCATCATCACCAACTGGGGTTTGGAGCCCGAACTTGCCAGCAGTGAGACCAATGGTGCAACCTTCCAGGAATTAATCTCCAACTCTGCACTCACCACCCTATTGAGGAATCTTCACTGTTGACAATATACAACATACTCTTTGGACGGTGCAAATTTCTGCATTTACCTTTTAGCCTTAAAGTGAGACAGCATGTGTTTTTTTCAATTTTTTCAATTTTGCTTCAGCAAAAAGTAGATGAGATGCTCCAAGGATTTAAAGGAGCAGTCGACAACATAGCTGGTGGATCTATGTGTGGGAAAAATCATGACTGCCAATTACATGAAGCCATGGCGAGAACCAGGAAAACCAGGACTAAGCTGCATGCAGACAAATGCATTGTAAAGGTGACAGAATGCCAGTTCTTCAGAATGGTGTATGCACTTGACAGAGTCAAGCCAAGGCCTGAATAAGTCACAACATCTCTGAATGGAAGGTCCAAGAGACAATAAAGATCTAAGAAGTTTCTTTGGTCTGAACCAGTATATGAGCACTTTCACACTTCACATGTCAAAACGCACAGCAAACTATGAAAGCTGATGAGAGAAGATGTTGAGTACCTGTGGTCAGAGTCACATCAGAGGAGTTTCAACAAGCTCAATGAAGTACTGAAGGAATCAAGTCTGTCATACTTCAACAGAAAGAAACCTGTCATGCTGAAAGTAGATGCTTCTGCAAAAGGACTGGAAGCAGCCCTAATACCAGAGGGAAAACCAATAGTATTAATATCCAAATGAATGAGTCCAGATATTTCAACACAAAAGACATAGACATGAAAGAAATTCTGCATATATCATTATGGGAGAAAGTTCAGAGTGGAAAGCAATCATTGGAGCAAATCTACAAGAAAACTCTTGTCAAGCTCCAGCTTCCACACTAAACACGTTTAAGAAGCCATCCCCTACGGACAAGCCCTCCGTATACACAGGATCTGCTCAGATGGGGAGGATCGCAACAGGCACCTCCAGATGCTGAAAGATGCCCTCATAAGAACAGGATATGGCGCTCGACTCATCGATCAACAGTTCCGACGCCGCACAGCGAAAAACCGCACCGACCTCCTCAGAAGACAAACACAGGACACGGCGGACAGAGTACCCTTCGTCGTCCAGTACTTCCCTGGAGCGGAGAAGCTACGACATCTCCGGAGCCTTCAACATGTCATCGATGAAGACGAACATCTCACCAAGGCCATCCCCACACCTCCACTATTTGCCTTCAAACAACTGCGCAACCTCAAACAGACCATTGTCCGCAGCAAACTACCCAGCCTTCAGGAGAACAGTGACCATGATACCACACAACCCTGCCACAGTAACCTCTGCAAGACGTGCCGGATCATTGACATGGATGCCATCATCTCATGTGAGAACACCATCCACCAGGTACACGGTACATACTCTTGTGACTCGGCCAACATTGTCTACGCTGCAGGAAAGGATGTCCCGAGGCATGGTACGTTGGCGATCCCATGCAGACGCTACGACAACAGATGAATGGACACCGCTCAACAATCACCAGGCAGGAGTGTTCCCTTCCTGTCGGGGAACACTTCAGCTGTCAAGGGCATTCAGCCTCTGATCTTTGGATAAGTGTTCTCCAAGGCGGCCTTCACGACACACAACGCAGAATCGCTGAGCAGAAACTGATAGCCAAGTTCCGCACACATGAGGACGGCCTCAACCGGGATCTTGGGTTCATGTCACACTACCTGTAACCCCCACGATTTGCCTGGCTGGAGACTTGTGCTTAACCCTCTCTCCACTCACATTGTCTGCATCTATAAAGACTTGATTACTTGTTAAGACTGGCATTCCAACCATTATCTTGTAATTGAGTTTGTGTCTATATATGTCCTGTTTGTGAACTGAACTCTTTACTCACCTGATGAAGGGGCAACGCTCCAAAAGCTAGTGCTACCAAATAAACCTGTTGGACTGTAACCTGGTGTTGTGAGACTACTTACTGTGCAAGCTCCAGGAAGACTGCAAATGTTACTCTCTGTGCTTCAGAATTACAATTTCAATCTGAAATACAAGCCAGAAAGAGAAATGATGCTAGCAGATGCCCTATCTGAGTTGTCGCTACAGGAGAAATACACAAGAAAAGATCGAGGTGTAAAAATTCATCACCTAGTCAACATAACATCATCAAAACTGGACCCAATCATGACCTGGGACACAGCAAAATAGTTGGTGAAGCTGAGACTCTAAGATCATACATCATTGGGACTGAAACCAATAAGCAAATGAGAGGGAACAGTATGGATATTTGATTTACAGCTGAGGTGAAAAAGCATAAAGATCATTAACAACCCCATTAACCAATGAGACATCATCAACAACATCACCAACAAATGGAACAACTTGAACATTACCAGCAAGTGATACAACATTAGCATCATAAAAGCACAACTCTTATAACATCAGGACCAATACACACATCACTTGTAAAGCGTGCCAACTCTCCACTTGGAGTGCTACATTTTACTTATTCATTCATTTGGGTATTACTGGCTAGGCCAGCATTTCATTGTGCTTCCCTAATTGCCCTTGAGCACCGCAGGGGCTGGGGTGTATTATAAACCCCGAAAATCACAGCATAATTTGATGTTTTAAGTTTCCTTTCGACTTTGTTTTTGGTTCGGCCTGTTCCCCCTTCCTTTTGGGGAGCTGCCCCTTTTAATTTGTCCCTAAGTTAATTTGAGTTTGTTTATTTGGTTGGGGGGGAAAAAAGAGTTCCCTAATTGCCCTTGAGAAGGTTGTGGTGAGCAGCCTGCTTGAACAACTGCAGTTCCTGAGGTGGAGGTACACCCACAGTGCTGTTAGGGAGGGAGTTCCAGCACAGTGAAGGGAATGGCAATATATTTCCAAGTCAGGAAATTGTGCGATTAGAGGGGAACATCCACGTGATGGAGATCCCATGTATCTGCCAAATCCATAAATTTTGTACTGCACCTAAGTGATATTAGGAATAATATTTTGTCAAATGAAAAGAAGCCATAAGACCCTTAACTGTTCACTAACTTATATAAGTCCATTGTTAATCTTTTTTAGTTCAGGACATAAAAGTTAATGATTGGAACAGTTACACAGATATAGAAGCATTGCTTTTAAAGAGAAATATGCTATATTGTTATATTTTTAGAAACATATAAAATAGGGGTAGGAGGCAGCAATTTGACCCTTCAAGACTGCTCCACCATTCAACATGATCATGGCTGATCCTCTTAAAGTCATTCTTCAACATTCTCCCTGGACCCTTTGACACCTTTAGAGTTTAGAAATCTATCTATTTCCTACTTTAAAATATTCAGTGATTTGGCCTCCACAGCTTTCTGTGGTACAGAATTCCATAGGTTACCAGCCTCTGACTGAAGAAATTTCTCCCCATCTCAGTCCTAAATGACCCCTCCTGTATCCTGACACTGTGGCTCCTTGTTCTGGAACTTCCTCTCTCCATTCACATTGTCTGTACCTTTAAGACTTGATTACCTGTAAAGACTCGCATTCCAACCATTATTTTGTAAATTGAGTTTGTGTCTTTATATGCCCTGTTTGTGAACAGAACTCCCACTTACCTGATGAAGGAACAGCGCTCCGAAAGCTAGTGGTTTGTGCTACCAAATAACCTGGTGTTGTGAGGCTTCTTACTGGAACTTCCAGCCAGAGGAAAGAACATCCCTGCATCCAATCTGTCCAGCCCTGTCAGAATTTTATATGTTTCAATTAGATTCCCTCTCATTCTTCTAAATTCCAGTGAATACAGGCCTAGTTGACCATATCTCACCTCAAACGACAATCCTGCCATTCCAGGAATCAGTCTGGTCAATCTTTGCTGCACTCCCTCTATGGCAAGCATATCCTTTCTTAGATAAGGAGACCAAAAGTGCACTTAATACTCCAGGGATGGTCACACCAAGACCTTGTACAACTGCAGTAAGGCATCCTTGATCCTTTACTCAAATCTTCTAGCAATGAAGGCCAACATACAATTTGCCTTCCTAACTGCTTGTTGGGCTAGCAACAAATTGTTGTATGTCCCAGGTTCCACATTCATTGTCATACTGCAACCATGTACTGAGTAACAACATATTAGTCTACCAGTCCATCAGCCATGTGGACAACTTGAAGAAATGAAGCTCCAGCAATTTGAGTCTAAAGTGCGATTATTTCTAATTTAAGGGAACCAGAAGGCAGACTATATAAATTGTAAGGTTATTTAAAGTAATAAAGTTATGTTTATTTTAGGATGATATGCATCAAAACATTTTAATTAAAAATAATTATTGCTCCGAAGAGCAAATTTTATGCTGTTATATCATGTTATCCTCACTTCTCCAAGTAAAATTGTGCGCAAGTAGTTCTGTTACACACATTATAGTTATTATAAACAGAATTTCAATGTTATCATTATTAAGAATTTGTATGTTGCAGCGGTGAAAGTGTAAAGTTCTGTCCTGAATGGTCTCTTTGATATTCAGTGGAACCATCGGCCTCCAGGACCCCGCGGAATCCAACCAGACGGAGTCCTCATTGTCAAGTGTTTGTGATTCTCCCAGCATCCCTCAAGGATGGAACATTCATTGCGCAAGCGCTAGTCCGGAATCGTCGGCAGTAAGAGTTGTTTCCGGGTTATGATGATGTCACGGCAGGAGCTGCAGGTTGTCGCGCAAGGCCCAGAGGGTTCAGCAGGAGGCTAGTGTTTAGCATGTAGATTGCTGACTGGCTCTGTGCTCAACTCTACCACATCTAATCAGTGAAAGAGAAGGAACCGAAGCCTCAAGCTGATCTCCATCTAGCATTTAAGGATAGAAGAAAACTTCAACTCTGCCCACTTGAAAGTAAGCAACTGAGAGAGAACCTTAAGTGTCATAACAAAAATAATGGATTAACCTGTGATTAAGACAAGGGGGACACAAGTTCACAGTAGCAAAATGTGAAATTAGGAATGAAATGAAATCAAGTGCCTGTTATCAAATCCCAACCCTGAATCTATTTCAGAGAAAGATGCAACATCTCAAAGTGAATTACTCTGAATATTGTGATTGTTTTGTAGGCTGATGCAGCCATTTTATACACAGGAGGATCCTGTTCATCTGTTTTGCAAAGTGGTGTTGAGATATTCAACTGACAATGTGCTAACCCTTCAGAAGTGTTTGAGTGTCAGTCAAGATTTAAATAATAATGTGGGTATCATTGGAAGAACTAATATCTATTGCATATGTTCAGTAGTCCTGGGGACTTTAAATGGGCCACCACCTAAAAGCAACTGAATTGCTTGTTCGACCACATCAGAATAAAGTATGTTAGTGTGGGATGGGAATATAGGACATAAATTTCAAATTTTTAAATTGTGAATTCAAGTTTTTAAAATTTCCATGGTGAGCTTTGAACTTTTGGTCCCTGCAATATTCTTTAGTCCAGTAGCACAATCACTGCACTACCATACATATCATCAGTGTTTGATTTACATTTGAGACCCTACATAAAACATGGATAATCTAGTGAAAAAACTGCTTCCAATTATCCTGACTATCCTCAGATGGCATGTTTCCAATCTTGGTGTTTTACGTATTTGGTAACAGTTGACATGGTGCCACAGTGGTTAGCATTGTTGCCTCACAGCACCAGGACCCGGTTCAATTCTGACCCTGGGTAACTGTGTGGAGTTTGCACATTCTCCCTGAGTCTGTGTGGGTTTCCTCTGGGTGCTCCAGTTTCCTTCCACAGTCCAAAAATTTGCAGATTAGGTTGATTGGCCATGCTAAATTGTCCCCTAGATGTGTAGGTAAGGGAGATTAGTGGGGTAAATATATGGGATTAAGGGGATAGGGCCTGGGTGGATCAGAGAGTCAGTGCACACTCTGGCTGAATAGCCTCCTGCACTGGACGGATCCTATGATCCTATTTGGAAAGTAACAGAAAACCTATGTGCTTGAGTCTTTGAGGGTTGTTCCCATTGTTAACCAGCTCGGGACACGGTTGATTTTGATGGTGAGTGCTTCTTTGGGGAATCCTATCTTATGCCCTGTTAAATCTCTCACTCTCGCAAGAGTTCCGAGCGCAGACTTCCTTTAAATGTTTAGTTTTATTTTATTGATCTTTCACTTAAAGAAAGACAACACAGTTTCATATATCTAACAGAAAAACATAGAAACATAGAAAAACTACAGCACAGAACAGGCTCTTCAGCCCCACAAGTTGTGCCGAACATATCCCTACCTTTTAGGCCTACCTATAGCCCTCCATAGAAACATAGAAAAACTACTATTTAAATTGGTTAATTAAAGTATTGTACTTATTGCAACTCTCAGTGCTAACAATTCCCTGCTTTTTGGATTCATTTGGGAAGGGAGGTGAATGGTGGTTGACATTCAGACGATTACCTGAAATGTGCTTTGAATATCAGTTGATTTTGACCTTAATGTTTTTTGATTTCTATATTTTTTTTAAAAATCAGATGTATGGGTCTGCATTTTGCATTGAAAATAATGGTGAGCTCACTGCTGTTATGGCATAAAACATCAGATTCCAGAGTGTTTGTTAATAATGCAACTGGAAGTTGCAGTCTGAGTTGCCCAGCTCATTCACAGACTGTTCTTATATGAGGATGTCACTGACTGATTTCAATGCCAAATCTATGTAAGGGAATGAATTTGCTGACTAATCACCTATTAAGCAGGCTGAATAAAGTTAACACATGAGCATTAAAGTATAACTGAATCGTTAATGGCGTGGTTTGTCGCAGTTACTGCCAAACTGTCAGTGGTAGAGGAGGAAGGGTGCTCACTGTTCACTGCATGGGCAACTGCTCAAGGACTTTGTGGACTTTTGAACATAGACAAACCATCATGGAGGGGGGTGCAGAAATTAATAAAGCAAAAATGCAAGTTTATGTTAGATACCAAAAGCTCAATATTGCAGAAAGGCTAGAGCCTTTAGTAGGCACAGAGTTGATGTTAAAAAGGAAATTGGTCAAGCCCAATGGCTGACAAATTTAGACTGTGGCATATGTTCCATCAACAGGCCAAACAATTTCTCAGCATCTATCTTGTCAAACCCTTAAGAATTATATATGCTTCAATTAGTCTATTTCATTCTTCTAAACTCCAAGAAACAAAGGACAATCTCCTCATCCTAATTACCAGTCCAGTGAACTTTTGTTATACTCCCCAAGTATATTTTCTCTTTGGTACGGAAATCAAAATTGCACATGCTACCTCAGTGTACTTTAATGAATAGCTTGTATCGATTTTCACAAAAAACTGTGCATTGCTGACATTGTTGAAGAGGAGTGTGATGGGATAAGAGTATTAAAAGGTTTAGCATTTTTGAAAGTAGATAACTTGTCAGGCCTGATTTGAAAAGTATTCCAGGCTAAGATAAACAAAGGAGTAAATAGCAAGCTCTGCCAGTAACTTTACAATCCCCTCTGACTGTAGGCATGGTTTTGGAAGATTGTTTAAAAAGGGAGGAAGGACTGGGGTGGACAAGTTGAGAGGTCACTCGACACCAAGTTATAATCCAACAGGTTTATTTGATATCACAAGCCTTTGGGGCGCTGCTCCTTTGATAGGCCTTCAGGTGGTGAAGGCAAAATCCTTCCTGCGTTTAAAGAAAAAACTTAGTTACGCTCTTGAAGTGCCATAAACCTTTGGGCGACAGACTGAGGTGGAAAATGGGATTAGGTTGAATAGCTCTTCCTTAAATTTGAGATTTATCTAGTATTAGTGTCAAAAGTAGGCTTACATTAACACTGCAATGAAGTTACTGTGAAAATCCCCTAGTCGCCACACTCTGGCACCTGTTCGGGTACACTGAGGGAGAACTTAACATGGCCAATGCACCTAACCAGCATGTCTTCCGAAATGTGGGAGAAAACTGGAGCACCCGGAGGAAACCCACGCAGACACACGGCGAGTGTGCAGACTCCGCACAGTGACCGAAGCCAGGAATCGAACCCGGGTCCCTGGCGCTGTGACCACTGTGCCACCTCTATGTAGCTGTCACAGACATGATGGGCCAAGTGTTCTCCTTTGCTGTAAATTTTCCATGTTTTTAGAAAGTGTAGCTGATTATTCCATCTTTGACCCTCTCGAAATATGGAGGCCAATTTAAGGACCACTGCTACTGCAAAGTGAATTCAGCAGATGGGCATCAAAGCTGATACGTTCTTTGTCAGTGCTGCTCAGTTCTATGCTGATCTATAGGAAGAGCATATTTATTTTGCATCTGTTTATTATTGTTAATGATGCTTTAATACTGTCAATTGTAATTAACCCTGGTCTAAATATGTGATGTTAATTAAATCAGATTTGGCATATGTTCTATTTGTAGTGGTTAGGTAGTTCTTTTGGGGGAAATAACTTTAGCTTCCTGATAATTAGTTAAATAACAGAACATGTATTTAGTATAAAAAAAAGCACTTCATAATTAATGACTTGCTTTGCAATCCAATGATTGCTATGTAGGCAAACTTAAAACCACTAGTCCAACTGATCAATTAGATGCTTTAACTTTTCATAATTTATTATCTATTCATTTCATAGAGAACTTGCATTTCATGGAGAGAAATTTATTTCTCACAATATGCCACAGTTGACTGAAAACATGTCTGTTCCATTGCAGGTGCTAACAGGATGGCCGTTTTTGTCAAGAATCTGCTCCAGGTTGTCAACAGGCCTCTGTGGCAGTTGAACAGGTGCTCACTCCTCTATTGGCCATCAATCTGTTCTATGACACAAAAGCATTTGAGTACCATGATCACGATGAGGCCCAAAATTGGGCCAGATCCTCACCAGATGATTAGATCAACTACTGTGCCTTTTCTTGAACCAAGTCAACTACAATGTGTACAGCAAATTGCAGGAATGAAAACAAAGTCTGCTCTAAAGAAACGCTGCAAAGACTGCTTCTTTGTGCGTAGACGGGGACGTTTATATGTGTATTGCAAGACCCATCCCAGGCACAAACAGAGACAGGGCTAACCTGGAGATTTGAACTTTAATTATAATAAATCACAATATGGAAATTAATGTGCACAATAGAATTTTGTATTTCTCATTAATGTTATCACCAATTTAAAAGAGAAGTTCTTCTATGGATCAGGACTCTTAGATGACAGGTTTTGGATTTAAAGAATTAATTTCTATATTTGAAAGTTGATTCTGATCTATATTAATGCACTACATAACACATTAATTATCTTTGCAGATAAAAAGAGTTTAAATGGCTACTAATGAAGCACAAATTGTATTTATATAGTGCTTTTAATATAGCAAAACATCCCAAGGTATGTAACAACAATCTTATCAAACAAAATGATACAGAAGCCACAGAAAGATATTGAGAGAGATAACCAAAACCTTATTCAGATTTAGGTTGTCGGGTGAATCCTGAAAGTAAGACAGCAAGGTACGTTAAAGCTAATACTAGTTTGAGTGAGTGGGTAAAAATCTGGCAGATGGGGTATAGTGTGAGAAATGTGAAGTTGTTCACTTTGGCAGGAACAATAAAGATGTATTACTTAAATGGAGAATGACTGTAGAATGCCAAGTTCAGAGGGATCTGGATGCCCTAGTGCATGAGTCACAAAAAGTATATGTGTGCATAAAGTAGGTCAGGCTAATAGAATGCTACCCTTTATTACAAGAGGAATTGAACATAAAAATAAGGATGTTATGCTTCAGTTGTACAGGGCATCGGTGAGACATCTCGCATACCATGTGCAGTTTTGGTCTCATTTAAGGAACGATGTAAATGTGTTGGAGGTGGTTCAGAGCAGGTTTACTAGCTTGATATGTGGAATGAGCAGGTTATTTTATTAAGAAAGGTTAGACAAACTATTTAAAACAGTGACGGGATGACTTGATCCTGAACTGTCATGAAAGATGTTTCCTTTTGTGGGTACGAGTCCAGAACTAAGGGGCACTATTTTAAAATTAGGGGGTCACCCTTTTAGGACAGGGATGAGGAAATTTATTGAGTTATGACTTTGGAACTCTGTGTCTCAGCAGGCAATAGAGGCGGTTTCATCAAATATTTTTAAGGCGGAGGTGGATAGATTCTTGTTAGGCAAGGCAATCAAAGGTCATCAGGGCAAGATGGAAATGTGGAATTTGAAACACAAACAATCAGCCATGATCTTGCTGAATGGCAGAGCAGGCTTGAGGGGATAAATGGCTTACTTCTGTTCCTATTTTGGATGTAGAGAGATTTAAGGAGGCTTATCAAGAGCTTAAAGCCTAGGCAGCTGCAAGCCCAGTCACTGTTGATGGAGTGATTAAGTTAAGAATGCGCAAGAGACCAGTATTGGAGTGCAGCAATCTCAAAGGTTTGTTTGGCTGGGTGTGGTTGCAGAGATAGGAATGGATGTGGCTGTGAAAGTACTTGAAAACATGTATGAGGATTTTAAAATTGAGGTGCATCAGACCATGAGCTAGATCAGCAAGGGATGACGAATGAACAAGACTTGGTGTGAGTTGAGATACAAGGAACAGAAAATTGGATGAGAAGAGTTTATGTGGGATAAAAGATAGGAGACTGATCTGGAGAGTGTGGCAATAGTGAAGTCTAGAGATAACAGGCATAAATGAGGGTTTCAGCAGGAAATGGGCTGAGGCTGGGACGATGTTACAAAGGTGGAAGAGGGCAGTCTTGGTAATGGAATGGATATGTGCTGGAGCTCATTGATGTCAAACACACCAAGATTCTGAAGGGTCTGCTTTGAGCGGTTGGCAGCGATGGAAATAATGGTCAGGGAACCGGGTTTGTAGTAGGACCAAAAACAATGGCTTCAATCTTCCTAATAGATAGTTGAAGGAAGTTTCTGCTTGTCAGATGTTGGATAGGCAGTGTGAGCAAACAGACAGTCAAGAGCGGTTATGGTGAGGTAAAGCTGCTCATATCGGCAAAGATCCTATGGCCTTCAGAGCAAGAAAAGAATCATGGGTCTCGTATTGAATCTAACCACATTTGGCCAATTCTATGGCCTCGTCATCAATGTAGGAGACACTTGGCAAGGAGACTTTTTCTTTATTTGAAAATTCTACCTGGAACTTCCAACCTTGGATCTAACATTCTTATGTAACTCCAGTCTGCAGTTAATTTTCATTCTATAGAAATTACATTTTTTTACCAATTATTTCATGGGGTATGGATGTCACTGGCAAGGCCAGCATTTGTTGTCCATTGCTAATTACCCTAAAGTATTGGTTTGCAGAGTCAGAGGGCAGTTAAGAGTCAACTATATTGTGGTGGGTCTGGGGTCACAATTAGGCCACACCAGGTAAGGATGACAGATTTCCTTCCCTAAATGATATTAATGACCAGGTTTTTTACATCAATTGATGATCACCGTTACTGGTCACCACTACTGAGACTAGCTTTATGTTCCAGATTTATTAATTGAGTTTAAATTCCACCAGCTGTGCCACCACTCTGCTACTGTTTCGCTGTTTATGCACAGCAAGATCCAAAGAAGACAGGTTAGTGACCAGTTTTTCTCTTTGGTATTTGTTGATAAAGGTTGGCAAGCAATGATGTCAGCATGACTCAACTTTTACTAGCAAATGATATATTTTGCAGCACCTAAAAGAGTTGGTGGGATCTCAGTTTAATGTTTTATCTGCAAATTATGCCACTGAAAACCTTAGCTTTGCATGTTCATTCAAGCCCTGAAGAGGGACGGGGGGGGGGGGGGGGGGGGGGGGGGTGGGATGAAGCTATGACCTCCTGACTGACAAAAGTACAATCTCCAAAGTTCAATATACTATGTGGTTTTTGTGTGCAATTCAGTCTTTCTCCTGAGTATTGTTCAATAAACTTGGACAAGATGAATTGTTTGATTTGGAGGAATCATCACCCTTTCACCTTGGCCTATTCTCTCAATGTCTCCGCAGATGTATTTCTAGCAAGTAATCACTTGATGATAATGAATAAGCACATATACTTGTTGGATTATTTTCTTTTAGAGGAAAGGGAATGAAAATGAAATCAACGCCTTGCTATTGAATTGGAGACTAAATGCTGTCCCTCCACTACTATTCACGTTAGAATTTGTGAACTCATTTCAGACCTGGAATTCTTTTTATCTCAGCAAATCCAAACCAAACACATTTACCACATGAAAATAGTATTGAAGACAGGATCAGGATAAAAATTGTGCAACACATGCAGAAACTAGGAGTTACACTTAGAACAGGTTAAAGTCCAACAGGTTTATTTGGTAGCACGAGCTTTCGGAGCGTTGCCCCTTCATCAGGTGAGTCTACTGTAAGCAGAAATAGGCTGAATTGCTTCCAAGGTGATGATGCAGTGAGACAAAGTTGCTATACAGACACTTGGTCCACTCCACAAGCGATGGCAGGAATCTTCTGGAAAACCAGGCTTTGAGGAAGTTTAGACTTGTTGCCAGCCTTGATTCCAAGTTTGGTGCTGAATGTTAATAGCAGACTGCCTTGGGAGCCCAGGAATGTAACACTTTCAAAGGGCTGAAAGAGTTTCGGTCAGGACAGTGAAGAAGGATTGCAATGGGATCTTGATCAATTGGGCCAGTGGTCTGACGAATGGCAGATAGAGTTTAATTTAGATAAGTGCGAGGTGATGCATTTTGGTTGATCGAATCAGGGCAGGACTTACTCAGTTAATGGTAGGGCGTTGGGGAGAGTTATAGAACAAAAATCTAGGGGTACAGGTTCCTAGCTCCTTGAAAGTGGAGTCACAGGTGACAGAGTGGTGAAGAAGGCATTCGGCATGCTTGGTTTCATTGGTCAGAACGTTGAATACAGGAGTTGGGACATCTTGTTGAAGTTGTACAAGACATTGGTAAGGCCACACTTGGAATACTGTGTACAGTTCTGGTCATCCTATTATCGGATATTAGTAAACTAGAAAGAGTGCAGAAAAGATTTACTAGGATGCTACCGGGACTTGATGGTTTGAGTATAAGGAGAGGCTAGATAGACTGGGACTTTTTTCTCTGGAGCGTAGGAAGCTTAGGGGTGATCTTATAGAGGTCAATAAAATAATGAGGGGCATAGATCAGCTAGATAGTCAATATCTTTTCCCAAAGGTAGGGAAGTCAAACTAGAGGGCATAGGTTTAAGGTGAGAGGGGAGAGATACAAAAAGGTCCAGAGGGGCAATTTTTTTCAGAGGGTGGTGAGTGTCTGTAACAAGCTGCCAGAGGTAGTAGTAGAGGCAGGTGCAATTTTGTCTTTTAGAAAGCGTTTAGACAATTACGTGGGTAAGATGTAGAGGGATCTGGGCCAAACGCAGGCAATTAGGACTAGCTTCAGGGTTTTAAAAAAAAGGGGGTGGCATGGATTAGTTGGGCTGAATGGCCTGTTTCCATGCTGTAAACCTCTATATAGGCAAACAATCACTTCCTATGTCAATGCAAAATCCATTGTTCACCTTCGGCGATAGATGGTGGCTAGAAGCAGGTATAACAAGTTTGATGGCTCTCTTTTCGTTACAAGTCTGGAGACAGACTGCGTGCTACTCCTTAATAAGGAGGTGAGAGTTCCAATCACGTGAATTCTGAACTATCCCTTGGTTTATAGCATGTAATGGTGCACAATTCTTTAACAACTTTCTTAAGGGATGTGTGTGTGTGTGTGTGTGAGAGTGAGACTGAGTGAGTGACATTGTCACACCGAAAACCAAACGCTATGTTAATGAATAATCCTGTTTATTTATGCCCACACAAGTCTTGCTGCTGATTATTCTAAGTTTCAACACACTTGGGTGAAGAAATATACACATCTTCCTTTCCAAAAGTACACTGATTCCCTATGAGTAGAGAAGTGAACAGGGGTTTCTGTAGTTCTCTCTCACCTTGTAAATGACATCTAGAAGTTCATATTAATTAGTTACTTCAAAAACATTCAACTGGGTATGCTGGGCATAACTTAAATCCATCCTGGTTCTGATCAGCTCATTTTTGCCCAAATGTTCAGTCACTATCCCTAACAAGAGATGCTAGTGGCTTCCCACATTGACAATAGAAAAAGCAGCCCATTATTTCCTGGATTAGCTCTCCTTAAATATTGGAATGACTGACAATGTTCCTATCCAAGGGGACAATGCTTAATAGAGCTTGGAAGATCTTGACTAGTGCTTCAACACTTCTTCACACATAAGGTGAAAACCATTGGGTCTGAGAGCATTGGAAAAGGAGTTGGCCATTTATTCCATCAACCCTGTTCCATCATTCAAAGATCATCACGGCTGATCTGTGATCTGGAGAGTTGTCTATCATTTGTCTCTAGTTTCTACACAATTTTTAAGTTGTATTGAATTTAGTTAGTTCCTTCTCTTGATTTGGCTTTAATTTTATTTAGTAATACTGATACTGTTTCAATAAGTGCTATTTTCTAATTTCCAATTACAATATTGTTGGTGTCTTTAAGGTAATGTTTAGCTTACTGGCTAATGTCAGTCTTGTAATAGATGTGTAGATTTAATGTCCTTTATATCACAAACTTTTATTTGTATTCCCTTTTTGCAACTTGTCACTTGCTTTGTATCCATTTGTTGTTCTTTAAATCTCTTCCAGGTTGTGGAATTTCTATTATTCTTTCTATTCACTTAATCCCTTTTAAAATAGATATCTTGTGGCACAGTGGGTAGCATCCCTGCCTCTGAGCCAGAAGCTCCATTTTCAAGTCCCACTCTAGGGCTCAATGTCCATGAAAGATGTACTCAACATGGTCAAACTGGTTGTGAATGAACTTGTAAATCCTTCCAACATACACCAATAACATGCAGGAAACAGTCCTGATCAGCCAGGTGATGGAAGCAAAGTGGAGCCTCTACCAACATTTTCCTTAGCTGTAGGTAATGGGGTTGTGTACTGGTATCATCATTGGGCTAGTAATCCAAAGACCAGGGTAATGCTCTGGGGACCCAGATATGATCCTACCGTGGCAGATAGTGAAATTTTGAATTTAATAGCAATCTGGGAAACCATCATAAAAGTCCATCTAATTCAGGAATGTTTTTATGAAGGAAATCTGTCATCCTTATCTGGTCTGATCTACGAGTGCCTCCAGACCCACACTCTCTTAACTGTCTTCTGAAATGTCCAAGCAAGCTGCTAAAAAAATAAAGCAAGAATGAAACCGGACAGACCACCTGGCATCAACTTAGACACCAGAAATGACAACAGCAAATTCAAACCCTGTTGGACCTGCAAGGTCCTCCTTACTAATATCTGGTGGCTAGTGCCAAAACTGGGATAGCCGTCTCACAGACTAGTTAAGAAACAGCCTTAGTCATACTCATATTTCATATCTTACAGATAATGTCCCAGACATCACCATCACTGCCAGAAGAGGTGGCAGTACAGTGGGTAAAGTCAGTAAGGAGTCACCCTGGGAATCCTGAGGGTGGCAGATTGAGAGGGCCAGAGCTGCTAGACTAGGTCTGCAGCAGGTGGTGAGAGAATCAAGAGGAAAAACATACTTGATCTCATCCTCACCTGCCTGCCACACATGCATTTTTCATTACGGTATTGATAGGAATGACCACTGCACAGTTCTTGAGGAGATGAAGTCCCGTTTTCATATTGACAATACCCTCCCTAGTGTTGTGTGGCACTATCACTGTACTAAATGGGATAGATTTAGAACAGATCTCGCAACTAAAGACTGGGCAACCATGAGGCTCTGCCATCAGCAGCAACAGAATTGTACTCCACCACAATCTGTAACCTCATGGCCTAGCATATCCCCCATTCTCCCATGACCATAAAGCCCTCCAAGCCTGTACCAACCATGCTGTCTGACTGAACGGAAACCCCCTACCCTTCCGGGGACCATATCCCTCTGTTCCCATCTTATTCATGTATATGTCAAGACGCCCCTTAAAAGTCACTATGGTATCTGCTTCCACTACGAGTTCCAGGCACCCACCACCCTCTGTGTAAAGAATCTTGCCTCATACATCTCCTTTTAAACCTTGCCCCTCGCACCTTAAACCTATGCCCCCTAGTAATTGACTCTTCCACCCTGGGAAAAAGCTTCTGACTTTCCACTCTGTTCATGACCCTCAATCTTGTAAACTTCTATCAGATCGCCCCTCAACCTTCGTTGTTCCAGTGAGAACAAACCAAGTTTCTCCAAACTCTCCTCATAGCTAATGCCCTCCATACCAGGCAACATCCTGATAAACCTTTTCTGTACCCTCTCAAGCCTCCACATCCTTCTGAAAGTGTGGCGACCAGAATTGAACATTATACTCCCCCAAGTGTGACCTAACTAAGGTTCTATAAAGCTGCAACATGACTTGCCAATTTTTAACCTCAATGCCCTGGCCAATGAAGGCAAACATGCTGTATGCCATCTTGGCTACCTTCTCCACCTGCATTGCCACTTTCAGTGACCTGTGTATCTGTCCACCCAGATCCCTCTGCCTATCAATACTCTTAAGGGTTCTGCCATTCACTATATTTCCTATCTTTAGTAGACCTTCCAACATTTATCTGGAGTAAACTCCACCTGCCATCTCTCCACCCAAGTCTCTAACTGATCTACATCCTGCTGTATCCTCTGATGGTCCTCATCGCTTTCCGCAAATCCACCAACCTTTGTGTCGTCCGCAAACTTAGTAATCAAACCAGTTACATTTTTCTCCAAATCATTTGTGTATGTGTATATGTATTACAAACAGCAAAGATCCCTGAGGTATGCTACTTGTCACAGCCCTCCATTCAGAAACACACCCTTCCACTGCTATCCTCTGTCTTCTATGACCGAGTAAGGAGTCTGACAACACCAGGTTAAAGTCCCAACAGGTTTATTTGGTAGCAAACGTCACTAGCTTTCGGAGCGCTGCTCCTTTGTCAGGTGAGTGGGAGATCTGCTCATAAACAGCAAACAGGGCATATAAAGACACAAACTCAATTTACAGAATAATGAATAATGATTGGAATGCGAGTCTTTACGGCTAATCAAGTCTTAAAGGTACAGACAATGTGAGTGGAGAGAGCATTAGCACATGTTAAAGAGATGTGTATTGTCTTCAGGCAGGACAGCCAGTGAGACTTTGCAAGTCCAGGCAAGTTGTGGGGGTTACAGATAGTGTGACATGAACCCAAGATCCCGGTTGAGGCCGTCCTCGTGTGCGGAACCTGGCTATAAGTCTCTGCTCAGCGACTCTGCGTTGTCGTGTGTCGTGAAAGCCGCCTTGGAGAATGCTTACCCGAATATCAGAGGCCGAATGCCCGTGACCGCTGAAGTGTGACCGAGCCAGTTTTGTATCCGCCTTGCCAGCTCACCTCTGATCCCATGTGACTTCACCTTCTGCACCAATCTGCCATGAGGGACCTTGTCAAAGGCCTTACTGAAGTCCATGTAGACAACATCCACTGCCCTACCCTCAATCATCTTCATCACTTCCTCGAAAAACTCGATCAAGTTAGTGAGGCACGACCTCCTCTTCGCAGAACCATTTTGCACCTCACTAATACGTCCACTTATTTCCAAGTGGGAATAAATCCTGTCTCAAAGAATCCTCTCCAATAATTTCCCTACCAGTGACATCAGGCTCACCGGCCTGTAATTACCTGGATTATTCTTGCTACCCTTCTTAAACAAAAGGAACAACAATGGCTATTCTCCAATCCTCTGGGACCTCCCCTTTGAGACTTCTTACTGTGTTTACCCCAGTCCAACGCCGGTATCTCCACATCATGACCTCCCCTTTTGCCAGTGAGGATACAAAGATTTCTCAAAGCCCCAGCAATTTCCTCCTGCAGTATTCTGGGGTATATCCCATCAGGCCCTGGGGACTTGCCTACTTTAATGCTTCTCAAGAACCCCAATACCACCACCTTTTTGATTTCAACATGATTCAAACTATCTCCACACCCTTTCCCAGACTCATCATCCACCAAGTCCTTCTCTTTGGTGAATACTGACGCAAAGTATTCATTTAATACCTCACCCATTTCCTCTGGCGCCACACATAGATTCCTTCCCCTGTCCTTGAGTGGGCCAACCCTGTCCCTGGCTACCCTCTTGCTCTTTATATATGTATAAAAAGCCTTGGGATTTTCCTTAATCCTGTTGGCCAATTACTTTTCATGACCCCTTTTAGCTCTCCTTACTCCTTGCTTAAGTTTCTTTCTACTTTCCTCGTATTCCACACTTGCTTCATGTGGTCCCAGCCTCCTAGCTTTGACAAATGCTTTCTTTTTCTCTTTGACTAGGCTCACAATATCTCTCATTACCCAAGGTTCCCAAAAGTTGCCATACTCATCCTTCATCCTTACAGGAATGTGGCGGTCCTGAATCCCTATCAACTTACACTTGAAGGCCTCCCACATGCCAGATGTGGATTTGCCCTCAAACATCTGCCCCCGATCTACATTCTTCAGTTCCTGCCTAATATTTTTGTAATTAGCCTCCCCCACCTCCGCACGCGCCCCCCCCCCCCTAATTTAGCACCTTCACTTGAGGATACACTTTTCTTTATCCATCAGTATCTTAAAGCTTACTGAGTTGTGGTCACTGTTCCCGAACTGCTCCCCTACTGAAATGTTAACCACCTGGCCGGGCTCATTCCCCAATACCAGGTCCAGTACACCGCTTACCTTGTTGGACTATCTACATATTGCTTCAAGAAGCCCTCCTGGATGCTCCTTATGAACTCTGCCCCATCCACGCCCCTAGCACTAAGTGAGTCCTACATACCTGCCGACATATCTGTTCCTCTAGCTCCTGCTAGCTGTAGCATGGTCTATAGTTAAACCCCCAATATTGTGACTACCCCCTTCCTATTCCTGAGCTCTACCCATATTGCCTCACTGTATGAGCCCTCCGAGGTGTCCTCCCGCAGTACAGCTGTAATATTCTCCTTCACCCTCTATCCCGTCTGAAACATTTGTATCCTGGAATGTTAAGCTGCCAATCCTATCCTTCCCTTAACCATGTCTCTGTAATAGCAACAACATCATAGTTCCAAGTACTAATCCAAGCTCTAAATTCATCTGCCTTACCTGTTACACTCTTTGCATTGAAATAAGTGCACTTCAGTCCACCAGACCCTCTTTGATCAGCAACCACACCCTGCCTGCTCTTTCTGGCCCTACTTCCTGGTTCCCCTTCAGTTAATTGACCTTTGCTTTGGTTCCCACTCCCCTGCCAAACGAGTTTAAATCCTCCCATGTGACAGTAACAAACCTCCCTGCCAGAATATTTATGCCCTTCCAGTTTAGATGCAACACGTCCTTTTTCTACAGGTCCCACCTGCCCTGGAAGAGATCCCAATGATCCAGGTATCTGAAACCCTCCCTCCTACACCAGCTGTTTAACCACGTGTTGAGCTGTACTTTCTTCCTATTTCTAGCCTCACTGGCGCATGGCCCAGGGAGTAATCCTGAGATTACAACCCAAGAGATCCTGCTTTTTAACTTTCTACCTAACTCCCTAAACTGCTGCTGCAGGACCTCATCACTCTTCCTGCCTATGTCATTAGTACTGATATATACCATGATCTCTGGCTGCTCACCCTCTCCCAAGTATGCTTTCTGCCTGTTCAGAGACATCCTGGACCCTGGCACCAGGGGGCAACATAGTGTGCCAAACAGCATAAGCAGCATGACTAACAGATCAGTTATAAGCTCTGCAGACTTGCGACATCTAGACGTGAATGTGGTGCACAATTACCAACACACTGGAGGTGGAGGCTCCACTACTATCCCCATCCTCCCCAGCACATCAGTGCAAAAGAGAAGGCTGAAACATTTACAAAGAGCTTCAGCTAGCATGCCAAGTTGATGATTCATCTCAGCCTCCTTTGGAGATCCCCACCATCACAGATGTCTGTCTTCGGCCATTTTGATTCATTCCATGTGATATCAAGAAATGCTGAAGGCACTGGATTCTGCAAAGGCTATGTATGGGCCCTGACAATATTCTGGCAATAGTACCAAAGACTTGTGCTCCAGAACTTGCCATGCCCCTACCCAAGCTGTTCCAATACAGCTGCAACATTCGCATCTGCCCAACATGGTGGAAGATTGCCCTGGTATGTCCTGTACACAAAAAGAAGGAAAAATCCAACCCAGCCAATTACCACCTATCAATCTACTCTTGATCTTCAGCAAAGTGATGGCAAGGTGTCATCAAAAGTGCTATCAAATGGCACTTACTTAACAATAATCTGCTCATCGATGCTCAGTTTGCATTCCGAAAGAGCCACTCAGCTCCTAACCTCATTGGTTCAATTACGGGCAAAAGAGCTGAATTCCAGGGGGAAACTCACGGTGAGTCGGAGTCATAACTAGCACAACAGAAGATGGTTGTCGGAGGTCATCCATCTCAGTTCCAGGATATCATTTGTGATTCCTCAGATAACAAAGCAGTCCATGTCCAAATGCAGCAAGACCTGGACAATATCCAGGCTTCACCTGACAAGTGGCAAGTAATATTTGCACCACTCAAGCACTAGGCAATCAGCATCTCCGATAAGAGAGAATCAGACAATTGCCCCTGACATTCAATGGCACCATCATCACTAAATCCCCTACTATCACATCCTGGGTGTTACCATTGACCAGAAAATGAACTGGACTGGCTATGTAAAAACTGTGGCTACAAGAGCAAGTCAGAGGCTGAGAATTCTGCAGCGAGTAATTCACCTGACTCCACAAAGCCTGTCCCTACGAGGCACAAGCCAGGAGTGTGATGGAATATTCTCCACTTGCCTGGATGAATGCAGCTCCAACAACACTCAAAGGTTTGACACCATCATTACAAAGCAGCCCACTTGATTGGCACCCCATCCAAAAACATTAACTCCATCCACCATTGATAAATAGTAGCAGCAGTCTTTACCATCTGCAGGAACTTACCAAAGCTCTTAAGGCAGCACCTTCCAAACCCACAACTACTACCATCTAGAAGGACAAGGGCAGCAGACACATGGGAAGACCATGACCTGGAAATTCCCCTTTAAGTCACTCACCAGCCTGACTTAGAAATATATCACTGTTCCTTCACTGTTGCTGGGTCAAAATCCTGGAACTCTGTCCCTAACAGCACTGTGGGTGTGCCTACACTAGGCAGACTATAGGAAGGAAGTGATTACACTAGAGAAGGTGCAGAGGAGATTCACCAGGATGTTCTCTCAGCTGGAGCATTTCAGCTGTCAAGAGAGATCGGATAGGCTGAGGGGGAACTAATTGTGGTGTTTAAAATTATTAGGGTGGATAAGAAGGAACTTTTCCCCTTAGCAGAGGGGTCAATAACCAGGGGGCATAGATTTAAGTTAAGGGGCAGGAGTTTTATAGGAGATGTGAAGAAAAACCGTTTCACCCAGATGGTGGGAGAATTTGAAACTCACTGCCTGAAAGGGTGATAGAGGAGGAAACCCTCACAATATTTAAGAAATATTTAGATAAGCACTCCCATACAAGGCTATGGGCCAAGTGCTGGAAAATGAGATTTGAATAGATAGGTGCTTGAAGGCCAGCATGAACATGGGCTGAAGGGGCTCTTTCCATGCTGTAAAACCCTACGACTGCAGTGGTTGAAGAAGGTAAATCACCACCAACTTCTCAAAGACATTAAATGCGGCCTAGTCAGTGACGCCACAGATCCCTTGAATAAACATGCAAGTAAAAGTTGTATGTTGTCTTTCTCCTTTAGAATCAATGCTGGGACAGTAGACTCATGGCTTGTATGGATCAGGTTCATGACAACAGCAAGGGTTTGACCCCTATTCTGGCTGGGTTGAATTCGGAACCAGCCTCCTTGCCCTACCTCTGGTGGAGGTCATAATGCATTGGGGCAGACCTGCCTTCAGACAAAGAACTGAAGAAGCCCTTTTAGTTTTATACTAACTCCCACTTCCCTTGTTGACCAAAGTGTTTTAATTACATATGTGAATATCTTGTCCTTTAAGGGTATTTGCAGGTCTTGCATTTTGATAAACACTTTTTTTTTGTAAAAATATACTTTATTCGATCTTCCTATTTATAAGATATCTGAAAGAAACATTATGAAACATGTCAAATTGTCATAACAGGAGAGTGCAATGATACTGACATTCTCTACAGAGGCCAAGAAGCACTCTGAGGAGCTTCAATACGGTAATGATAACATTACAAACATTCCATTATTTCTAATGTTAGAGAGAGTACAATATGTTCAAATTATATACATCAGTCGTGTTGCACTCTGAGGTGTTTCAACACAGTTACACTTACTATATGCAGTCAGGATTAAGCTTACAGTCAGAGTGGTTTTACACAGTTTCTAGTCCTTCAGTTTACATTAGCTGAAAGGCCTTACACAGTGCCCTATCCCCATTGTGCTTTGGCCCATGTTTAAGTGCATCCCCCAGAACCTAGTCATGGACTTCGGAATGTGCTAGTTAGATTTTTGAATACCTCCCTTTATAACTGTAATTTTTCTGTTAGTTGTTCCTCCCAGTCTTTGTAATGAATTCCATCCTCATCACTCCAAAGTCAGCCTTACTGACATTGAAAACCATGCTTACGTGACTTGTCCTCTCTCAAATTCTATGTTACGCTGCTGCGACTTCTTTTGGCTACTCTTACCGAGAGATCTGCTGTCATGGTATGTCATACTCGTCAGTCTTACACTATCCTCACATATCACTTGCAACTGTTCTGTAACATTCAGCATCCATCTGCATCTAGGTCAACCCCTCTTTCTCCTGCCGTCTAGAAGAGATCTCGCTAGCTTTTCAACTCTGACCAAAAGGCCCAAATACTGACAATTTCTTTTTGAATGCCTATTTTTAGAGTTCTATTTGCTCTTGCTATTTCAAGAATCTATTCATTTACCTTATGGTCTGGATATGAAATTTTAAGCCTCCACATTTCAAAGGTCACTGTTTCCTTCCAAAGATTTTTATTTATTGTCCAGATTTCTGAGCCATACAGAAAAGTGGATAGAATGTAGCATCTTATGAGTCTTTTAGTTGTTACAAGCTTGAGTTTTCTTGTTTTAAACACATCCTTCATCATCACAAAACTACTTCTGGCTATCTCTATCCTTCTAACTTCTGCATCACATCTGCCATCTTCTGTTAAAATTTATCCTAAATATACAAAAGAAAGTACTGTCCACTTCCATCTTCACTCTTTTTCCTTCAACAGTATTCTTTGCTATTCATACTTGATCCATATTCTAAGTTTATCTAGATTTTACTTGATCAATAATATTTTGTAAGGCCTCTTCTGATTCCATAAGTAGCACTGTGTCAACAGCCAACTGCAAGTTTATGTTCCTGCCTCCAATAAGAAATATATCTAATTCTTTGAATATTTGTTCTGTGTACAGCTTTGTTATATGCCTCTCTTAACTTGGAACACATCTGATTGTCCAACTTCTAGCCTGATGCTTGCTATTTGATGCCAATACAGACTTGATGAATCTCACATCTTTACTGTCCATGTCACACATCACCAATACATAAGGCCATAAAAAATAGAAACAGGACTAGGCCATTTGGCCCCTCAAGCCTGTTCTACCATTCAATGGGATCATGGCTGATCTGACATTCCTTATGTCCAGTTTCCTGTCCTTTCCCCTTTGCCTTTGATTCCCTTACTGATCAAAAATCTATCTTAGACTTAAATATACGCAAGGACTCTGTCCTCTCAGCTCTCTGTGGCAAGCAACTCCAAAGACACTTAGCCCTCTAAGAGAAGAAATTCCTCCTCATCTCAGTCTCAAATTGGTGCCCCTTTATTCTAAGACTATGCCCTTGGTCCTAGACTCTCCCAAGAGGGGAAATATCTTGATGTGGAGATGCCGGCGTTGGACTGGGGTAAACACAGTAAGAAGTTTAAGAAGTCCCTTCTTCAGGTGAACTTAAGGCTCCGAAAGCTTGTGTGGCTTTTGCTAACAAATATACCTGTTGGACTTTAACCTGGTGTTGTTAAACTTCTTACTGGGAAATATCTTCTAAGAATTTACCCTATCAAACCCCTTAACAATCCCATATGCTTCAATGAGATCTCCTCTCATTCTTCTAAATTCCAATGAGTAGCATCTCAACTTGTTTAACCCCAGCTCATAAGGCAATCCTTCCTTACTGGGGATCATCCTCGTGAACCTTCTCTGAATTGCCTCCAGTTAAATAATATCTTTCCTTAAATAAAGGGACCAAAATTGCTCACGGTACTCTAGATGTGGTCTCACCTGTACCTCGTACAATTGCAACAAGATTTCCTTACTCTGATACTCCAACCCCCTTGAATTAAGGGCAAACAGTCCATTAGCCTCCCTGATTACCTAGCTGCACCCATGTACTAACTTTGTGTCTCATGCACAAGTACCCCCAAGTACCTTTGTGTTGCATTTTTCTGCCTTTAAATAATACTCTGTTCTTTTGTTCTCCTCCCAAAATAAACAACTTCATATTTTCCCACATTATACTCCATCTGGCACAGTGGTTAGCACTGCTGCCTCACAGCACCTGGCACCCAGGGTTCAATTCCCAGCTTGAGCCACTGTCTGTGCGGAATCTGCACATTCTCCCTGTGTCTGGGCTTCCTCCAGGTGCTCCAGTTTCCTCCCACAGTCCAAAAGACATGCTGGTTAGGTGCATTGGCTATGCTAAATTCTCCCTCAGTGTACCTGAACAGGTGCCAATGTGGTGACTTGGGGATTTTCACAGTAACTTCATTGCAGTGTTAACGCAAGCCTACTTGTGGCACTAATAAATAAACTTCGAAACTTGCCAACTTTTTGCCCACTTAACCTATCAATTTCTCTTTATAAACTGTTTATATCCCTCTTGCAAATTGCCTTTCCATCTATGTTTGGGTTGTCTGCAAATTTGGCTGGAGTACATTCGCTTCACTTCTCTAAGTCATGAATATATATTGTAAACAGTTGCAGTCCCAACACTGATCCCTGTGGAACCCCACTGGATACAGGTCGCCATCATGAAAAAGACCACTTTATCCCCACTCACTATTTCCTGCTCCTTAGCCAACTCTCTATCCATGCCAATATACTACCTCTAACACCACGTGCTCTTATGGCTTAACCTTTTGAGGTACCTTGTCGAACACCTTCTTGAAGTCCAAATACAATACATCTACTCGTTCCCCTCTATCCACTCTGGTTGAGACTTCCTCAAAAACGTGAATAAATTAGTCAGACACAATTTCCCTTTCATAAAGAATGGCACAGTAGTTAGCACTGCTGCCTCAAAGAACCAGGGTTCGATTCCCAGCTTGGTCACTATTTGTGTGGAGTCTGCACGTTCTCCCCATATCTGCGTGCGTTTCCTCCGGTGCTCTGTTTTCCTCCCACAGTCTGAAAGATGTGCTGGTTAGGTGCATTGGCCATGATAAATTCTCCCTCAATGTACCCGAATAGGCGCTGGAGTGTGGTGACTAGGGGATTTTCACAGTAACTTCATTGCAGTGTTAATGTAAGTCTACTTGTGGCACTAATAAATAAACTTTAAACCTTTAAAGCCATGCTCACTCTGCTTGATTAGATTACGATTTTCCAAATGTGCTGCTTTTACTTCCTTAATAATTGATTGCAACATTTTTCCAACAATAGATATTGGGCTAATCGGCCTATAGTTACCCACTTTTTGCCTCCCTTCCTTTTTGAATAGGGGTGTCACATTGGCTGTTTTCCTTCGATACTTTTCCAGAATCCAAGGATTTAGAAAAATTATAACAAATGCATCCACCATCTCTCTAACTACTTCTTTTAGGATTCTAGAAAGCACATGGTTAGGACCAGGGGACTTATCTGCCTTCAGCCCCATTAGTTTGTCTAATACTTCTACTTCTCTAGTGATGGTACTTAATTTCTCCCCAATACTCTTTAGTATTAATGGGGTCTTCGAAGTATCTTCCACCATAAAGCCTGATGCAAAATATTTAACTCCCTGCTATTTTCTTGTTCCCCATAACTATCGCCACAGGTTCATTTTCTAAGGTGTCTATGTTCACCTTGGCCTCTCTCTTTTTATATATTTAAAGAAGAACATTTAGCTTTTGGTGACAAACATGTTCAAAAGTTTTTTCATAATCTATGAAGCATATGTTCTTTAATACTTCCAGATATTTATTGAAGATTGGTCTTAGGTTAAATATTCCTTCACTTGTTCTTACTCCAGGTCAAATTCCAGACTGTGTTTCACCAATTTCTGCTTCAAATGTTTTTTTATTTCTTTGTTATGATTTTCAAGATCACTTTAATGAAATGACCCATGAAGCTTCTAATTTTAAAATGACTGCACTCCATGGGCGGAATTTTCCCATCCTGCCCACCATGGGAATTGTAGTGGGCCGGTGGCAGACCTTGCAAAGGTTCGTTGACCTTGGGTGGGATTTTCCAGTTTTGGGGCAAGTGTGGCTGGATAATCCCACCCCATTACTTTAGGTTTTTTGGGTAACAATGAATAATGTATGTCTCAAGTCACTTGGAATGTATCCTTTAGTACACGTTTGATCACACATTTCTGTTATCGCTTCTAATTCTGTTTCTCCAATGGTTTTTTTGGGCTTCTGTTTTAACTTCATCTATACCTGGAGCTTTTCCAATACTCAATTTCAAAGCATCCTTTGCCTCTGATATCATAATGTTTGGTCTTTCACTTTCCCTACATCAAGGACTCACTCCATTTTAACCAGTGTAAAATTCACATCTTTTTGCTATTGCATTCCTCTTAAACAATATTTTACCATCTTTGCATTTTACTTTCAGTTGTTATCTCTTTCTTTCTATTGTCGAAGATTTCATCTTCCAGTGCACAACTCTCATTTTGTGATTTCTTTCCAGCTCCAATACTTCATCACACATCTTATACCATTTGTCTTTAGCCTGCCTACATGCATTCTTTATTTTCTTTTCAATTTAATTATACTCAGGAGCATCTACATTATTGTAAGAGGAATTTTCTGAAGGGTGTTCCCCTTGGGGTGCCCTGTATTTGTTGAACCTCACTCAACCAATTCATAGACTGCAAAAGACAGCAAATATTTAAAGAACGAAAAGGAATTTATTTGCTAATGCGTGCATGAGGAGAAAGACAGTCATTGAGGGTTGACTGTGCTCTCTGACCTAATACTGCCCGGTAAAATTATTATATTATTCTTAACATTTCAATATCCTGTCTAGTCTCGTCAGACTGGAGGGCCCAATCACAATATTCAACATTATTACCGTAGCCAATAACATTCCACCTGTCAACAGCAATAGGAGCTTATTAGCTTATTGCCCTTGTAGCTTCCTTCCCCTTTACCTAGGAAACCTAATCCACGTCATTACCAGTAACCAAAGCAGTAACGAATACCTGTGATTTTTAATTGGTGAAAGGAGTCACTCACTTGCTAGAACCTAGGCCTCCTTTATCAGTTTGAGAGACTGCTCCAGCCTCACTACCCATGAGCGAATCCACTCCCTTGCATACCGGGCCTTTGATTAAACTTGCCTTTCGCATATCCAAAAACAGATAACAGAAGCTGCTTTTCTGTGTTTCATTGTATTAATAGAATTTGGCCTGTCTACCACTGTTTCCCATCATGCTGCATTCGGAACAAAGTTACCCCCCATTAATTATGGTCTCTGTTAATTAGGTGTTCCATTGCCATTAAATTATTGACTAATTCCTTATCATTAAATCTAATACGACCTGGTCTCTTGGTGTTTCAAGAACTTATTGTTCCAGAAACCTGCCCTGAGAAAAATTCATTCTATTTTAAACTTAGTCTGCTTCCCCCAGTCTAGGCGAAAATTAAGGGGCTGAATTTTCAATCCAGGTTCAAAAACACAACTGCCAGAACATTTCTGGAGACTGACACCATGTCACATCAGTGTCAAGTGAGATTGGAAATCCTCATAAAGAACAAAGAACAATACAGCACAGGAACAGGCCCTTCGGCCCTCCAAGCCCACGCCGCTCCCTGGTCCAAACTAGACCATTCTTTTGTATCCCTCCATTCCCACTCCATTCGTGTGGCTATCTAGATAAGTCTTAAACATTCCCAGTGTGTCCGCCTCCACCACCTTGCCCGGCAGCACGTTCCAGAAAGGCAGAGTTTCAGTGAGACCAGTTGGCTCATGGTGTGACAAGTGTCTGGGTGAGTTGTTGAGAAAACCATTGAATCTGCTTTGGTCCCATCTATCATTTAGGGAGTGTGGTGTATCTGACCACAGATCGCCTGTTAATTCCCATATACCGCAAACTTACCCTGAATATTAGAATATAAGATAGATATGGTAAATTGTTTTATCTTTCCAAATTTGTGTGTGCTTGTAAGATATGGTTGGCGTGAAAGAATAGTGACTATTCAACTCATTTTCTTGTGATCTTTCCAACCTTTCATAATATAGTTCATTTTCCTTGTTTAATAAATGTTCTATTTTTGTGTTAAAAGTTCATCAGTCTCTTGTGAATTTGCTCAGCAACTTTCCTCCGTGGCTTCTTTAAAAAAAGTTAGAAACTACAAAGCCAGGTTTCAGTCTGGGATCTGATTTGTCCATATTAACATTAGCTGGGAACTTAACAATAGGCCAATCTTCAGGAGGAGACAACATCAATGGAGACAACTACTGACCAATGTGCACTATGGCTCTTAGAGCACTGTCACCTATGGAATTGGTTGTGCTAAAGCTGAGCAGCCTGAGTTTATCACCATCTCCTTGCTTTTTCCAAAGGGCCTGCACTGGAAGGGGTGTACAGTGTGCAATATAGCTATCACAAGCCTTAGTGGGTAGGGTAGTAGTGGGGAGGAGGGGGATGGGGAGAATCCACAAAGTCTGTACTGTCACATCTTCCTTCTGCACCACTGGCCAGCACAGACACACATGTTGATTCGGATCCAAGATGGTGGCATAGTGGTTAGCACTGTTGCTTCACAGCACCAGGGACCTGGGTTCGATTCCCGGCTTGGATCACTGTCTGTTTGGAGTTTGCACATTGTGTTTGTGTGGGTTTCCTCCCACAGTCCAAAGATGTGCAGGTTAAGCGCATTGGTCATGCTAAATTCTCCCTCAGTTGTATCTGAACAGGAGCCAGAGTGTGGCGACTTGGGGATTTTCACAGTAGCCTCATTGCAGTGTGAATGTAAGCCTACTTGTGACTAATAAATAAACTTTACTTTAACTTTTACTTTAAGATTTGAAGGGTGAAACACAGAGGAATCATGAGTGAGCAAGAGGTAGAGAATGATGTAGCGTCTGCATCGGCTCTCCAAATGAGCAACTCACCTAGTACCAATCCCCTGCCTTCTTAAATCTATGCCCTTTTGTTCTTGATGTTTTCAAGAGTGAAAACAATTTGGGGGCAATCATACCCTCTTGCCCCGCAGCTGATGGGCAGGGCGAACTGGTAAGATCGCGAGAAAGCCAAGGAATCCGGTTCACGTCCGATTTCTCGCCGCTCGATCTTACCAGCATCGGATATCCAGCAAGATCAGCCTCGTGCCCAAAAAGGGTGCAAGGCTGATCTCAATATTTAAATGTTATTTAAAATGGCATTTAATTATTGCAAGTGAGCCTGGGACAGAATCGTCCGGGCCACTTGCTTCTGTGACCATGCCAGTAGAGGTTCTCTCTGGCAAGGATCGCTATGGTCCCCATCAATGAGGAGGCTCTGTCCACTGGGCTCCCTGGCAATGCCAGCCTGGCGCCCTGGCAGTGCCCACTGGGCAGCACCAAGGGGTTGGGGCCCAAAGGGCGGAGTCTGAGGGGGCAGGGCCAGACTCGGGGTAGGATGTTCTGGGGGAGGTGAACTGCTGCCGCTCTGCAACAGCGATCAGTGGGGTGGCGATTGTCCACAGAACCCCATGGTAGTGGGGTAGAGGCGCAATCAATCAGAAGGCCAGATATAGCTGGCGGAGGCAGTGACAGATCTCTGTGCTCACAGAGCACAGAGATCGCCACATGTGCTATCAACCGGCTTTTGGGTGATCTAGGCCCTGCCTACACCCCCTGCTAGTGGAAACCAAGTTTGGCTGGATTCTTTTGATGAACTTAGGTAAAATTTGATTTTTAAGTCACCCAAAAAAAGGCACAAATTTCTCCCGTTTTCTCGCTTGTTCAGGACTTAGAATGTTTTGGTAAGATCACCCCCTTCTTATCCATTCTGTTCAGACACCTCATGATTTTGAATACCTCCATCAAATCTCTGTCCAACCTTCTTTTCTCTAAGAAAAGCAGCCCTTACTTCTCTTAAATTCTTCATTCCTGGGAACCATTCTTGTGAATTCTTTCTGTACCTTTTCTAATGTCTTCACATCCCTCCAAAGTGAAGTGCCCAGAACTGGACACTACTTTCTAGCTGAGGGAAAACTAGTGAATTCAACACAGAAAGATAGAAAATAAGAGCTAGAGTGGGCCATTCGGTCCTTCGAGCCTGCTTCGGTCATTCATATTGATCATGGCTGATCATCCAGCTCAGTAACCTGTTTCCACTTTCCTCCCATATCCTTTGATTCTTTTAGTACCAAGAGCGTTATCTGACTCCTTGAAAACATGCAATGTTTTGGCCTCAACTGCTTTCTGAGTTAGAGAATTCCACAGGTTTACCATTCTCTGGGTGAAGAAATTTCTTCTAATCTCAGTCCCAAAAGGTTTAAATCATATCCTTAAACTGTGACCCCTGGTTCTGGACTCACCCACCATCGGGAACATCCTTCTTGCATCTACCCTCTCCAGTCTTGTCAGAATTTTCTAGGCTATGAGATTCTCTCTCATTCTTCTGAACTCCAGTGAGTGTAATCACAACCAACTCAATCTTTCCTCTTATGTCAGTCCTGCCATCCCAGGATTCAACCAGGTAAACCTTCTCTGCACTCCTTCCATAGCAAAAACATCCTTCTTGAGCAGGTGTGGCCTCACCAAGTCTCTATATAACAACAGCAAGACATCCCTGCTCCTGTACTCGAATCATCTTGCTATGAAAGCCAACGTATCATTTGCTTTCTTCACTGTCTGCTGCACCTGCATATTTACTTTCAGCTACAGTTGTACAAGGACATCCAAGTCTCATTGCATATACCTCTCTTTCAATCTAAAGCCATTCAGATAATCTGCCTTCTGCTTTTGCTACCAAAATGGATAACTTCACATTTTCCACATTATACTGCATTTGCCCATTCACTCAACTTGTCCATATCATACTGAAACATCCCCCTGACAGCTCACCCTCCCATTCAGCTTTATATCAGCTGCAAATTTGGAGATATCACATTTCGTTCCCTCATACATTTAGGACTGGAGTGGCATGGTGGCACAGTGGTTAGCACTGCTGCCTCACAGCACCAGGGACCCGGGTTCGATTGCCAGCTTGGGTCACTGTCTGTGTGGAGTTTGTATATTCTCTCCATGTTGCGTGGGTTTCCTCCGGGTGCTCCGGCTTCCTCCCACAGTCCAAAGATGTGCAGGTTAGGTGGCATGGCCATGCTAAATTGCCTCCTTACCCTACGTATCCCCCCCCTCCCCCGCAAAGGGGGCTATGTAGGGTAAATGCATGGGGTTATGGGGATAGGGCCTGGGTGGGATTGTGGTCGGTGCAGACTCGATGGGCCAAATGGCCTCCTTCTGCACTATAGGATTCTATGATTCCATACAAATCATGAATATATATTGTGAATAGCTGGGGTTCTAGCACTGATCCTTGCACTACCCTACTTGTTACTGTCTGCCTCTTGGAAAAAGACCCATTTATTCCGACTCTGTTTCCTGGCTACCAACCAGTTTTCTATCCCCCTCAGTACACTATCCCTATCCCATGCACTATCCTATCCCATTTTACATGCTAATCTCTTATGCGGCATATTTTCAAAAGCCTTCTGAAAGTCCAAAGAAACTGACTCCCCTGCATTCCCCTCATCAAATCTACTAGTTACATCTTCGAAGAATTCCAATAGATTTGTCAAGTATGATATCCCTTTGTAAATCCATGCTGACTCTGTCTGATCCTGCCATTGTTTTCCAAATGCTCTGCTGTAAAATCTTTGATAATGGACTGTACCCCACTACCAACATCCACATACGTGGGCAGTATGTTAGCACAATGGTTAGCACTGCTACCTCACAGCGCCAGGGACCCGGGTTCGATTCCCGGCTTTGGTCACGGTCTGTGTGGAGTTTGCACGTTTTCCACATGTTTGTGGGTTTCCTCCGGGTGCTCCGGTTTCCTCCCACAGTCTGAAAGATGTGCTGGTTAGCTGCATTGACCCAAAAAGGGGCCAGAGTGTGGCGACTAGGCGAATTTCACAGTAACTGCATTGCAGCATTAATGTAAGCCTTACTTGTGGCTAATAAATAAACTTTAACTTTACATCAGGCTGACTGGTCTATCACTTGCCTCCACATCAAACTTGAAACCCTCATCTTTTGTTGCCTCCCAACTCAACTATTTCAGTGGTCTCTTGGCATTCTTCATTCTCGGCTCATCATTCATCAGCTCATCCAACACCAACTCCTGTTCACCTAAGCACTGCTCTACTCACTGACATTTATTGGCTCCCAGTCCTCAACACCTTGAAGTTAAAATTCTCATCTTGAAGATCTCATCCTTCCCTTTGTAACTTCTTCCAATCCTATGACAACTTTCCCATGCCCACCCACCACCTGAGAATTCTTTGCTCTCAACTTAGGATTTTATTTAGCTGATTGGCAGCTGTATTTTCAGTTATTTAGACCCCACATTCAGGAATTCCCTCTTTAAATCATCCTACTCCTCTTAAGATCTTCCTTATAACCTACCTCTATGACTATGCTTTTGGCCACCCAGTCTATTATCTCCAGATTTAGCATGGTGTCCAATTTTTAAAAATTGATTACACCTCTGAAGTGCCTTGGGATATTTTTTCTATGATACCTAAATGGAAGTTGCTATTCTGTTGACTCACTTATCGTTTCTGATCATAATGGTAATAGTTTCAATGTCTGGCTTTAATAAACATCCTTCAGATGCCTGTAACCTTTTTAAAATCTGTGCAAATTTTGTATTATTAAACACAGCACTTAACCATTGCTCAATGCCAAAATCCTTTCTTTGAGAAAAATAATGATCAAAAATACTGAAACGTGATACTGTATTTATTATTTCCATTTGTTCTTTTTCCTTCTGTATAATTTTAATAAACCTGAACTGCACGGTGGCACAGTGGTTAGCATTGCTGCCTCACTGTGCCAGGGACCTGGGTTTGATTCTGGCCTCGGGTCACTGTGTGAAGTTTGCACGTTCTCCCCATATAGGTGTGGTTTTCCTCCGGGTTTCCTCCCGCAGTTCAAAGATGTGCAGGTTAGGTTGATTGACCATGCTAAAGTACCCCTTAGTGTCAGGGGGATTAGCAGGGTAAATACATGTGGTTACAGGGATAGGGTCCTATGATTGTTGTCGGTGGAGGTACGATGGGCCAAATGGCCTCCTTCTGCACTGTAGGAATTCTACGATTGTAACAAGGCATTCCAATATTGTGCAGTAAGAAGGAAGAGATACATTAACATTTCAAAGTCAAAAACGTGTTTGAAGTAATAGCTTCCTATGACTCCCCATTAGCCTTATGGGATATGGCTGATGTCAATCAAGAAACACATCTATCAGGATAAACACTGTGAATGCTGAAAAACCTTTTACAATCTACCACAATCATTGCCTCCATAAGTCTTCCACCACACCCACAGAATAGAACCATACAACGCAGAAGGAGGCCATTCAGCCCATCAAGTCTGCACCGACTCTCCAAAAGAACATCTTATCCAGGCCTACTTCTCCACCCTATCCCTGTACCTCCACGAATTTACCATTGCGAATCTGCCTAACCTACACATCTTTGGGCACCAAAATTTAGCATTGGGAATCCATTGAACCTGCACACCTTTGGACTGTGAGAGAAAACTGAAGCACCTGGAGGAAACCTACGCAGAAATGGGGGAACATGTAGACTCCACACAGTCACCCAAGGCTGGAATCAAATCTGGGTCCCTGCACTGTGAGGTAGCAGTGCTAACCACTATGCCATTGTGCTTCTTACCCATGTATGTTCATTTTTAAACAGATGAAAAACAATTGTTAATTTCTTTCATTTCCTTTCCCAGTGAGTTTAGCTGTATCTGTTTTAAGCTATCATGTCTCAATAAACAAGGTTTGTGACGCTTGATTACCAATACTGGCAGTTTTGCCATCTGGTTCGGATATGCCACTGTTACTGTTGCTGCACCTAAAGTTTGCAGTGTTTCTCCAGTTTATGTGGACAAAATGACACCTGATTCACTTAGTTTCAATGGTTGGAGTCCCTTTTGCAGATAAAATACCTGTTCCTCTGTGGCCATCATTCCTGTATCCACTTCCATTTTTATTGCTTTGTCATTTACCAATAAGGTTCTCTCTATTGGGCGGACTTTGGTCTGCTGGACCTGGTTTAGGGTGAATGTCTCGGATCTCTTGCTGGGCTTCTCATCCAAATTGTTTACAGGAGTAGTTAGTAGTCTCTGTTTTTTTATTTTGCACTGACTGTACTGATTGCTTTGCTCTGCAATACATCTTTAAGTGGCCTTTGTTACATGTGAAACACAGGTAGTTCTTGCATCAACAAACTCCTTGGGAGTGTTCTCCCCCATATGGAAAACGCACATTGTTGCACCTGCATTGTGATTTTGATCTCTGCCAGTAAACTTTTTTGTATTATTAAGCTGTTTATATGACAGACCATTCTGAACCTTAACATTTCAATTAATTTGCAGTCCCCTGGCTCACAGATTGCTGTATCAAATTTGTATCTCAGCATAATGATTGAGGGACAGTTGTTAAAATTGTTTCTGGCCATCTCCACAGTCTGGTCAAATGACTTTTGTGCCTGGAACGCCTGGTGATAATGTTCTCACTAAGCTGTAAGTCTGTGAGCCACAGACTGTTAGCAAAATAACTTTCCTCTTGTCTTCCATGGTTATTTCATTTGCAACTAAGTAATATTGCAGCCTTTCAAGACGTTGTTCCCAGTCATCGACCTCTGGATCAAATGGCTCAATCCTTCCTATCATAGGCATTGCTAAATGAATATACCTTACTACTTCTTACTCTTGACACTCAAGTCTCCTCCTTCTCTAGCTGGACACTGCGAGCTCCGACATCTTTGATGTTTTGCCTTGTCGCCAATGTAATAGACCGAGGGCCACTCAATACAGCTTTAAATATAAAGGCTTTATCGCCAACAGAATAAAGACATATGCACAAGGTAAGACTGGACTACAATTGTGATTGCTCTTCTGGATTCCCGGGTTCCTACTTCAGTCCCTCCTCAACCCATAGACTGCACGCTCCTGCTGATTGGCTCAGCTTCCCGCCAGGACAATCCTTGGATCATTGCTGGTCATGTGGCCCTCACAACATGCTCCTTCAAGGGCAATATTACTACAACTGGGAAGGACAACTTTATCGCATATCTATAATTGCTCTCAGAAAATGATGATGAACATAGAACATAGAACATTACAGCGCAGAACAGGCCCTTCGGCCCACGATGTTGCACCGACCAGTTAAAAAAAAAACTGTGACCCTCCAACCTAAACCAATTTCTTTTCGTCCATGAACCTATCTACGGATCTCTTAAACGCCCCCAAACTAGGCGCATTTACAACTGATGCTGGCAGGGCATTCCAATCCCTCACCACCCTCTGGGTAAAGAACCTACCCCTGACATCGGTTCTATAACTACCCCCCCTCAATTTAAAGACATGCCCCCTCGTGCTGGATTTCTCCATCAGAGGAAAAAGGCTATCACTATCCACCCTATCTAAACCTCTAATCATCTTATATGTTTCAATAAGATCCCCTCTTAGCCGCCGCCTTTCCAGCGAAAACAATCCCAAATCCCTCAGCCTCTCCTCATAGGATCTCCCCTCCATACCAGGCAACATCCTGGTAAACCTCCTCTGCACCCTCTCCAAAGCCTCCACATCCTTCCTGTAATGTGGGGACCAGAACTGCACACAGTACTCCAAGTGCGGCCGCACCAGAGTTGTGTACAGTTGCAACATAACGCTACGACTCCTAAATTCAATCCCCCTACCAATAAACGCCAAGACACCATATGCCTTCTTAACAACCTTATCTACTTGATTCCCAACTTTCAGGGATCTATGCACACATACACCTAGATCCCTCTGCTCCTCCACACTATTCAAAGTCCTCCCGTTAGCCCTATACTCAACACATCTGTTATTCCTACCAAAGTGAATTACCTCACACTTCTCCGCATTAAACTCCATCCGCCACCTCTCGGCCCAACTTTGCAACCTGTCTAAGTCTTCCTGCAAACTACGACACCCTTCCTCACTGTCTACCACACCACCGACTTTGGTGTCATCAGCAAATTTGCTAATCCACCCAACTATACCCTCATCCAGATCATTAATAAATATTACAAACAGCAGTGGCCCCAAAAACAGATCCCTGAGGTACACCACTTGTAACCGCACTCCATGATGAATATTTACTATCAACCACCACCCTCTGTTTCCTATCCGCTAGCCAATTCCTGATCCAATTTCCTAGATCACCCCCAATCCCATACATCTGCATTTTCTGCAGAAGCCTACCATGGTGAACCTTATCGGAATGATGATGGGCAGCTTTCATGAACATTGCAGTCCTTGTAATGACTATGCCACCATGATGATCTCAGGGAGGGGATTGCTAGATTGTAACCTGCCCTGCCAACACATTTTCTTCAATAAGGCAACAAAAATATATTAAGTGCCCATTCACATCAATGCCCTTTGTGAGACCTTGATGCGTGTGCAAAACCAGCAACTATTTTTGAACCTAAGAAAATGAGAACATAAGAAATAGGAGCAGGAGTAGATCATACAGCCCCTCGAACTAGCTCTGCCATTCAACATAACCATGGCTGATCTTCTGCCTCATCTCCACTTCCCTGCCCATTCCCCATCCTCCTCGTTTCCTTGAATGAAGAAAATTTATCGGTCTCAGCCTTAGATACACTCAACACTCTGGGGTTAAAAGAGGGTAAATTGAAATCAGATTATAAAAGCCCTTCATTTTAGTTCTACTGTAATACGTAGACTAAGTTAAAGTGCCTGATATAAAATGAGAATTCACAATGTGCCTGGAACAATATATGCAAAGATATTAATTTAACCAAGTATTATGAAATTAAATTGTATTCTTAGAATGTGTTTTGTAAACCTTGTCCAATGGGCGCTCTAGCTGCTCAGCATGATGGGAAACACAGTAGTAGACAGACCAAATTCTTTTAAAACAAAGGAGTTCAGAAAGGCAGTTTTTCTTGTCAGCTTGGGATATGCAGGAACAAGTTTATTTAGAGGTCTGGAATGTATGAGAGTATATTCACTCCTGGATAGCGAGGCTGGTGCATTCTCTCAAGTTGATGAGAGGGGCTGGATTTGGCAAAAGAATGACTCCTTTCGCTAATTAAAATTTGCAGAAATTAGCTGTGGTCTTGTATATATTGGATGTACGTGGGTTAGGTTTCCTAGGTAACGGGGTAGGAAATTCAGGTGCAATGAGCTAATGATCTCCTAATCCTGTTAACAGGTGGAATGTGTCCACGTGTCTGTCCTTGGCCTGCTGCAATGTTCCAGTGAAGCTCAACGCAAACTGGAAGAACAGCATCTCATCTTCCGGCTAGGCACATTACAGCCTTCCGGTCTCAGCACGGAATTCAACAGCTTCAGATGATTAGCTGTACCCAACCTCAACTCCTTTGTTTTAATTTTATTTAATTTTTAACTGTTCTCTACATTTTATTTCTTTATTGTCTTTCTTTATTTGACTTTCCCCCCGTTTTATCCCCCTTTCCTTACCTTTTCTCTCCCTTTGCTTCCCCTTTTTCTCAATTACACCTCTCTCCCACATCTTCATCTGTCACAGCTTACCCTCTGATTTCAGCTTCTTTGCCGTTTGGCAATTCACACCCCTATTCTCTCTATGGAATGCCTTGGTTTTGTGGCTATGACTCATCTTTCATTCTCTCATTCTACAGTATAAATATCTCCCACTTTCTATGCCTTTTAGCTTTGACAAAGGGCCATCTGGACTCAAAATGTCAGCTCTTTTCTCTCCTTACAGATGCTGCCAGATTTGCTGAGATTTTCCAACATTTTTTCTTTTGGACAGGTGGAACATTATTGGCTAAGGTAATACAGTGTAATATTGTAATTGGACCTTCAAGTTTGGGTGACAGGCTGGGTGGTGATTGAAGCGTTCAGGACAGTATATCAGGGCGGCACGGTAGCACAGTGGTTAGCACTGCTGCTTCACAGCTCCAGGGTCCTGGGTTCGATTCCTGGCTCGGGTCACTGTCTGTGTGGAGTTTGCACATTCTCCTCGTGTTTGCGTGGGTTTCCTCCGGGTGCTCCGGTTTCCTCCCACAGTCCAAAGATGTGCGGGTCAGGTTGATTGGCCAGGTTAAAAAAAATTGCCCCTTAGAGTCCTGAGATGCGTAGGTTAGAGGGATTAGCGGGTAAATATGTGGGGGTAGGGCCTGGGTGGGATTGTGGTCGGTGCAGACTCGATGGGCCGAATGGCCTCCTTCTGCGCTGTAGGGTTTCTATGAATCTATGAATTCTATGAATCTATATCAGTTCTTTGTCTGTGATGTTAAGTCAGAGATATTAGATGGTGTTCATTGGCTATTCTCTCTCCTGATGCATACATTAGCAAATAAAATTCATTTTCATTCTTTAATTACATGCTGACTTTCGTAGACTATGTATTGGTTGCATGAGATTAACTGAGTACAAGACACCCCAGAAAATTCCTCTTACAGGGGTAGAGAATTCCAGAGATTCATGACCTTTAATTGAAGAGCCGCCTTCTCATCTTAGTTCTAAAAGATTGAGCCTTCATCCTGAGACCTTGTCCTGTGTCTGAGATTCTCCAGCCAGGAAGAATTTTGGCATCTGCCCTGTCAAGCTGCATCAGAATCTTGCATGTCTCATGAGATCAACTCTCATTCTTCTAAACAACAAGGTATAGTCCCAATTTACCCAGCCTCTCATTCCAGTAAATCTTCACTATACTGCCTTCAAGGATAGAGTGCAGGTATGTGGCTGAGGGGGTAGGGTGGCAAGTTAGTGGGTGAGGGAAAAGGTGGTAAATAAGTGGATGAGGAGATAGGCAGCAGGTGGGGAAGTAAGGTGACAGGTAAGTGGGTGAAAGGATGGGTGGCAAGTAAATGAGTACGGTAAATGAGTAAAAATCTGTCTATCTCAGTCTTGAACATACTTAATGACCCAGCTTCTACAACTGTCTGTGGTGAAGAATTCCAAATTCACTACTGTCTAAGGAAAGAAATTCCTCCTCATCTGTCCTAACTGGGTGACCCCTTACTCTGAGAATATGCCCTCTGGTCCTAGACCCTCCCACAAGAGGAAACAAACTCTCAGCATCTACCCTATCAAGCCCCTTTAGAATCCTATATGTCTCAATAAGGTCACCTCTCATTCTTTTAAACTCCAATGAGTAAAGGCCCAACCTACTTAACCTCTCCTCATAAGAAAATCCCTCCAGATTCAGCCCACTGAATCTTCTCTGGACTGCCTCCAATGCCAGTATATATTTCCTTAGATAAGGGGACCAAAAGTGTTCGCAGTATTCCAGGTGTGGTCTAATTAGTGCCTTGGATAGTTTCAGCAAGAATTCCCTATTTTTATACTCTATTTAAAATAAAAACCAACATTCCATTTGCCTTCTCAATTACCTGCTGTACACCCAAACCTAGTTATTGATTTATACAAAAGAAATTTGGTTAATCTTAACCAAGTGAAGAGTGTTAGAAAAAGATTACATGGTACATTTTGTGATTCGTAAAATAGTCCCATAATAAGTTTGTGTCACATTGCTAGAGACAATCTGTATATTGTAAACCGCTCACTCCACTCTCCCCAGCTGATGAGGGAATATTTTCTATCCTCATAAGTGAGTGACATTGTAAACACATTCATGAAGAAAGCATTTGCAACTTTTTTTTGCAGTTTAATTCCTCTTTATCTTTAACCTGAGAAATTAAGTGCATAACATTGTGACATGTTTTTGCTTAATAGAACTATATTGAACCTATTTTTACTGTTACGTAAACTCAAATATGCATTTAGTTTAGTGCTAATTATACCAGTTTGCACAAATGTTTATTCTCCGATTCTATTCCCACTATATTTCAGACTGTATTATAGATTCACTTGTGCTGTTTGATGTTACTAGCCACTGCCAAAGTGGAACTATAAGTGCTTTATTATATATACTGGCATTAACATAATAATCTCTCCCAGAGTAGTTCAAAAGATTTGCAATCTTTTCCTCATACTTGGTTGGATCTGAGTAGTTTGCAGTTAGAGTTCCCCCTACTGCTCTTACAGAACGATTGCAGCAATTTCCTCTTGTAAGTATTGCAATAAAAGAATAAATATATAGAAGGTACATGGTGAATACATTTATTAGTTAATGAACCTTCTTAATTTTTAAATGGCAGATCTTCAACAACCCCATTTATTAAAGTTATTTGGTTGCTCAGTAATTATGTTCCCCACAAAGTAAAACATATTTATTTTACTCTAGTATGTGTTAAAGTTGAAATATTTCTGTTTTGGAGTACAATTTTCAGAATGTGTTTGAATAGTAATGTTTGTGAAATAAATATTTTCATATTACTAATAAAATGTAAAGTATCCCAACTTCACATCTGTCTTTCAGTTAGATCATGGCTGATCTGCATTTAACTTCATTTACTAACAACCATTGCTCCATATCCATCGTTACCTTTATCAAACAAAGGTTTATTGATCAGGGTTCATATGGCCTAATATCCACAGCGTTTTGGGAGAGAGCATTCCAAAGAGTAGCAGTGGTGATTAAGCTGTGAGACCTATGAATAGTAATAGATTACATTGCTAGAATATTTTTAGCTCTGTTGCCAAATTCCTATATTTATGGCCCATAGTTTCCAACTGACCCAGGAAAAATACTGCAAGGATAAATAATCCTCACTGGCACTCTGAAATCTCCATGTCTCCATATTCTCAATATTAATACTAAGTTTAAGTTTATTTATGATTGTCACAAGTAGGCTTACATTAACACTGCAATGAAGTTACTGTGAAATTCCCCTAGTCGCCACACTCTGGTGCCTGTTCGGGTATACTGAGGGAGAATTTAGCATGACCAATGCACCTAACCAGCATGTCTTTTGGATTGTGGGATGAAACCGCAGCAGCTGGAGGAATCCCACGCAGACATGGAGAATGTACAGACTTCCTGCAGAAAGTGACCCAATCAGGGAATCAAACCCGGATCCCTGGAGCAGTGAGGCAGCAGTGCTAACCATTGTGTTACCGTGCCGTCCCAACAGTTGGGAGGACGACACTGGGGATTGGAGGGTCTTTGACTCGTAAAGCAGGATCTAACAGAATACAACCAATTTTTTTTAGGGCTGTGATAATAAATGGGAGGCAGGAATAACTGGCTCCAGATAAGGGCTTTTAATAGCACTCTGTGAGCCAGGAAGAGCATGAGTCCCCACCCGAACTTTTCATAGAACATTTGGCCTCTTGTTTGTCAATCAGCAACCCTTCCCACAGCTCCCCCACCCCCCATTTCCCCCCCCACCCCACCTCCCCCAATCCCACACCCAACCCATGATTGGTAAATTTTCCCAGCCCCAATCCTCAACATACAACATGTTCACCAAGCCCCCTCCCTCCCACTCTGCATCCACACCTCACCACCCCTGATATGCCAAACTCCATTCTGCTGTCCACAATCCACTTCTGCTTGCTGGAGGTCATTCCCAAGGATAGCAGCCTGTGGACTCATGCCTCTGACTTTCCCACCTGTCAAATGCCAGCCTGTGACATTGGCCAGCTGCCAGCTAGGAAATAGAAGAACTTTTTTTCTTGAGATTCTGCCTTAGAATTCATTGGGACCACTGCCAGCCCGGCCTTACCAGATTTTCACTATGCTCTTGCACTCCACCACACTTCGCCATGGGGCCTTTGCATCTTTCAAAATCCAACGACCTCTGTGTTTCTCATCACCCCTTGAGCTCTGTCTCCAAGATCAATCCAACTTACCTGTCTTTCTACACTCTTTCCTTCTGTTCTCCCTTGCAATCCTCACTCCCATTTCAATTCTAAATTTGCTGCTATGTCTGTACTAAATTCATTTCCTCAAGTGGTGCTAACTTTAATTCTCCTTCACTCATCTACTTCAACCCATTTCATACAACACCCACTCCCTACTGCCATTTCATAGTCATGGCTATTCATTTTCATCCTTGTTAGAAAAAAGGAACTTCAGTTTTACTGCTATTCCGGGCCTGCTCCTCTGAATGCTACAAAGGAAGCCAAGATAGTTTCACCCAAATGGTTGTATCTTTTTACTGATGTACACTCTTTGCATCAGCAATATCAGGCTATCGTTCAAGTTTGTATCTAATGTTAATAAAGATATCTGCACTGAAGTTAATGATGGAAATGTGTCGCTAGTTTCTTGTGAATTATATATATTTGTAGGTGGCACATGCCTTATTTTCTGGTAAGCCAATTGGTCGGCCTGTGTCCTAAACCTTGACAACATATATCTCAATCGCTAAACGCTTGGGGAACCAGTAAATGGCAAAGGAGTTAAATAAATATTTTGCATCAGTCTTCAAGATAGAAGACACCAATAACATTCTAAAAATATTAAATAATTAAGAGGCAAAAGTCGGGGAGGAAATAAACACAATAACTATCACTAGAGAAAAAATACTAGGGAAACTAATGGGGCTAAAAGCCGATAAATTCCCTGGACCCTGATGGATTGCATCCCAGGAAATCAAAGGAAGTCGCTACAGAAAAACTGGATGCACTGGTAGTAGTCTTCCAAAAATCCTTAAATTCTGAAAAAGTCCCAGACGATTGGAAAACTGCCAATGTCACACACTTATTCAAAAAAGGAGAGACAAAAACAGGAACTATAGGCCTGTTAGCTTAATATCTGTCATTGGGGAAATGTTAGAGTCCATTATAAAGGATGCAAAAACAGATATTATGCATGCATAATATAATCAAGTATAGTCAGCACGGCTTAATGAAGGAGAAATCATGGATGACAAATTTATTGGAATTCTTTAAGGTGGCAGTAAGAAATATAGATAACGGGGAACCAGTAGATGTTATATACTTAAATTTCCAAAAAACATTTGGTAAGTTATTGCTCAAAAGGCTACTTGAGAGATACGTTGCTCGGAGGAGTATATTAACTTGGATAGAAGATTGGCTAACTAATAAAATACAGTAAGAAGTCTAACAACACCAGGTTAAAGTCCAGCAGGTTTATTTGGTAGCAAATGCCACCAGCTTTCGGAGCGTGCTGCTCCTTCGTCAGGTGGAGTGGGAGACATCTCCCACTCCACCTGACGAAGGAGCAGCGCTCCGAAAGCTGGTGGCATTTGCTACCAAATAAACCTGTTGGACTGCGACCTGATGTTGTTAGACTTCTTACTGTGTTTACCCCAGTCCAATGCCGGCATCTCCACATCATAACTAATAAAAGACAGAGAATTAGAATAAGAGGGGCATTTTCAGGATGGCAACCTTTAACTGGTGGAGTGCCACAATTATTTGCGATATATATTAATGACTTGACAAGGGAAACGGATATACTATTGGCAGGTTTGTGGATAGCATGAAAACAGGTGGGAAGGCAAGTGGTGAGGATGACACATGCTGGAATTTTACCGCTGCTCGGAGAACGGAATTCTCCGTTGGCCTCGGGCGGGATTTTATGAGCCTCGCCCGAGCGAAGTCATAAAATTTCAGCAAAGGAGTCTATACAGGGATATAGACAGGTTAAGTGAATGGATAAAAACTTGACAGTTGGAATATAATATAGGAAAATGTGAAGTTATGCACTTTGCTAAGAAGAGTAAAGGAGCTGAAAATTATTTAAATGGAGGAAGACTGCAGAAAACTGCAGCGCAGTGGGATTTGGGAGTCCTTGTGCAAAATCACGAAAAGCTAGTGTGCAAGTTAAGCAGGTAATAGCAAAGGCAAATGAAATGTTATCATTTATTTAAAAGAGAATGGAGTATAACAATAGTGAAGTCTTGCTAACACTGTACAAGGCGTAGTTAGATAACATCTGGAATACTGTGAACAGTTTTGGTCCCCTTATCTAAGGGGAGATATACTGTCATTACAGGCAATCCCGAGAAGGTTTTCTAGATTGATCCCGGGTATAGAGGGATTGTCTTATGAGGAGAGGTTGAGCCTTGTACTCATTGGAGTTAAAATGAGTGGCAAATGTATTGAGACATATAGGATTCTCAGGGGGCATGACAGGGTAGATGCTGAGAGGTTGAGGACCAGCAGGCATAATCTCAGAGTAAGGGATCACACATTTAAGACAGAGATGAGGAGGAATTTTTTCTCTCAGAAAGCATTGAATCTGTGGAATTCTTTACTGCAGAAGGCTGTATAGATTGGATCGTTGAGTGTGTTCAAGCCTGAGATAAAAAGGGAATCAAGGGTTATGGGGATAAGGCAGAAAAGTGGAGTTGAGCATTATCAGATCAGATCAGCCATGATCTCACTAAATGGCAAAGCTGACTCGATGGGCCGAATTACCTCCTTCTGCTCCGATGTCTTATGAAGCTGGATTCAATCAAATTTTGAAACTTTTGCACTGCAGTTTAACTGGAATTCTCATCCCCATTGCTCAGTGGTATGATTTTCTGTCTGTCTGTAGCTACGCCTACCAGGAGATCTGCTGCCATGGTATGCCACGATGGCCTGTCTTGTGCTATCCTCATACATCCACTGTAGTCTATCTGCTTTTATGATTTTACTTAATGGTTTTGAATAAAAACTCATAATAACTAAGAATGCAAACTAATCAGTTTTTGATATAATATAAAAATTAAAGCAATAACACCCTTTATTAGGAGAATCCTTGAAACATGAGTCATAACTGTCGTTAAAATCATCATCTGGAGTTTGATGTTTTTGATTAACATGGGTTAAGGTTTCAGCTTTGGCATGTTCTTATATGCGGAGTTACCTAATGTTTAAGTAATTGAAAGATCTGCCACGTAAAATATGAATCCTTATATCTGAATAAATGTTTTTCACCAAGAATATGTGCAAAATTCTGTCTGAAGTCCTGCTTGCATTTCTCTCTTGTGCCAATGCCAACTGTGGCTGGACCCAACAACCTTTTTAAACAAGCATGAAATGAAATTTATTTACATAATGCAATGATCCATGAAGGTTACCATAACATCAAAGGGCAATATTAACCGCTTGAATGAAATTCATTAGAAATTAACTACCATTTAAATTAATTTTCCCACACTCATGACTCCGTAATGGTGGGAAAAAAGGGCTGTTCATCTGCACATTTTGACAGCCAAGCTGTCTCTGGCTTTATTTATAGGTGACTTTATTAACCCATGGATCAGGCTTCCTATGCTGTATGTTGAGTCTTTCCAAACACTGCAGAGTAACTTGCTCAGATTCTCTGATTAATAGTTAATCCAGTTTTGTATATATTTAAAAATATCAGGAAGTTTGTTGTAAATATAAAATCTTGCTTAAGCACAAGCATCATTTACATTGGTCACAAGGAATGTGACTGTTTTTGTTAATTTGAGAGCAAGGAGTTTAAAATCATAGAATCATTCAATCCTGACAGTGCAGGAGGAGAACATTTGGCCTTTCGAGTCTGTACCGACTTTCTGACAGAATATATTACCAACAGTATCTCCCCCGCCTTATCCCCGTAACCCCATACATTTACCACGGCTAATCCATCTAACCTGCACATCTTTCGACTTTAAAATGGTGATTATTTTTGGACAAAAGTCATTGCTTATGGTCTCTATCAACTATAAGTATTTCAAGCCAAATTTTATCTGGCTTTCTTGCCATTACAAAATGAAGAGGAGATATCAGGGATTGGATTTTCACAGAGTCAGGACATCTACGAACCCATTTAAAAATAGTGTGCTCATAAAATGATAAGAAATAGGAACAGGAGTAGGCCATTTAGTCAGTGAACCTGCTCTGCCATTCGATTAGATCATGGCTGATCCGATTGTGGCCTTAACTGCACTTTCTTGCATGTCCCCCATAACCTTTAACATCCTCTCAGCATCTACCTTGTCAATAGCCCTCAGAATCCTTTATGTTTCAATAAGATCATTTCTCATTCTTCTAAACCCCAAGCACTATAGATCCAACCTGCTCAAACTTTCATCATAAGATAATCCCTTCGTCTCAGGATTCAGCCTAGTGAACCTTCTGCTAATTGCTTCAGATGCAAATATATCTCTCCCTTTAGAGCACAGTACTTCAGGTGCGGTCTCACCAATACACTGTACAGCTTTAGAAAGACTTCCCGACTTCTATACTTCTTCCTCCTCACAATAAAGGCCATTTGCCTTCCTAATATCATGCTGTATCTGCATGTTAACTTTTTATGTTTGTGTACAAGGACACCCAGATCCCTCTGTAACACAGCAGTCTGTAGTCTCTCTCTGTTTAAACAATATTCTGCTTTTCTATTCTTCCTGCCAAAGCAGACAATGCTTCATTTTGCTACATTATACTCCATCTGCCAAATTTTTGCCCACTCAGTTAACCTATCTCTATCTCTTTGCAGACCCAGTATCCTTCTCACAACTTGCTTTCCAATCTACCTTTGAATCATCAGCAAATATGCTTGCAGCACAGTTCTGTCCCCTCATCCAAGTCATTAATATAGATCATAACTTCATTAGTTATAGCTTGCCAACCTGAAAGTGAGCCATCTATCCCAACTTTGTTTTCTGTTAGTCAGCCAATCCTCTGTTACTGTCTGGCCCCAGCCCAGGTTGTTGGCTGAATCCTGGGTGACAACAGCTATCACCTCTGGATCTGAATGATGACACAAATGGGGGTATCCCCACAGTACAGTGGAACATGCATTACAAAGCAACCCACACCTAAAGCTACCATTGAACAGGCTATTAGTTAAAAAGGCATGTTGGGTTCAGGGGGATCTGCAGTACACGTTGCACAGTGTTTCACAGATAATCATAGTACATTATGCAACACAGAACTCTAGCGTTAGGACAACAGAGAAGAGCAACATTCTTATGTGAGGGTGAATGGGATAAATCTCAGGAAGAAGACATGAACATGCACGCGTCTCTAATGGATGCCGAACCATGAAGAGACATGCCAGTGATCGAGCCAATCTCACATACATGAGATTCACCCAAGATTGAGGAACCTAGATGACCATGCTCCCATCACTAGGACAAGTTCACCTGCTTGGAGTGTCTACCAATCCTGCCAACAGCTGCCTCGACCACCTAGAATAGCAAAGGGAGTGGACATCTATCACACAGTCGTTATGGAAGACTGTAACTCAGGGCAACTGATATGCCAGTGGGCACACATCAAGCAGCCTTTAATAACTAAAATCTCAGAACCTGCTCCATTGTTACAGGTTCTTGACTTCATGTCAGACAGTTCAATTGCCCCTGTGCAACATAACATCAGACAACCACTTTGACACTGCATAAAATGGAATGCCTGCAAAGCTCGCATCTTTCTCTATATCCCACAAACTGGTGACCATCTAAATAGATTCACCTATGTATATGAAGCAAATTCTGATTGCAAACACATGATATCATAGTCTCCTACACAATAAAGGAGATGTCTAACTTTCTGCTGCAGCGATGAATGAATGCCAACTGCGAGCCATGCTAGTATAGTTAAGTCTCTGGCTAATCAAGTCACTAAAAACATTAATGGGGCATACACGGATATATTGTGCAATATTTATGTGTGCCAAAGTGAATTTGACCTGTGTCTTTTGGATGTCTTGGGCCTTTGAGGGCTCTGTCCTACTGGGATTGTCCCAGATGGGTGAGGGACAACCTCCTCAGCCATGTCTGCTGGAGGCAATGGCAGAGGGGACAAGGAGACACTGCTCACCTTGGGGGTGCCCTGAGAAGAAGCCCTTGAGATGGCAGGTATGCACTGCTCCTCCCTTGTGTGATGACAGCTTCCTACATCTTCCTGAGGGGAAAGGGCTCCAGGAGCGAGTGCTGGGGGAGACATTTGACAGGGTCTGAGCATTATGAAGGGTTGTAAAAACAGATTGACCAAACTGCAGGATGAAGAGAGGTGGATTGGAATCTATGCCTTTGATACAAGCATCGCTGCTTGCCCAGGTGGCTCTTGTAGCTTGCCTGTTCCGACTGAACTGTCACCTGACAGCAGGATCCTCCAATGGAAAATGCCCCCTGCCACATTTGTGCGTATTGCACGTGCCTGCCGCTGGCCCTTTAAACTTTGATGTGGAGATGCCGGCGTTGGACTGGGGTAAACACAGTAAGAAGTCTCACAACACCAGGTTAAAGTCCAACAGGTTTATTTGGTAGCACAAGCCACTAGCGTTTGGAGCGCTGCTCCTTCATCAGGTGAGTGGGATTTCAGTTCACAAACAGGGCATATAAAGACACAAACTCAATTTACAAAATAATGGTTGGAGTGCGAGTCTTTACAGGTAATCAAGTCTTAAAGGTACAGACAATGTGAATGGAGAGAAGGTTAAGCACAGGTTAAAGAGATGTGTATTGTCTCCAGCCAGGACAGTTAGTGAGATTTTGCAAGCCCAGGCAAGTCGTGAGGGTTACAGATCATGTGATATGGACCCAAGATCCTGGTTGAGGCCGTCCTCATGTATGCGGAACTTGGCTATCAGTCTCTGCTCAGCGACTCTGCATTGTCGTGTGTTGTGAAGGCCGCCTTGGAGAACGCTTACCCGAAGATCAGAGGCTGAATACCTGTGACCGCTGAAGTGTTCCCCAACAGGAAAAGAACGCTCTTGCCTGGTGATTGTCGAGCAGTGTTCATTCATCCGTTGTCGTAGCGTCTGCATGGTTTCCTCAATGTACCATGCCTTGGGACATCCTTTCCTGCAGCGTATCAGGTAGACAACATTGGCTGAGTTGCAAGTGTATGTACCGTGTACCTGGTGGATAGTGTTCTCACGTGAAATTATGGCATCCGTGTCGATGATCCGGCATGTCTTGCAGAGGTTGCTGTGGCAGGGTTGTGTGGTGTCGTGGTCACTGTTCTGAAGGCTGGGTAGTTTGCTGCGGACAATGGTCTGTTTGATGTTGTGAGGTTGTTTGAAGGCAAGAAGTGGGGGTGTGGGGATGGCCTTGGCGAGATGTTCGTCTCCATCAATGACATGTTGAACTTTCACATGTATTGCATGGGTGGCAGCTCTCGACACGAAAACAGTCAAGAACGGTGCACCACTAATTAAATTCCAGTTAGACGCTTCTAACAAGATCCAGACACTGTGAGCTTATTAGACAGACAGACAGACAGACAGAATAATTAAGAAGGCTAATGGAATGCTGGCATTCATATCTAGAGAACTGCAGTATATGCTGCAGCGATATAAATCCCTGGTAAGACCCCACTTGGAGTACTGTGAGCAGATCTGGGCACCACATCTTAGGAAGGATATTTTGACCTTGGAGGGAGTGTAGCATAGGTTTACGAGAATAATACCTGGATTTCAGGGGTAATGAGGATAAATTATACAAATTGGACCTGTTTTCTCTCGAGTTTTCAAAGTTAAGGGGTGATCTGATCATAGTCTTCAAGCTATTAACAGGAAAAGACAGGGTAGATAAAGAAACTATTTCCACTGGTTGGAGATTCTAGAACTAGGGGAGCATAGTCTAAAATTAGGGCTAGACCATTCAGGAGAGATGTTTGGAAGCACTTCTACACACAAAGGTTGGTAGAGGTTTGGAACTCTCTTCCACAAATAGCAGTTGATGCCAGATCAGTTGCTATCTCTAAATTGGAGATAGATAAATTTTTGTTCAGCAAAAGGTATTTACGGACATGGTCCAAATATATGGAATTAGGCCACAGATCAGTCATGATCTCGTTAAATGGTGGAACAGGTTTAATGGGCTGAATGGTTTACTCTTGTTCCTATGTTCACACGCACGCACATATGCAGCATTAGTGTCTGTGGTCACGTTTGCACACAAAGATATACAAAGCCTGGCAATTTTTAGAGAGACCAGCAGTTCAATTGTTATTTGATGAAAATGCTGGAGTGAATGGGGACATTAACAATTTTTTTTTTTCACTCTTGTGGAAGTGTTATATTTGTAAGAGTATTATTTGGTCACTGAGCTACAAAGTTTCAATTTAGAAAGGTTGGCATACTTAAGATCAAAGAACAATACAGCACAGGAACAGGCCCTTTGACCTTCCAAGCCTGTGCCGATCATGATGCTCTAACTAAAAAAAACCTTCTGCCCTTACTTGGTCTGTAGCCCTCTATTTCCTCCCTATTCATGTACCCATCCAGATGCCCCTTAAATGTTGCTAATGTGCCTGCTTCCACTAGCAGGCACATTCCTCTGGCAGCACGTTCTAGGCACCCACCACTCTCTGCGTGAAAAACTTCCCCCACACATCTCCCTTAAACTTTCCCCCTCTCATCTTGAACCTGTGTCCCCTTGTAATTGATACTTCCACCCTTGGAAAAAAGCCTCTCATAAATTTGTCGACCTCTATCAGGTCTCCCTTCATCCTCCGTCTTTCCAGTGAAGCCAATCCTAGTTTATTCAACCTCTCTTCATAGCCAACACATTCGAGACCAGGCAACTTCCTGGTGAACCATTTTTGCACTCTCTCCAAAGCTTCCATGTCCTTCTGATAACGTGGTGACCAGAACTGCACGCAATAGTCCAAATGCGGCCTAACCAAGGTTTTATATAGCTGCAACATGATTTCCCAACTCCTGTACTTAATGCCCTGGCTGAAGAATGCCATACGTCTTCTTAATTACCTTGGCCACGTGTGTTGCCACTTTTAGGGAACTGTGGACCTGAACACCCAGATCCCTTTGTATGTTAATGATTCATAGATTCCCTCCAGTGCAGGAGGCCATTTGGCCCATCCAGTCTGCACCAACCACAGTCCCACCCAGGCCCTATTCCCATAACCCCACATATTTACCCTGCTAATCCCCCTGAAACTAGGGTCAATTTAGCATGGCGAATCCACCTAACCCGCACATATTTGGACTGTGGGAGGAAACCGAAGCACCCAGAGGAAATCCACACAGACATGGGGAGAATGTGCAAACTCCACACAGACAGTGACCGGAGGCCAGAGTTGAACCTGGGTCCCTGGCGCTGTGAGGCAGCTGTGCTAACCACTGTGCAACCGTGCTGCCCCAAATGTTTCTAAGAGTTCTGCCATTTACAATATAATTCATACCTCACATTTGTCCTGATTAAACGCCATCTGCCATTTCTGTGCCCAAGTCTTCAATCTAGCTATATCCTATTGTATCCTCTGACAATCCTCGGCACCATCTTCGTGTCATCCGCAAACTCACTAATCAGACCACCCACACTTTCCTGCAGATCATTTATATATACTACAAACAGAGGTTCTGGCATGATCCCTGCGGAACACCATTAGCTACAGATCTCCATTCTGAAAAACACCCTTCCACCGCTACTCTCAGCGTTCTATAACCAAGTTCTGAATCCATCTAGCCATCCCACCCCGAATCCAATGTGATTTTAGTTTTTGTACCAGTCAGTTTATTTTTCTTTTCTGTGTCCCTTTACATTTATGTGGTTTGCAGATGGAATACAGGAGGTTGGTGTCTTCAGTTTTGGAGAATTTGGTGAGTTTCAGAATAGCAGTCTTATAAATGGAGGAAAGTAGGCATATTTACAGAGAGAAGGATTGATTAGATGGAAATGTTAAGTTTCAAAATTGTACGATCTGGCAGCATGATGGAGGAATTCTATTTTGACGACCAAAGGGTTGTCACTGTGATAAAATTTTTATTTTGCTCACCAAGCGAGTATGAATGGACCTCAACAGTATGAATAAGAATACCAACATGAGCACATGAAGGAACCTTTAAGAATGACAAATTGTGCATGGTGTATTGATTAACAAATACTTGTCTTCATAAAGTAAATTTACAATCAACAGTACTCTTTTTTCACCTGAAGCAAGATTATTGTCTAATCAACGCTCCAATCTTTTGAAAATTTTCGAATGAAAGACCAATTAATTGTTTTTGCGGGTTATATTCAGTTACAATTAAAATATTAAGTGCAAAATTTGAACTACAATACATAGAGTTGTGATCCTGTAAAAGGGATTACTCAAGTCCTGCTTAAGAAAAAAAAATTGAACCCAAGTGTGCTTGCCTTTTGTCCTTTGAGGACAAATAACAAATATGTTTTTGATAAGTTTGACATTAGTGTTTTTCCTTTTAGCCTGGGGCTACATGGTATTTCCGACTGAAAAGTGCGGACAAAAGAGAACAGTTTCATGTTTAAGAAAAACATTGTATGGGTTAATCATAACCATACAGAAATCACAAGGCTGCCAGTAAAGAAATAGACTGGTAATGCCAAGGGAACAGCAGAGTTTGTTGCAAATGAACTACAGGGATTATACACCCCCACTGCGTGCAGTAAAGTATTTCAAGCTTGTGCTTCCTAATTAATTATTTACAAGCTTAAGCTGAAGTTCTTTTTTAGGTAAGAAATAATCAAATCCGCTTACATATTTAAATTGTAAAAATATCAATTCAAATGTTTCTCAATTTGGCCTAATCCCTACGCAGCCATTTGATTTCTGTTGAAGACAAAAACCCAGTAGTAAGAAACAAAACAGAAATAAATGTTGTTTTACTTAGCTCGACAAAGGGCAAATATCAATCGGCAGGTAGGTACCCCTATAAATTATTATATATCATGGAAAGGCATGTTGTGTGGTGCCTACTCAACTCATGTAATGGTAGAGATAACAGAAAATAAAGTAGTCTCAATATTCCCCAGTTAGAGATTTTGGTACTTATGACTGGATCAAGCCTGCTGGTGCCCTTAAGGACTGAGAATGGATGGACTGTCAGACTATGTATAGTGGGAGAGAACGCCTAATTAGCATAGCACTACCTGCTCCAGGACTATAGGGAAAATGAGCTTCTACTTTGCTGCCAGATCTATAAAGGGTGTTAGGTTCCACCTTAAAAATGCACGCAATCAACTCTCAGACGCCATTGTGATGAGGGAACAAGCAAAAATAACTTTGGTCTTTGTGAGTCACCCCCTTTCCTGGTCTGAACTCTCATGGTTTTCCCCACTTCTGAATTTGAGGAGACTGGTGTACCTCATCTCAGTTATGGTATCTGCCTCCATTGTTATCCCTGCTCCAGTGAAGCAAATGATGCAGGACTGTCCAGAGCAAGAGTTCCCCGCTTACCTCGTCCAGTTGGAAACGCTTTCCTTTCCCTCATGAATACCAATAGCACAGAGTGCAGCAGGAATGTCACACATGGATTGTGGGAGTTTGGTCTCAATAAAACAAAGTGTATTAACTAATGAACCTAAAGTTTGAATTTAATAAAATCCAGCCATTATGATCAAATCAGAGTATCAGAAGATAGGACAGACAAAACTCCATTCAACTCAGTAAACTCACCCAGGATCTATCTGCATGGATTATTTCCTTTCTCAGCATTGTTCGTATTCTACCAGCTCATGAGCCAGGAATCGGCTTATCTCCTTCTTAATGCTTCAAACAAATATATCCACCAGACTGTTTGATAATTTATTGAATCTGAGCAATATTCTTTTTAATCATTCCAAATATGCTACACTGCTTCCACTGAGTTGATGTGCAATTCCTCCTGTCAATAATTTAAGCGAAAAACGCAATGTAAAATGAGTTTTGTTCTCATGTCAGCATTTTGATAAATAATGGATAGGAAGAATTTTGCCTTCATGCATCCATGCAGATCATAACATCGGCTAAAAGATAGGCAAACAATGTAATCCCAAGCATTTGTCACTGTATTCTTCCAGTTACATCCAGGTGAACACTGGAATAACTGCTTCTGTCTTTCCCTGCCTGTAAGAAAGAAGCCTCCCTCTGTTCGGTATTGCCATTTAACAGCATGACAATGGGGGAGGCAGTTGCTTAGTGGTATTGTCACTGGACTAGTAATCCAAAGATCCAGGGCAATGCTCTGGAGACCTGAGTTCAAACCCACCATGGCAGATGGTGAAATTTGAATTTTAAAAAAAACTGGAGTTAATGATGTCTATGAAGGGGAGGTGATGGCCTAGTGGTGTTATCACTAGACTATTAACCCAGAAACTCAGCTAATGTTCTGGGAACCTGGGTTCGAATCCTGCCACAGCAGATGGTGGAATTTGAATTCAATAAAATATATCTGGAATTAAAAGTCTACTGATGACCATGAAACCATTGTTGATTGTTGGAAAAACCCATCTGGTTCACTAATATCTTTTGGGGAAGGAAATCTGCAGTCACTTACCTAGTCTGGCCTACGTGTGACTCCAGAGCCACAGCAATGTGGTTGACTCTCAATTGCTCTCAGGCAACGAGGGATGGGCAATAAATGAAGGCCAGCCAGCGATGCCCATGTGCCACAAGTGAATTTTAAAAAAATTATGAAATCATTGTCGAATTCCTCAGTTCATGTCACTAATGGTAAGATATCCACTGTCCTTTCCTTACCTGACTCCAGATCCACAACAATGTGGTTGACTCTTAAATAGTTTAGCAAGCCAATCAGTTGTGTCAAACCGTTAAAAAACCTAAACTTGAGAGACCAGCATTGGAAACTCCAATGGCAAATTCAGGCTGTCAACCTGCAAAGTCCTCCTTAATGACATGTGGAGTGCTGTCTCACAGATTAGTCAAACAACATTCTCACAGAATCATACTTTATAGATAACATTACAGATACATCGCCATCTCTGGCATCTCCTATCCCTCCCGACCCAGCAAAGATGGCAGAACCACAGTGATATACGGGATGGATTGGTTCGAGGACTCCACAACATCAACTCTGGATCTCATCGAATCTCACAGCATCAGTCAAACGGATCAGCCTCCTGCTGATTACCACAATCTGTATCCCCCCACTCCACCATTACGACCATTTTCCTATTGGGATGGCTTCACCTGGATCATTGGAGAGTGCAGGAGAGCATGCGAGGCACAACTAAAAAGGTGTGAAGCTACAACACAGCACTACTTGCATGCCAAACATTATAAGCAACAAGTGATAAACAGAACTAAGTGATCCCACAACCAACGGTTCAGATCTAAGCTTTGCAATCCTGCCACATCCAGTCGTGATTGGTGGTGTACAATTAAACAACTCACTGGAGGAGAAGGCTCCATAAATGTCCCCATTCTCAATGATAGGGGAGACAAGCATATTAGTGCAAAAGCAAAGGTTTTTGCAACAATCTACAGCCAGAAATGCAGAGTGGATGACCCATCCTGGACTCCTCCGGAGGTCCCCAGCATCACAAATATCACTCTTCAGCCATTTCTATTCACTCCAAATGTTGCAAAGGCTATGGGCCCTGACAAAATTCCAGCAATAGTACCGAAGAGTTTTGTTCCAGAACTTGCCACGCTCCTAGTCAAGCTGTTTCAGTACAGTTAGAACACTGGCATTTACCTGGCAATGGAAGAAAGGATTAACTGAGAAACAACACAAATAAATGCAGTCAGGGTCATTATAATAAAGAACAAAGAACAAGGAACAAAGAAAATTACAGCACAGGAACAGGCTCTTTGACCCTCCAAGCTTGCACCGACCATGCTGCCCGACTGAACCAAAACCTCTACCCTTTCGGGAACCATATCCCTCCATTCCCATCCTATTCATGTATTTGTCAAGACGCCCCTTAAAAGTCACTATTGTATCTGCTTCCACTACCTCCCCCAGCAGCGAGTTCCAGACACCCACTACTCTCTGTGTAAAACATCTGCCTCGTACATCTCCTTTAAACCTTGCCCCTCGCACCTTAAACCTATGCCCCCTAGTAATTGACTCTTCCACTCTGGGAAAAAGTTTGAGTATCCACTCTGTCCATGCCCCTCATAATCTTGTAGACTTCTATCAGGTTGCCCCTCAACCTCCGTTGTTCTAGTGAGAACAAACTAATTTTCTCCAACCTCTCCTCATAGTTAATGCCCTCCATACAGGCAACATCCTGGTAAATCTTTTCTGTACCCTCTCCAAAGCCTCCACATCCTTCTGGTAGTGTGGCGACCAGAATTCAACACTATATTCCAAGTGCGGCCGAACTAAGCTTCTATAAAGCTGAAACATGACTTGCCAATTTTTAAACTCCATGCCCCGGCCAATGAAGGCAAGCATGCCGTATGCCATCTTGACTACCTTCTCTACCTGCGTTGCCACTTTCAGTGACCTGTGTACCTGTACACCCAGATCCCTCTGCCTATCAATACTCTTTTAAGGTTTCTGCCATTCACTGTATATTTCCTATCTTTAGTAGACCTTCCAAAATGCATTACCTCACATTTATCCGGATTAAACTCCATCTGCCATCTCTCCGCCCAAGTCTCCAACCGATCTATATCCTGTTGTATCCTCTGATGGTCCTCATCGCTCTCCACAAATCCACCAACCTTTGTGTTGTCCGCAAACTTACTAATCAAACCAGTTACATTTTCCTCCAAATCATTTATATATATATTACAAACAGCAAAGATCCCAGCACTGATCCCTGAGAAACGCCACTTGTCACAGCCCTCCATTCAGAAACACATCCTTCCACTGCTATTCTCTGTCTATGACTGAGTCAGTTCTGTATCCACCTTGCCAGCTCACCTCTGATCCCATGCGACTGCACCTTCTGCACCAGTCTGCCATGAGGGACCTTGTCAAAGACCTTACTGAAGTCCATGTTGACAACATTCACTGCCCTACCCTCAATCATCTTCGTCACTTCCTCGGAAAACTCGATCAAGTTAATGAGGCACGACTTCCCCTTCACAAAACCATGTTGCCTGTTGCTAATACATCCACTTACTTCCAAGTGGGAGAAAATCCTGTCTCGAAGAATCCTCTCCAATAATTTCCCTACCACTGACGGAAGGCTTACCGGCCTGAGAGAAGGTTCAGCAGGGGGAGATGCACAGCCAAAATTACAAGAGGCAGCAAGTGAATCAGGAAGGTGCAGAAGTTATAGGTCAGTTAAGGCACAAGGGAGTTTGGCAAGATTTGATGGTATTTATTTTAATACAAATAGTTTGCTGAACAGGGCAGATGTGTTGAGGGCACAAATTAAAACATGGGGATATGATGTTATTGCTGTCTCTGAGAGATGGTTGAGAGTGGGGCAGAACTGGCAGCTCAATAATCCAGGATTTAGGATCTTCAGTTGAGACAAGGAAGGAGGTAAAAGAGGAGGGGGCGTCACAATCTTGATCAGGGAATCAATTATAGTAAGGAGGGACGGCATCTCAGAAGATTCTTCTCATGAAGCCATATGAGTAGCACTTAAAACCAAAAAGGAGCAATCACATTGTTGGGAGTGTTTTATAGCCACCCCCGCCTCCCTCCCACCACCCCCCCCCCACTCCCAAAACAGTCCAAAGGAAATAGAACAAATATGTAGGCAACTTTCAGAGAAGTGTGAAGGAAATAGGGTGGGGGATTTCAACTTCTCCAACATTAACTGTGGTCGTCTTAGTGTGAAAGGTTTAGAGGGTGCTGAATTCTTAAGATGCGTCAAGGAGAACCTTTTAAGCCAGTACATAAAAGGCCCTACAAGAGAGGGGGCAGTCCTGGACTTAATTGTAGGTAACAAAACCAGGCATTTTGTAGACAGCAATCATAACTCCATTAACTTCAAGATTGTTCTGGAATAGGGCAAAGATGGGCCAGAAGCCAAAGTTGGGGGAAGGCTGATTTTAATGAGATCAGATATGATTTGGCAAGAGTGAGCTTTTAGGTAAATCTGTAACGGAACAATGGGAGACATTCAAGAAGGAAATAAGGAGAGTACAGGGACAACATGTTCCAATAAAGAAAAAGGGTGCAGCCAACAAATCCAATGAATGCCGGATATTCAGGGATATAAAGCATTGGATAAAGAGGCTCCTGGCAGACATTAAGTGCTCAAAACAGCTGAAGCCATAGAGGATTTATTTAATTGTATCACAATCCTTCTCCCTGATTTCTATACCCATATTGTCACTATCACTCGTGAACACTGACACAAAGTATTCATTTATAACCCTTTGGCTCCACACACAAAATAACACTGTGGTCTTCAATGGGCCCTACTCTTTCCTTAGTAATCCTTTTACCTTTATTGTACATGTAAAATAACTTAGGATTTTCCTTTATTCTACCTGCCAGTATTCTTTCATGTCCCCTCTTTGTTCTCTTAACTTCCTTTTTAGGTTCACTTTTGCACATTCTATAGAATACTGTAGAATATCAAAAAAGACTTGTATGAGTAACGATGGGTAAGCAATGTTGTGAACCAGTGGCTACATGCACCTGTAAATATGCTTGTGACAGACCAACCTTGCTGAATTTCTGCCCACTTGACAATCCAGCAAACAAATCATAAATTAAAGGAGGCGGATATTGATCAGTACACAGCACTGGATTTATGGTTGTTTAAAATCACCACAGATAAGAACTGAACCATCTGGTTTCACGATAGGTACAATGGGAGTAGCCGAGTCACTCATTGTAACCAGATTTAACACACCAGTTCTAACAAGTCATACTAATTCTTTTCAACCTTGGGACAACTTGCATATGGCACTGTTCTTGCTTTGAGACTTTTTGTAGGCTATTAGGCTTTATCTTGAGTTTCATTTGGACTGCCTTCATTGAGCCAAGTATCTCTTTGAATGCACTCTTGTATTTGTCCAGAAGGTGCTGTTGGTCTGTTTTGGCATCGGCCAATCTGTTGACTGCCTTCCAGTTAAGCTTTATCTTCTCCAACCATGATCTCCCAAATAGAGCTGGAAAATTACCATGGACCACATGGAGGCAACTCCGCTGTTTGTCCACTCAACTCTAATCTCTTAATGGAAGAGATCATGTCATGCCATGTATGTCCTTAAAATCACATTAGCTGGTTTTAAAGGAAGGTGCTTCAGCTTTTGTTGGAATGTAGTCAGAAGGATCAAAGATACAGTAACACATGTATCAACCTCCAACCCAGTAGGTTGTCTACTTGACTTCGCAATCACTGAGAATCTATGTGATCCATTCTGTGTGGATAAGATGTTCAGTTGAAGCTCTTGATCATATTTCTGGACATTCTCTTCACGGTGTAATTCTTTTCCTCCATGTTGTAATATTTTTTGTAGAATGCAACTTGTTCTTCTTGAAGTTACCCAGGTTCTTGTTCTGAATATTCTTCTCAAGGGAAGCTGGTGCAGCCCAACAACCTTTTGCAATGAGATCAATTTTGCCACAATTCTTGCAGTGACTATCCTTGCTCCAGCGTTAACTCGCTGAATGGCCCATTTTGGCACATTTGTGACATCTTTGTTGCTGTTTTGACTTCTTATGGGCAGTTCCCAACTTGTGGACCTTCATTCCTGCACCACCTTATGAAGCCTCTTTAGCAGCCAGTTCCATTAACACTGCAATTTCAACTGCAGTTTTTAAAGTTAAATCATGTTCAGTAAGCAATCTTCTTTGATCGCCACATTTTGGAGACCACAAAAAAGACAATCTCAAAGAGAATCTTCTGACGACTCAAACTCAAAATGTTGTGGCAGCCTTTTTAAGTTTGCCACAAATTGAATAATGCTTTTACCTTTCACTTGATTCCTTCGGTGGAACCTGCACCGATCAGTGGCTTTGGAGAGTAATGCTCTTTGTCAAGTCATCGTAAGTATTGGTTCCTGGCTTTGTTGGATGAACCAAGTCCTGGAGCAAATTAAAGGTTTTACATCCTATTGTACTGAGAAAAGCTGTTACAAGCAACTAGTTTGCAATTTTATTCAGTTGTATAAAGTATTGAAAACGCTCTACATAGGAACTCCATGATTAATTTTCTTCATTGAAAGGGCCTATAGATCCCAACTGACCCACCATTTCTCTTGCAGGCACTAGCGACTCATGACTGTTCAATTTAGTTTTTGTTTACCATCTTCCCAGTACTCCCCTTTTTTAATCTAGAGACCATTGGCTTAATGGACATATAGCAAAGCATTCCTTCTTTTTTCCAAATATGCCAGAATCTCACCTTTCTCTGATTGGAAAGAAAAACCTTTTTTTTAGTCACACAGAACATTTTGTCTTCCTGAACTGGCAGTTAATCTTTAATCCTGTTGTTGCATTTTCCCAGCTTCTAATATTTGAAGTGAGGACTGATAATTTTTTTCTTAGGATCTTTCCTCAATGTTCTCGATGAAGCAAAATCCTGTCTTGTCACCAATTTTCTTTCTATAATATCCTAACTATGTTAGGGATTGTGGGTATTAAAAAGAAAAGATGTAGTTTGCACATGTAGATTCAAACAACACACAACAGATTTTATTGAAGAGCTACTCTTTGCACTACAGGATACAAAACTGAAAGTAAAGCAGCAGACTAAGCACATATTCTAATGACATCACCATCAACTCATGTGATGAGCTCTTAAAGCAATTTAACTTTAAAAACTGCAGTGTTAATGGAACTCTTAATGCACCTTTTAAAAAATACATAATAGTCACCCAGCAGCCAACCATTTAATTGAGCTGGAGCTACAAACAGCCTTGGTACCTAGGGGTGTCACAGAATGTATGCTTCATGGGGGCTGCCTCGGCACTTGCATAGACTTGAGGAATTTGGGTCCTGTGGTTGCATGTTGATGGATTGGTAACCCTTCCTACTCACAAAGGTGTCTGGCTGACCTGCCGCAGTCTTGATGGCCACATGAGTACACCCTGGAAATGGGGGAACCAGCAATAGCTGTGAAGCCTCTGGCTCACTCAGCCTGGCTGGTTCAGTCCATCCAATAATGAATGACTGAATGCGAGGATCCATCTGAACAGAGCATCAGTTACAAACATGGTGCAGCCATGTACAGCTGATCGGGACATTCCACTTAGGCTCCTCACAGACCCCTGCGATGATGCGGGTGCATAAATATTGAGAGCTACTGTGATCCTCAGAGCCACTCGGTGCCCACCCACACAGTTAGAAACGATCTACAGCCCAATATTGTGGCACAACAATGTCACAGTGTCCCTTGAGAGGCAAAGACTCGTGCGACACTGGACTTAGGACATGTTGAGGTAGCTAGATCGATGTCTGTACATTCTGGCAGCAGGATAGTGGGGTCTTCTGCGGTGCCATCACCCTTGGTCTCCCTGATGGCCCTGCACCTTTCTTCTCCGATGTCTCTTTCTGCAACACCTTGCCTCCTCTCCTTTCAGCACCTCTTTTTCTCCTCAGAAGAGGTACCACCAAAGGAGTACCACCAATAATCACCCATCTGCTGAAATACAGATGGCACCTCCCAATGCACAGAAGGCTGCAATGGGCAGAAATGTTCCTACCAAGTTGACAAAACAAAATAGTCTTCAGAACAAGGCTAACATAGGAAATACTTGAAAAGAAAACAGAGGAAAAGGTCTGAATTCTCAAGATTAAAGCAACAGCAAATTCTCACCTGAACTTTTAGCAACTCACTCAACCAATGCTCCAGCCCACTTTTATTCTGCACTTGGATGAGAAAAGGGGATGGCTGCCTGCCTGTGTTGCCTGTGCACCAAGCTAAAAATCACACAGGCAACATTACCTTCCAGTCAATTGTCCTTTTAGTTGCTTTAACAAGTTGATTAAGGGCGGCACGGTAGCACAGTGGTTAGCACTGCTGCTTCACAGCTCCAGGGTCCTGGGTTCGATTCCCGGCTCGGGTCACTGTCTGTGTGGAGTTTGCACATTCTCCTTGTGTCTGCGTGGGTTTCCTCCGGGTGCTCCGGTTTCCTCCCACAGTCCAAAGATGTGCGGGTTAGGTTGATTGGCCAGGTTAAAAAAAAATTGCCCCTTAGAGTCCTGGGATGCGTAGGTTAGAGGGATTAGTGGGTAAATATGTGGGGGTAGGGCCTGGGTGGGATTGTGGTCGGAGCAGACTCGATGGGCCGAATGGCCTCCTTCTGCACTGTAGGGTTTCTATGATTAATTGTTGGTGGACACATTTCCCACTCCTGCATGCATCCCCCGACTGAAGCATCGCGCAAATACACAATTACATCAGAATTTGTGCCCAATGTTTTCTCATGTGATTTTATATTCTCCCGGGTCAGCCACGTACCCAACAATAAGGTGTAAAATTCTGGCTTTAGGAATCTTGCCGGTCTGAAAAATTAAACAGCCCTCTCATGCTAGTGTTGATTAGTCATAGAGAACGAGATACATGTTCAAGTCAATAATCGTTTACTTAATGCATCGATAGATAACTGATCGGCTAATATCCTGAATGGTATCCTGAAATAATTCAGAAACTTTTAAGATATGAACTGGCATGACTTTGACAGCATGGAAAAATATGACCACGTTACTTCAGAGAATACAACTTAAATATTGATCATGAATCTAAGCCTGTACATCCACATCTCCTTTGACCATTGGGGGTATTTGTCAGAATGAATGTACCAGTAATAAGGGCAAAAGACCTCTAGAGCGACATGATAGCATCCCTGTCTTCTCTTCCTTTGCCAGAAAAAAAAATAAGTATGGGAGAAACCGATTGTGTTGCTATTGTTAATAATGCCAAAAATTGTCAATGGCTCCACAGTTGACAACACTTTAAAAACTAAGGGAGAGAGGTGGTAAAAGCATAAATTCAGTAATGACCATACTGCAGTACTACAAATGTTCCAGCAGAAACTGAACTCCCATTTTAAATGAACTGGTAAATGAATCAACAGTATCCTCAAAGGACCAATGGAAAATTGTCTGAAGGTCAATATTATTTTGTTTCTGCCATTTTTAAATATTAAAAACAGCAAATTGTTGGACATTTCTAGCACTGGTGTAAAACTCAACCTCAACATTAGACTTGGTGCTAAATGGATTGAGAGCAAATTAATGGATCTCTGCCCCTTTTCCCAATTATTAAGTCCAGTTTATACATATTTAATGGAGCAGGAAATTTAGGCCAATGTGTGCACTGTGATATTGTAAGACAATGGAACCTTGGCTGAACTTTAATCTATATGTGACTTTTATATCTAATCAATGTGTGTTTTAAAGGGCAAGGCATTCATTAGTACTAACACAAAAATGCATTATTCGGAATATATACTAAGCTACACAGAAAGATTGGAAAACCCAAGAGTTAAAATATAATAATTTTGGATGATAAAACTGAGGTCATTGGGATAGTGTCACACAACTAATTAACTAATTGAAAGTACTGCCTACACCCGTTGAGTCCATTAAGAGTAACATGCACAAACCTATAACGGAGCATCCATTACATGGTTGTCTGAATCTACTTCAGTAAAAAGTCTAGCAACCTTCTATACCATTTTAAACGGGCAGTTAGCGGAATTGGCAAAATCCCCATGGGAATACTGGGAAATTGCATGAAAGGAAACATTTCCAGCATTTTCTGTTTTTATTACTTAAGTGGGTTTATTTGGTTGGGTAAGCTTCAGTAGTTCAAAGCCAGGTCACACTGAAGCATTTTGTGCTATGAGGTGCATTCCCATACTAAGAAGTACATAATGTATTTTATGCATTTCATTTTCATCTCATGTCCACAGATCACAGTGGGACATTGAATTTTCTATAGAACATACACCAGTAAATAAAGAACATAAAGCGCTGAATTTCTGTTTAAAATAATAGTTACTTATAATGTGTTTAGTTTATCATTTATGGGGACCCAGGTTTATGTAACAGTTTGAGTTGTAGATGATTGGTATTGCAATCACATCTTATTAACACAAATGTTAAGTTGTGCAGAGAATGTTTGCTGCACAAGAAGAGAAAGACAGCCCCCCGATTGCTTCATGAAAAAATGTGTTCCAGTATAGAACTAAATGACATGGTCATTTCCAGGTTCAATTCCCAATTTGTATTGACATGGTTGATTCCAAACATGGTGGCAATAAGAGCACTAGAAGTGACTTCAATGTCCCTGGGCTGGGCAAAAGAATAATCAATCAGGTGTCCCATTCTTACCTGCTATTTAGTGATTTCTGCTAATCAGTAAATATATATGATCATTATGTAAGAGCGAGATCAGGCTTAGCTTTGAAGATACCCAGTCGAATAGCAAGTTTCTAATGCAATAATATTATATCATAACATTATATTCTCCTTGAAGAAGGTTGAGAGGAGATTTGAATAGAGGTGTTCAAAATCATGAGATGTCTGGACAGAGTAAAGAGGAAGAAACTGTTCCCTTTGGCGAAATGTTTGAGAGCCAGTGGAGACTGACTTCAGGTGAATGACAAAAGAATCAAAGGCAACATAAGGAAAAACCGTTTTAAGCAGCATGTGGTTAGGATCTGAAATGTATTGCCTGAAAGTATTGTTGGAGGCAGATTCAATTGTGGCTTTACAAAGAGATAAGATTTGCAGGGCTATGGGGAAAGATATGCAGTTAAAGCAGGTAATAAGGAAAGCAAAAGGAATTTTGGTGTTTATAGCTAAATGAATAGAGTACATGTGGTGAACCATAGTTGGTTACCACTATGAGTACTGAACCATAGATGGTCAGCACTATGGGTATTTGTAGATATGTTACTGTTGTCACTGTTGGGGTTAGGGTTGGGCTGTTCTACCTGTTGATATTGTTCTGTGGTACACTCCAGTTGGCTCCGCCTACCTGGAGGAGTATAAAGGTCACTGCACTGCCTGGTGACCCTTTAGTCTGGGATTGTATTGTATATAGTGTGCTCCATTCTTGTTAGTAATAAAAGCCTTTATTTCCCGGGTACGATCTAGCCTCCCGAGTGAATAAACGCGCATCAGTACAGAAGTAAGGAAATCTTGCTGCAACTATACTAGGCATTGGTGAGACCGCACCTGGAGTATTGTGTCCAGTTTTGGTCCCCTTATTTGAGGAAAGATGTAGTGGAATTAGAGGCAGCATAGAGAAGGTTCACTAGATTGATTCCAGAGATGAGGGGCTTGTTTTATGAAGAGAGATTGAGCAGGTTAGGCTTATGATGTCTAGCGTTTAGAAGAATGAGAGATCAAATTGAGCTATATAAGATGATAAAAGGTATTGACAAAGTTGATGTAGAGTGGATGCTTCCTCTTATAGGCAATGTAGAACAAAAGGTCATAGTTTTAGGATAAGGGATAGCAGATTTAAAACAGAGATGAGGAGAAACTATTTCTCTCAAAGGGTGGCAAATCTGTGGAATTCACTACCCCAGAGTGCAGTGGATGCCAGGACATTGAGTAAATTTAAGGAGTAGACAGATCTTTAATTAGTAATGGGCTGAAAGGTTATGGAGAACGGGCAGGAAAGTGGAGTTGAGGCCAAAATGAGATCAGCCATGGTCATATTGAATGGTGGAACAAGCTTGAGGGACTGAATTGCCTCCTCCTGCTTCTAGTTTTTATTGGAATGAGGTAAATATAGAACTTGCTTCCTCTCCGCATCGAGCTGTAAATAATGTTCCTTATATTTTAGCGGCAACTGATTGTTAGGCTAAACCCGTTGCAGGAAAACCTGAGCAGATCAGGTCCAATGCCTGCTCTATTCAGCATAGTTGAAGCTGCCAAAGAGCCTCCAAAATAGGTTGAGTGAGCTAGCACCTGTTAAAGGGATAGGCAGGGATGCCCAAAAAATTGCTCAGCCCAGTATGGAGTGGGATGTATTTAAGGCATCCCTTGGTCAGGTGAAAATGAGATATTTTACCTGGTTTCCACTTCGACAATGGATGCAACAAGAGCCAATTTCTACCTCAGTTAGCTTTTATCAGTTATAAATGTTGCTGATCAGTAGAGTCAGTTGTCTTGTGTTAATCAACATGCTTTGGACACAGATGTGGCAGAAACGTTGAGTTTTACAACTTATTTTATAGCACTGTACTCTATAGATTACTTAACTGAAAATAGTTTTAATAATTTCTATGGCAGTAGAAGCCTTCAGTTCAGTTAATAAGGGTGAAAAGTGGAATTGAATACTTTTACCCTTTTCTGTACAAGAGACCTGTCTAGAGATATCAATCAGAAGCATGCCAGAGTTAAGATATTTCTATATGTGTTTTAATGAATAGCTTATATTCATTTTAGAGTTTCATCCAATTCTGGAATAGGGCACCCTGGGCAGGACACAGTTGTTTGAAGAGTGCAGGGATTTAACATAGATTACCACCTGCTATGCTTCCAATCTGATCAAGTTCTTGAATTAGTCTATCATTAATTAGTATTGATCCTAAATCAATAGTTACGATCCAGTTTCTTTCAGCCAGGCCAACTATTATAAATCAAATAAAGTGCAACTGTCCATTGCTTTTCATACAATTGCATGAATCATTTTGCTGTGGTTTTTTTTGTTGTCTTTTTTAAATTGTTATGTCGTTAATAACAAAAAGATCAATCTCTATTAAGAAAATGTGAATCATACAATCCCTACAGTGCAGATGGAGGCCATTTGGCCCATCGGGTCTGCACCGACTCTCCAACAAACATCTCACTCAGGCCCTATCATTGTAGCCTCATGTATTTGTCCCACTAATCCTCCTAACCCCCACATCTTGGGACACTGAGGGACAATTTAGCATGAGCAGTCTTCCTAACTTGCCCACCTTTGTACTGTGGGAGGAAACCCACAAAGACATGCGGAGAGCGTGCAAACTCCACGCAGTCATGCAAGGCCGGAATTGAACCCGGATCCCTGGCGCTGAGAGGCAGCAGTGCTAACCACTGTACTGTCATGTTGCCCCATGTGAATGTAGATCACTTTATTTCAACAAGTTTTATTTTCAGTATCAGACTGTTGTACAAAATTACTTAACTTTCAAAAATGCCAGCACACGCAAACCGACTAATGTGTTTTTTGAACACAAAAATGGTAAATTATTTTTTATATTTGCATTTTTAATTGGATCTATTTACTTACAAAAATAAAATACTCTGCTCATCTTTATAATTAATTAATTTGCATATACACCCTGAGACACTGAAGTAAATGCAGGAGTCATTTATGGCACAATCCATTCTCTCACAATCAGACTAGGACATAAATATTGTAGAGCCTGTAATTAACCAACAATCTTAATCCCTTTTGACATGATAAAATGATTTATAACCCATTCATTAGTAAACTGAAATAATCTTTATAAGCAAGATTTCTAATTCCAAAGCCAATCTCTAGACCATTTGGGGATTGAAATTCATTAAATTAGGAATATTTGTACAGTAACCTAATCTCTAAAATTGTTTATTAATGTTTTGGCCTATTTGTAATCACTTTCTCTCATAATTCAGCAGTTGATCAGTAATGATGAACCAAATGTTTCCAAAGTAGCAAATAGAATTTTATAAAAATGGGTGGGATGCTGATAAGAAAAATCCCTCAGGAAATGATCACAAAATGACAAAAGAAACCTTTGCAAATATATGTATTTTTTTACATCACAGCTAAAACCTTCATAAATAATGCCATGAAATCAATTGTTTGATGCCTGTATGCTTACATCTGTGTACATTAAGGGTTCAGAATGATCTAGTCTAGCAACAAGTGTGGGACCCTCTTGGAGTGTTTTGATAGGTCACCTAACCAGCACATCTTTCGGACTGTAGGAGGAAACCAGAGCACCCGGAAGAAACCCACACAGATATGGGGAGAATGTGCAAACTCCACACAGACAGTGACCAAAGCCAGGAATTGAACCCAGGTCCCTGGGGCTGTGAGGCAGCAGTGCTAACCACTGTGCCACCATGCCACCCACATATGAATGATGGTTGCGATTTACCTAGCTTTCTTTTAGTTTGGAAAATAGTTTCAACCAACTTATCTTGTTCTTTGATTAATCTAAGAAAACGTGTCTGACTAATTCTTTGCAATCTAAAAGTATAAATAGTGGGACTCTTAATGAATTAGCAAGGCACATCTCTCTAAATTCAAAAAATCCCTGTTACAGTCAAATCTGGAGTGGGAAAATAGGAATCATTTCACTCTTCCTCACTGGGTCATAACCATATATAATACTGGAACTATCCTCTGTGGAAAAACATCATGTACTTTCATAGAATCATAGAAACCCTACAGTGCAGAAAGAGGCCATTCAGCCCATCGAGTCTGCACCGACCACAATCCCACCCAGGCCCTAACCCCATACCCCTACATATTTTACCCACTAATCCCTCTAACCTACGCATCTCAGGACACTAAGGGGAAATTTTTAGCATGGCCAATCAACCTAACCCGCACATCTTTGGACTGTGGGAGGAAACCGGAGTACCCGGAGGAAACCCACGCAGACACGAGGAGAATGTGCAAACTCCACACAGACAGTGACCCAAGCCGGGAATCAACCCCAGGTCCCTGGAGCTGTGAAGCAGCAGTGCTAACCACTGTGCTACCGTGCCACCCCATGGAAGAGATTTTTGGGCAGCCTTTCATTGTGGGCCATAACATCCTCAAAGTGGTAATCAGCATCAGATTGCCAGTCAATGCCCAATTACTCATACCAAGTTTCTTCTATACCCGTCTGACATGATCTTCCAACTCAGGCCGGGCAAGATTCAGGCTTTGCAGGCATTCTATGTAGCCCAGTGTCGTAGTCCAGGAATTATGGATTGAAGGAGGAAACAACTTCAACACTAGCTGCCATACACCAGGTAAGTTTAAAGCTCCAATTGAAATTGACAGGCCAGGGAGAAGGCAAATGTCGCAGATAAGTGGCTAGGATTACAGGTTTGACTGTAAAAGGAATTTTTTGAATTTAGAGAGATGTGCCCCCTGTGGGGGCATGGGTCAGACATCTTGGGAGAGGGGGATGTTAGATCTCAGTGATGGAGGAGGGGTTGGGACCTCAAGAGATGTTCAGAGGTTGTGGTGTGGGGTGACTGGGTTGGGGATGATGTCCAGTTAAGCCAGGGGGTTTGGGGGGAGGGGAGGTCAAGCTGGTGGCAGGGTCCTGTTTGTCAGGTTGGGGTGGGGTGGTTAGTTAGCCTGTGTGGTGGTGAGTTGCCAGCCAGGTCGGAGGGGTGGGGGTTGGATTAGACCTCAGGGTTGGAGAGGGATTTGGGGTAGTGGGGTTTTGTTGTGTCAAGGGGTTGGGGAAAGTCAGGCTCATGAGGGAGGAGATCAGGGAATGAGGAATACCATGGGTGGGTGGTTAACTGGAAGGTTGGGGGAGTCCCTTGAGGGGACAAGGGGTGGGCAAAGTCCTGTGCGGAGGTGGGGTGGGGGGGGGGGGGGTGTGCGGTTCTGGGTCTTTACAACAGTTACTCTGAAGTTAGAAGAAGTTTTAATTCTTCTAACTTTTTCTGGGTCAATATTGATGTGATGTATGTATGTATTATTAGTGTCACAAATAGGCTTATATTAACACTGCAATAAAGTTACTGTGAAAACCTCCTAGTTGCCACACTCCGGCGCCTGTTCAGGTACACTGAGGGAGAATTTAGGATGGCCAATGCACCTAACCAGCACGTCTTTCGGACTGTGGGAGGAAACCAGAGCACCCGGAGGAAACCCTCACAAATACGGAGAGAACGTGCAAACTCCACACAGACAGTGACCCAAGCCAGTTGGAACCATTCAATATTTGTGACTTAAATCACTTTTTCAGATGGTGGGCAATTGCCCAGAGGAAGTTTGCACAGGTTCCGAGAGAGATTCCCAAGTGCATCTTTGGTATATCCCCACACTCTGACACACTGGCGACCTCATAAGTTGCAGCCCATCTGACCTCAAGATGTCAAAGAAAAGCTCTGATCAGCATAGCATCTTAAACTGTGCTGTTTGTTTAGAATCTGTGTAAGAGTTGAACAGTTTCTATTTGTCCTGAACTATTTGTACACTCGTTTCTGAGGCCTCACATCGCCTCTTGAGCTTAGTCAAAGTGATAATGCCAACCATGTTGCAGGAGTTGGCAGGTCTAGTTACTCTGCATTAAAACTGCATTCATCGTGGACCCAAATATATGGATTTCATTTTTGATGAGACTTTGTAGAAATGGAATTTCTACAAAGTCTCCAGCCAGCCAGATTATGGATACTGACTGCGCTACTGACAGCAGAGATGTCATTAATCTTCGGACTTTTGTAACCCACATGAAATTATATGTTGCTACTGCTTTTCTCTTTAAGCTGCAGTTCTGAGTAACATCTTCTCACTGCCACAAAGTTGCTTTCAGTGATGCTACCATCATTTTTACAGTCAGTAATAAGGAGGTTGATAACAGTATGCTTAATAAAAATTAACGTAGAATTAAATCATACAGCATAGAAACAAGTCATGTGACAATTAGCGCTTGCCAGTTTTTAGGTTCATATGAGCCTCCTCCCATTCCACTTCATACAAGTCTGTTAACAGACCTTCTGTTCCTTTCTCCCACATTTGTTTATCCAGCTACCCCCTAAATGCATCTGTGTCATTCCCTTCAACTACTGCCTGAGATTTGTTTCTTTTCAATCAGTGGATGTGTGCGGCACTGCAAAGAACAGCATTTATTGCCCATCCCTAATTGCCCTTGAGAAAGTGGTGGTGAGCTATCTTCTTGAAATGCTGCAGTCCATATGGTATAGGTATACTCACAGTGCTGTTAGGGAGGGAGTTTTAGGATTTTGACCCAGCGACGGCGAAAAAAAAGCAATATACTTCCATGCGAGGTTGGTGTGTGACTTGGAGGGTAACTTGCAGGTGGTAGTATTCCCATGTGTCTGCTACCCTTGTCCTTTAGGTGGTAGAGGTTGCAGGCTTGGAAAGTGCTGTTAAAGAAGTCTTGGCAAGTTGTTGCAGTGCATCTTGTAGATGGTACTTAATGCTGCTATTATGTGCCAATAGCTGAGGAAGTGAATGTTTAAGGTGGCGGATACGGTGCCAATCAAGCAGGCTGCAATCTTCTGGATGATACTGAGCTTCTTGAGTGCTGTTGGAGCTGCACTCATCCAGGCAAGCGGAGAGTATTCCATCACACTCCTGACTTGTGCCCCGTAGATGTTGGACAGGCTTTGGAAAGTCAGGAGGTGAATTATTTGATACAACATTCCAAACTTCTGACCTGCTCTTGTAGCCACAGAATTTAAATGGCTGGTCCAGTTAAGTTTCAGGTCAATGGTAACCACCATTGATGGTGGGAATTCAGTAATTGTAATGCCGTGGATGTCAAGGGGGAATAATTGGATTCTCCCTAGTTGGAGATGGTCATTAGAAATCATAGAATCATAGAAACCCTACAGTGCAGAAGGAGGCCATTCGGCCCATCGAGTCTGCACCGACCACAATCCCACCCAGGCCCTACCCCCACATATTTTACTAATCCCTCTAACCTACACATCCCAGGACTCTAAGGGGCAATTTTTTAACCTGGCCAATCAACCTAACCCGCACATCTTTGGGCTGTGGGAGGAAACCGGAGCACCCGGAGGAAACCCACGCAGACACGAGGAGAATGTGCAAACTCCACACAGACAGTGACCCGAGCCGGGAATCGAACCCGGGACCCTGGAGCTGTGAAGCAGCAGTGCTAACCACTGTGCTACCGTGCCGCCATTATCTGGCACTTGTGTGATGCAAATATACTTGCCACTTCACAGCTCAAACTTGAATGTTGTCCAGGTCTTAAAGCATGTGGGCATGGATTGCTTCTGAGGGGTTGTAAATGTGATGGTATTATGTTGGAGGGAAAGTCACTGATGATGCAGCTGAAGATGATCGGGCCTAGGACACTATCTACAGCAGTGTCCTGAGGCTGAGATGATTGACCTTAAACAATCGGAACCATCTCCGATGTGCTAGTTATAATTCCAGCTGGCGGGAGGTTTCTCCTGCTTCTTAATAATTTCAATCTTGCCATGGCCCTTGGATCCACGCTCAGTCAAATGCTGCCTTGAATTTAAGAGCAATCACTCTCGTGTCACCTCTTGACTTCAGCTCTTTGGTCCAGTGCTGTCGTGATGTCTGAAACCAGGTGGCAATGGCGGATCCAAAGTGAGCATGTGATCATGGCTGCTATAGCATTGTCAACAATACCTTACATAGAGTCATAGAGGTTTACAGTATGGAAACAGGCCCATCGGCCCAACTTGTCCATGCCACCCTTTTTTTAAAACCCCTAAGCTAATCCCAATTGTCCGCATTTGGCCCATATCCCTCTATACCCATTTTACCTATGTAACTGTCTAAATGCTTTTTAAAAGACAAAATTGTATCCGCCTCTACTACTACCTCTGGCAGCTTGTTCCAGACACTCACCACCCTCTGTGTGAAAAAATTGCCCCTCTGGACCCTTTTGTATCTCTCTCCTCTCACCTTAAACCTATGCCCTCTAGTTTTAGACTCCCCTATCTTTGGGAAAAGATATTGACTGTCTAGCTGATCTATGCCCCTCATTATTTTATAGACCTCTATAAGATCATCCCTCAGCCTTCTACGCTCCAGAGAAAAAAGTCCCAGTCTATCCAGCCTCTCCTTATAACTCAAACCATCAAATCCCGGTAGCATCCTAGTAAATCTTTTCTGCACTCTTTCTAGTTTAATAATATCATTTCTATAATAGGGTGACCAGAACTGTACACAATATTCTAAGTGTGGTCTTACCAATGTCTTGTACAACTTCAACAAGACGTCCCAACTCCTGTATTCAATATTCTGACCAATGAAACCAAGCATGCTGAATGCCTTCTTCACCACTCTGTCCACCTGTGACTCCACTTTCAAGGAGCTATGAACATGTACCTCTAGATCTCTTTGCTCTGTAACTCTCCCCAATGCTCTACCATTAACTGAGTAAGTGCTGCCCCGGTTCAATCTACCAAAATGCATCACCTCGCATTTATCTAAATTAAACTCCATCTGCCATTCGTCAGCCCACTGGCCCAATTGATCAAGATCCCGTTGCAATCCGAGATAACCTTCATCACTGTCCACAATGTTGATCACTTTGTTGATGATTAAGAGTGGATTGATTGAGTGTAATTGGCTAAATTGGATTTGTCCTGGGTAAATTTCCACATTGTCAGGTAGATGCCAGTGTTGTAACTGTACTGGAACAGCTTGGCTAGAATAAAGCTAGTTCTGGAGCACAAGTCTGCAATACTATTGCTGGAATGTTGTCAGGGCCCCTAGCCTTTGCTGTATCCATTGCCTTCAGCTGTTTGTGGTTACCATGTGGAGTGAATCGAATTAGTTGAAGGCTGACATCTGTGAAGCTGGTAACTTCTCGAGGAGGCTGAGGTGGGTCATCCATTTGGCACTTCTGGCTGAAGATGGTTGCAAATGCTTCAGCCTTGTCTTTTGCACTGATGTGCTGGGCTTCCCCATCACTGAGTGTAGAGATGCTTGCAGAGTCTCCTCCTCTGGTTAGTTGTTTTACTTTCCAGCTCTATTCAAAATTGGATGTGGCAGCACTGCAGACTTTTGATTGATTGTGGGTTTGCTTAGTTCTGCCTTTGCATGCTGCTTCCACTGTTTACATTGTGTGGTCCAATGTTATAGCTTCACCAGGTGGTACCTTGTTTTGAAGTTATGCCTGGTGTTGGTCCTGGCATACTCGTCTACACTCCTTATTGAACCAGGGTTGATCCCTCTGGTAATGATAGAGTGAGGGATATGCTAGACCATGAGGTTACAGATTGTGGTTAAATAAATTCTGCTGATGGTCCACAGCACGCCATAGATGGCAAGCTTGGAATTGCTAGATCTGTTCTAAATCCATCCCATTTAGCACGATACTAGTGTCACACCACAGAATGGAGGATATCCTCAATATGAAGATGGAATTTTGTCTCCACAGGGACTGTGCAGTGGTCACTGCTATCAATATATAGATATGTAACAGGTAGGTTGGTGAGATCAAGTAGGTTTTTCTTTCTTTTTGGTTCTTTCACCAACTGCCATAGGCCCAGTCTGGTTATTGTTCCTCAGGACTTGGCCAAGTTGCTCACTAGTGGTGTTCCCAAGCCAGCCTTGGTGATGGACATTGAAGTCTCCCATCCAGAGTACATTCTGTGCTCTTGCCACCCTCAGTGCTGCTTTGAAGTGACGTTCAACATGGAGGAGCACTGACTCATCAGCTGAGAGGGAATGCTATGTGTTAAGTAACAGATTTCCTTGATGCTGTTTGGTCTGATTGTCATTTCCAAAAATATACTTTATTCATAAGATTTGTAGAAGTGCATTACAAACATTTAAATTTGAATATTGCAAAAAGGGCAATAAAATTCAACTTCTCTGCATACAGCATGTTCCACTCTGAGGTCCCTCAAAACAATTGAATTACTCTTGATGTTCACAATATACATTCCATGTCAGACCTTCTGTACAATTTTTAGTAGTAACTTCATGGGGTCAGAATAATGTTAAAGATTCCCATTGCCTTTCCTCTTGACTGTATAGCACTGTGCCACCACTTTTGGATGGTGATGGAGGAGTTTGAGATATTGTAAGGTATTATTCAGTGAGTATGATTCTATCAGGCTGTTGTTGAACTAGTCTGTGGAATAGCTCTCCCAATTTTGATTTAATGCCAAAGATGAATGAGGAGGACTTTGCACTGTTGACTGGACAGGGTTTGCCTTTGTCATAGCTGCTGCATAGGCTGGGTGGTTCAAGTATTTTTATACTTATTGAACTTTTCTGTAAATGTTTCATGGAACTGAGTGGCTTCCTGGGGCATTTCATAAGGTGATTAAGAGTTGCCACACTGCCATAGGTCTGTACTCACATTTAGGCTGGATCAAGTAAGGACAGCAGATTTCCTTCCTAAATGACATTAATGAAATATACGCTGGAATTCTACTGCCCCAATTGCCTTGGAATCAGAAATGTCCGTTGACCTCGGTCTTGCTCAAACGAGGCCATAAAATCCCGCTCATTGGTGTTTTTACAACAATTGGCAGTTTCCCGTTCACCATTACTGAGCCATGACTAGCTTTTTCTATTCCAGATGGATTAATTATTACTTCCAGATGAATTAATCAAATTTAAATTCCACCAGCTGCCACAGTGAATTTGTTTATCTGCAGCATTAATTCAAGCTTCATTCTGGGTTAATAGTCCAGTAATGTTACCACTCTGGTAGTAAATTCCACATTACTCTCTGGGTAAACCTTTGTGTACAAGAAGTCACATCTTTATGTAGAATTTATAGCCTCTAACAATACGACAGTGACGAATGCACTGGTCCAACTTTGGAAAGTTAGAATCCTTTTGGGGGTAAAATGACAAATGCAACTTCCACAATAATGAAAACAACAATAACAAAAACACCATGGCAATGCAGCATTATTATGGTTACCCAGTTATTGTGGGGAAGTACGTTGTGATTTCACAGAGCAATTTATTTCATTTAAACTGCATTTAATTACTGAAGATCATTAGTTGAATTCTAATAGACCAACAGCTCCCTCTGTAGGTACAAGTACTTAATAAGCTGCCTGATAGCCTGGCTCCTGTGATAGGGGGTGGGGAGGAAGACTAATTTAAACCCCGGATACATATCAGGACACCGAGCAATTCCTGGTGTTTGTTTTTGTGTGGGATGCCATTGTACTGATGCAGATTGGCACCCCTTCCACAGCTCTCCCCCGACACAGCTCACCGCCCGACACAGCTCACCCCCCCCCCCCACTACTACCCAGATACAGCTCACACACACCCCCCGCCGCCGACACAGCTCACCCCTGCCCCCCCCCCCCCCCCCCCGCGACATGGCTCACCCCACCGACACAGCTCACCCCCCCGACACCCCCTGACACAGTTCATCCCCCCGACACAGCTCATCTCCCCCGCCCCCCTCCGACACAGCTCACCCCCCCCAACACAGCCCATCCCCCTGACACAGCTCAATAACCCCCGATACAGCTCACCCCCCTGACACAGCTCACTCCCCCAACAGAGCTCCCCCCCACCGACACAGCTCACACCCCCGATACGGTTCAACTCCCCATAATACACCTCACCCCCCCAACACAGCACCCCCCTCCCACAACACAGCTCATTCCTCCCCCCCACCAACACAGTTCAACCCCCCCCGACACAGCTCAGCCCCCAGACACAGTACACCACCCCCCGGCACCGCACACCCTCTCACAACATAGCACACTCCCCCATGACACAACTCACCCCCCTGACAAAGCTCAGCCCCCTGACACAGCTCACCCCCCCCACGACTCAGCTCACCCCACCCCCCAACACAGCTCCACCCCCCCCCCGACACAGCACCCACCCCCATGACACAGCTCATCCCCTCCGGCACCACCCCCGACACAGCTCACCCCCCCCCCCCCGTTTTGTATGCTAAATGATAGAATTTAAGCAAAACACTGGGCGGAATTTTACTGTCCACCACGGGAATTACAGCGGGCAGGACACAGACCATGGAATGATCCATTGAACTCGGATGGGATTTTCTGACTTTGGGACGAATGCAGCTCGAAAATCCGACCCAACAATTTTCATTTACATAGCGCTTTTAATATAAAAGGTCTCAAGCTTTAGGCTATTATCATATTATCATATTAATCAAGAAAGAAAATAATGAACTGTGGGTGCATTTAGATGAATATGAGAAAGGATGCTTTGATATTTTTAGTTTTAGATTTGCAGTTATTAAGGGTTCCAAGAATATTAAAGGATTCAATAAATTGTCACATTCCCAGAATAGAAACCTGATCGAACAAAAACTGTTGTTGCATTTTTCTAAAGCCAAACCATTTATATCCCTTTTCTCTGTACATTGCTTATTGTGTTTACTGAAGGAATCCTTGAGCAAACCTTCATTATAATTGGGTTGGCTGTATAGAAACATGGTGCAAATAATTCCATTTCAGTCTGACACCATTCTAACAGTCACCAAGAAAATTTACAATAGAAATAAGAAACCAGGTAGTTTGTCCTGGCGACCTAGCAGTTCAAGAAGCTGAGGACTTGTCTTCCAAATACAAGGTCAGAAGTTTAACTCCCAGAACCCTTTGTCACTCAAACTTCTCTTTGCTTGAGTTGACTGACTTCCGACGCTTTAAGTTTGCTTGTAAAAGGGAATGAGTGGGAAGGAAGTGTTTCATGATTAGAAATGATGATATTGTGCAATGTGTCCTCCTTGAATTGTGACTTTTACTATGCTGATTGCTGGTGTTTTAGAAGCACGTAGCCCAGACCATCCCACCCGTCCAGTTTCAGCAAGATAAGATATGGCAAACAGCATGCAAAGACAGAAATATTTACCACCGTCACCAACTTCTAGTCCACACAGAATACACCGTCCAATACTATCCAGTTTAATCAGCTTTAATCTCCTGTCTGCTCATGCCCTTGTTTGGATCATAAATTTCTCTATTTATTTTCCTGTAGCAGGTTGTCCCCTCCCACACTGTCCTTCAGCTTCTCAGATTCATCTCGATTTCAAGAATACGAGTCCTTCCTGAAATACCGAGCCAATGGGACAGCATGGTGGCACAGTGGTTAGCACTGCTACCTCACAGCTCCAGGGACCTGTGTTCGAATCCCGACTTGGGTCATTGTCTGCATGGAGTTTGCACATTCTCCCCGTGTGTGCGTGGGTTTCCTCCAGGTGCTCTGGTTTCTTCCCACAGTCCAAAGATGTGTGGGTTAGGTTGGTTGGACATGCTAAATTAACCCTTAGTGTCCTGGAATGTGATTGGTTAGAGGGATTGGCCGGGTAACTAAGTGGGGATAGGCCTGGGTGGAATTGTTGTCGGTGCAGACTTGATGGGCCAAATGGCCTCCTTCTACACTGTCGGGTTTCTATGATTGCCTTATACTTTCCTATTAATTACAGAAAAAATTACATCTTCAGTGCTTATTTATTTCTTCATTAAATCCTTCTGTTTTATCGTCACTGTGCAGTTGGAAAGCATTTGTTCGTAAATGCATTTTTTTTGCTGCAGACCTGGTGACTGATCATCAGAACTATTAACCATGTGGATACTGGTTTTTGACCACCCCCCCCCCCTTCCAATGTGTTAAATATTCCAAGTATAACTTCTATGCTCAATCATTGGCTTTGACTATTTAACTGTTACTTGTAATTTGAATCCTAAAATAAGTTAATTCTATTTTGTAATGGAAATGAAAAACAAATGAAAGAGAAGTAATAACAACCAGTGACATCATCAAATGTCACATGACTGGACTCTTAAAAGTGACCTTATTCCAACTAGGAAGAAACATGAAAAGAACAGTACAGCACAGGAACAGCCCACCAAGCCTACACCGATCACGTTGTCCTATCCAGACCAACTGCCTGTATCCCTCTATTCCACACCTATTCATTTGTCTATCCAGATAAGTCTTAAATGTCGCTAATGTGTCTGCCTCAACCACCTCACCTGATAGTGCATTTCAGGCCCTCATTACCCTCTGTGTAAAAGACTTCCCCCGCACATCTCTACTGAACCTTTCCTCCCTACATCTCTACTGAAGCTTGAACTTGTGCCCCCCCTTGTAATTGTCATTTCTGCCCAGGGAAAAAGCTTCCAACAATTCACCTTATCTATACCCCTCATAACCTTATAAACTTCTATTAGGTCATCCCCCCCCAGCCTCCATCTTTCCAGGGAGAACAATCTCTCCTCATAGCTAATACCCACCATACCAGCCATCCTGGTAAACCTTTTCTGTACTCCCTCCAAAGCCTCCATGTCCTTCTGGTAATGTGGCGACCAGAATTGGACACAGTGTTCCAAATATGACCTAACCAATGTTTTATAAAGCTGTAACAAAATTTGCCAACTTTTATACTCGATGCCCTGACTGATGAAGGCAAGCATGCCCTATGCTTTCTCCACCACCTTTTCCAACTGTGCTGCCATTTTTAAGAATCTGTGGACCTGTACTCCCAGATCTCTCTGTGTGTCTCTGCTCCTGATGGTTCTGACATTTATCTTATAGCTCCCACCTGAATTGGATCTACTAAAATGCATTACCTAGCATTTGTCTGGATTAAATTCCATCTGCCATTTCTCCGTCCAATTTTTCAGTCTATCTATATCCTGCTTCAGACTTCAGACTGCAATAAACTCTACTCTTAATTAGTTGAAAGTGGGCATCATAAGATACCTGCGGTTAATTCAGATCATGGGCCAGAACTTTACGTGTTGGAACCAGGTGTGCGCCTGATGCGTAAAATATTATGAGAAGACATCGGGAACGTTTCCTGACATCATTTGATTTGATTTGATTTGATTTATTATTGTCACATGTATTAACATACAGTGAAAAGTATTGTTTCTTGCGCGCTATACAGACAAAACATATCGTTCATAGAGAAGGAAACAAGAGAGTGCAGAATGTAGTGTCACAGTCATAGCTAGGGTGTAGAGAAAGATCAACTTAATGCAAGGTAAGTCCATTCAAAGTCTGACAGCAGCAGGGAAGAAGCTGTTCTCGAGTCGGTTGGTACGTGATCTCAGACTTTTGTATCTTTTTCCCGAAGGAAGAAGGTGGAAGAGAGAATGTCCGGGGTGCTTGGGATCCTTAATTATGCTGGCTGCTTTTCTGAGGCAGTGGGAAGTGTAGACAGAGACAATGGATGGGAGGCTGGTTTGCATGATGGATTGGGCTACATTCACGACCTTTTGTAGTTCCTTGCGGTCTTGGGCAGAGCAGGAGCCATACCAAGCTGTGATACAACCAGAAAGAATGCTTTCTATCGTGCATCTGTAAAAGTTGGTGAGAGTTGTCGCTGATATGTATGACATGTATCATCATCATGTATGCGTGCTTTTTTAAGGTCAGCAGTCACATGTGTGAATTGAATCTGCGCCCGCTGACAACTAAAGAGTCAATTAAAACCATTAAAAGTCCAATCGACAGTGATTTCACATTGCCTGTGTGACTTTTATCTCACCAGAGCTCTGACAAAGGGTCATTTAGACTTGAAACGTTAGCTCTATTCTCTCACCATAGATGCTATCAGACCTGCTGAGATTTTCCATCACTTTCTGTTATTGGTTCAGATTCCAAGATCTGCAGTATTTTGCCTTTAATAGCACTAGTGAATTCAATCATTATCATCATAGACATGCTAGGTGGCCTGCTGAGACAATCGAGAAATGCTGCATGGTGTCACCTGTAACGGAGCTTCAATGGGCACTCTGGCTGGAACAGCTCACTTTCTGATAAGAGGGAGCCGTGACCTCTCCCATACTGACAATACGTGCATCTGTACCTTTGCCTCAGACCCCCATTTCCTCAGGTCCGTGGGAGCAAGCTGGCTAGTGACAGTTCAACTCGAGAGCATCTCTCTCACTCCTGGTCAGCACCAACAGATTAGAGACTCCCCCACCAGTTTGGGAGCACTCCTCAGTATACCCTCACAGGGAGTAGTAGAAAGCCTCATTAGGGTTCCATCTTCCTTATGCTCCATTCCAGATGTTCCCGCCCCACAAGTGGGCATTAAGCAAGCCATTTCACTGTGGCACACCTCCCCTTACAATGCATTGAGGCCTATTGTGCTGGCAGTCCAGCCTTGGCAGCCAGGCTTCAATGCCAGTTGGCTTACACACTCAGGCCCCTGAGCCCATAGGGAAATGGACACCTGATTAAACCTCTCCGCACAAGTCCATGCCATCTCCACACAAGTCGTGCCATCTCTCTACCACTAACCCTTGTTGACCACAGAAGAACGTTGAATCTTTTGTGGCACGGCTACCAGGTGCATCTCACAACAACATGCCCACTGAGCTTGGCAGCGACCCCACTGCTCAGACCTTCTTCGTCAGGTGGGGTGGCCTTCTCTTCACATCCCTGGGCATCATGGCCTGGGACTGACCTCCTGCATCAGGACAGATGGGCACTCACTTAGCCCACCTGACTTGCCATCCCACCTTCCCTGGTCTCCTGCTGCTGCCATTCCTCTGAATAGTTCTGACACACACAGCACCCTCAGCCTCACCTATAATTCCTGGCAACCTTCAGGGAGCTGCCTCCTCTCCTTTTAAACTCCCCACCTCAGTGGGGTCTGCATTGGAGCTGGCATCCAACCTATTCCCATTCCTGCCCCCGTCCGCTCAGAGATGTGTTATATGCAGGGCAGGCCTTAATTGGCCACCCAATATAATATTGCATTAACAATCCAATCTCGGGTAGGAATGGCTTTCACATCCATTCCCGCCCATGCCTATTTTGTGCGCACCCCAAACATAAAATTCAGGTCATGGAGGAAATCAGTAAGTCTATGAAATAATGAGTATCATGAACATTAGATCCGTTTAGTGTCAGTCATTCTTATGACAAGGATATTCAATTTCAATTATTTTTATGGAGGACTGGAGATCATAGAAGTGATCATAGAATCCCTACAGTGCAGAAGGAGGCCATTCAGCCCATTGAGTCTGCACCGACCACAATCCCACCCAGGCCCTATTCCCGTAACCGCACATATTTACCCTGCGAATCCCTTGACACTAAGGTCAATTTAGCATGGCCAATCAATGTAACCCGCACATCTTTGGACAGTGGGAGGAAACCGGAGCACCCTGAGGAAATCCACGCAGACACGGGGAGAATGTGCAAACTCCACACAGACAGTGATCCCAGGGCGGAATTGAACCCAGGTCCCTGGCGCTGTGAGGCAGCAGTGCTAACCACTGTGTCACTGCGCCGCCGTGAGGTTTCTTTCATAATTTCAAAGCAGCATTGTTTTTTGATATTTCAGATAATTTATATTTATTTTCACTCTTAAAAAGGACATATTTGGGTGTTGTAACAGGAGCACAAAAACTAGGAGGTAATACTAAAGATATACTAATATTGGCTAAGCCAGTGTTAGAGTATGGTGTGCAGTTTAGGAAAATTAACTTCAGGAGGGGCAACATAACAGTTCAAACACATTGCAGATCTATGCAATTCCTTGATGTAGTACCCCTGCTGGTATTGGATCAGTACGGATAGCATTTTAACAAAAAACAATCGTCAAATATATGTCTGTGAATGTTGATAAACAAAGTAGAATTAACATGATTTATTGAGTTGATTTTCCAAAAAAAGGATCCATTCCTGTGGGGTTTGATCGACTAGCTTTACATCCTGTTAGCAGCTAATCAAGTCCCATTAATGATGCTGTAATGACTTTAGTTCTTAGATACTTACAGGCATGATATTGCTGGTTCAGATCAATACACAAGCTTTCAATGGTATCTGCTTAATAGCAATGATAGGATAAAAAGGACATCTCACTAGCCACAAATGTGTTCCCATTAACAGACTTCTACAATAGTGGAAGTCTAATCACATAGCCTTATTCAAACCTAAGGCAAAAATTTGCTTCATTAGTATGTTGTATTGTGTCTCTAACAGCTATTATAGAGTAAAGGATCGATGGGTTGATTGTCAGTTGCTTACAATGTATAGTTTTAAAGTGAGATTTCTGCAGTTTTGGGTGCTACTCTGAGATTGAAGTTTAGGTGTTGTAACGTTGTGAAAAATGAGCCAAAGGATGAAATTTAATAGTCCTTTGGAGGGGTGGATTGGGAATTGGAGGTGGGTGTGGTGGGTAAGGGGGTACATATAGTGGACGGGACATTGCGGACAGAGGCCTTCTGAATTCTCTCACCTGGGTGGGAAAGGTCAAGGGCGGCCTTCCCACCCTGAGGCCAATTGCGACTGACCCAGATGGGGTATCTGGACGAGCACTCAGATCCTGCGTGGATCAGCTGGCAGGGGTATTCGAAGACATCTTGAACCTCTCTTTACAACAATCTGGGGTCCCTATCTGCTTCAAGACAACGACCATCATCCCAGTACCAAAGAAAAGCCAAGCAGTGTGCCTGAATGACTATTGTCCGGTGGCTCTGACATTCATCATTATGAAGTGCTTCGAAAGGCTAGTCACGGCACGAATCGATTCCAGCCTCCTGGACTGCCTGGATCCACTACAGTTCACCTACCGCTACAACAGGTCCACAGCAGACACCATCTCCCTGGCCCTGCACTCAAACCTGGAACACCTAGATAACAAAGACACCTATGTCAGACTCCTATTTATTGACTACAGCTCAGCCTTCAACACCATTATTCCTATGAAACACATCTCCAAACTCCATGGCCTGGGCCTCAGCTCCTCCCTCTGAGACTGGATCCTGAACTTCTTAACTCACAGACCACAATCAGTAAGGAGAGGCAACAACACCTCCTCCACGATCATCCTCAACACTGATGCCCTACAAGACTGTGTTCTCAGCCCCCTACTAAACTCCTTATACACCTAAGACTATGCGGCCAAATTCCCCTCCAACTCGATTTTCAAGTTTGCTGACGACACTACTGTAGTGGGTCGGATCTCAAACAATGACGAGACGGGGTACAGGAATGAGATAGAAAATCTGGTGAACTGGTGCAGCGACAATAATCCCTCCCTCAATGTCAACAAATCAAAGGAGATTGTCATCAACTTCAGGAAGCATAGAGGAGAACATGCCCCTGTCTACATCAATGAGGACAAAGTAGAAAGGGTCGAGAGCTTCAAGTTTTTAGGTGTCGAGATCACCAACAACCTGCCCTGGTCCCCCCATGCCGACACTTTAGTTAAGAAAGCCCACCAATGCCTCTACCTTCTCAGAAGACTAAGGAGATTTGGCATGTCAGCTACGATTCTTACCAACTTTTACAGATGCACCATAGAAAGCATTCTTTCTGGTTGTATCACAGCTTGGTATGGCTCCTGCTCTGCCCAAGATCCTGCAAGAAACTACAAAAGGTTGTGAATGTAGCCCAATCCATCATGCAAACCAGCCTCCCACCCATTGACACTGTCTACCCTTCCTACTGCCTCGGAAAAGCAGCCAGCATAATTAAGGACACCACGCACCCCAGACATTCTCTTTTCCATCTTCTTCTATCGGAAAAAGGATACAAAAGTCTGAGATCATGTACCAACTGATTCAAGAACACCTTCTTCCCTGCTGCCATCAAACTTTTGCATTACCTTGCATTAGGTTGATCCTTCTCTATACCCTAGCTATAACTGTAACACCACGTTCTGCACTCTCGTTTCCTTCTCTGTATGCTTTGCCTATATAGCACACAAGAAACAATACTTTTCACCGTATGCTAATACATGTAACAATAATAAATCAAATAAAATCAATTGAGGGCCTTAAATGTCCATGTAAGAGCCAATTAAGGGCCTTAACCTGCTGTCACCGGTATTTAACTAACAGGTGCTGGTATTTAACCAACAGCAGGCAGAGCCACACTATGTGGGCAAACTGCCAGGTGAACCCTGGTAGGTATGCCTCTAGCCTGGTGGATAGGGTCTCTCCTTATTGGACATCCTGTGCCCAAAGGAGTGACCCACTGCCGCCAGCAATGGAGGGACTTGCAGGAAGACACACCCCTTCACAACAACCCACTCCCCTCCCCCTTTGCTCTGAATGACTGGCCCTGGCAATCTTACCCCATTCCCAAGCGACCATCTTCATCCTCAGACATACAACGGTAATGAGATTGGTAATGAGTAATCAGTAATGAGACTCTTCCTGGTAATTGGAGAGATGCTGCCTCTAACTGGCCATCAGCTCTCAGAGGTAGATCACCTGCACTGCACTAGAATGTAGGGCTGAATATTGTCCTGGTGGAGCTGGGAACCCTGATAACAGCGGGAAGTTGTGATTTAATCCTGACAAAGCTCTTTGAAATGCCAGTGGCAGGGTTTCCATCAGCTCTCCAACTAGTGAACAAGCCTACCAAAATGACCATGAAATTCTGGACAAAGTGTGCCATTCTTACCTTTTGCTTTCCTTATCCTATTGGGCAGAAATATATTCAAATAATCAGGAGAAAACATACTGTTCAGAATCTGCATAGTATGCTAATCACATTTTACTGAGAGAATAAAGCACTTAATAAAATATTTATTTCTCAGACGAAACATTTTGGCTTCAAGACTTTTTGGCCCCAGTGCTGACCCTGCTGGGAACTGAAGAGTCATTTATTAGAATATCACTGGATGGCACAATCAATTCCAGCAATTAGTTCACAGTCCCTGGAAGGACCAGAGAGTACATGGGGAAAGGTCCATCAGAGCGCGAACTCTAAGAGTGTGTCTGTAGCATCTGGAAGGTGAAAACATGGATCAACAGTGGCATGCAACACACATCAAAGTCACTTGAAAAGAAAGCCATATGTGGTGTTAAAATGGGGATGTCAATTTACTATGAATTTGTAACTACTGACATAGACTAATTTCATCCCCCATCAAACTCCTCATCCTTATCTCAAAATCCCTTCACTGTTCATCCAGCAGAAGGAATTCTTCAGTTGCAAGCAATAAAAAGAACTTACTTCAGAAAGTAAGCCAAAAGAAAAGGTTTAATAAAGAAACTTCATTATTCCAACACTTGAGGCCACATTCTGGGCCGTACAAGCACCCCATAATTCCCATCTGCTTCTTATTTATACTGGGTCAGCTTGTCTGCTGACCACCACATCATTTTGTCATTGCTTACATTGTCTACTGGGTCAGCTGACCAGCTGACACAGCAAGTTATCATTGGTTACATTACAACAGATCCAATGTTATTATTGGTTACATTCTAACATTCACTGCCTTATTATCCTATACTACGTATGTAATCTCCTCCAGCCTTCTATCCGCTGCTACACCCATCAGTTGCAACTTGAGGCTTTTGTACAAGACACCTTTTATTTCACCAATAGTGAGTTGATCTTTATTTGTCCTTACCCTACTTTCTGAAACTTCTTCCCTCATCCATTCAGCCTCTCCATTCCCATTCTCGTTAAAAATCATCCCAAAACCCAACTTTCTAAACAATCTTTTGGTGATCTTTACATGGCTTGACATCAGTGTTTCCCTACATATTTGCACAGTAGCTTTACATTAAAAGCAATACATAAATGCAACTTACAGTGATATTACCGTGGAGAAAAGAGTGTGAGGTTAAATTTGAAAAGTGAGGTGTAAACGTATTCAGAGGCTTTCCTCCCTCTAGACTCAATTACAAATAGGTTTCGGAGAAGCAAATATTGTTTGAATTTTGGAGCTTGGGTTCAAGTTTTTTTTATTCATATGGTTGGGGAAGTAGTTATAGTTTGAGGGTGAGGTTAACAATCCATTCAACAGCTTCAACTGGCACAGTCTGGATGGTTGTGATCAAACTTAGGACAAGCTGATGGAGTAAAGGTTTCCTGTGATGATGACAAGAATCCTAACTAAATAGCTTTGAGAAGTTTCCATACAGTTTCTTGCAGGCATGAGTTTATACCTTACCCCCTACTGAAATACAACACAACTGAGCAAAGGGCATCTTTCTGAAATCAAATTGAAGAACATTGTTGGAAAAAAGGAGAAGAGCTTGATCTCACATTCGACTACACTTAATGTAACTACACTGTTAAAGAAAGGAGGAAAAGGAAACTGAACTATTTAGTTACATTTCAATAGCAGGGAAAATGCTAGAATCAGCGATTAAAGACCTGGTAATTGACACTTGATTATGAAATGAAGAGGTAGAGTGAACACATTTTACTTCAGGGAAACCATGTTTGACCAATCTATAAGAATTGTTTGAAGGTGAGTGTGTAACTAGCAGGGTAAATGTGGGGTGGACCAATGGATGTAGGGTAATTGAATTCAACTGGATTCACAAAGAGGCTACAAAGGGATACAGAACAATAAAATGATTGGGCAACCAGGTGGGGCAGATGGGGTAAAATGTGGGGAAATGTGAAATTATCCACTTCGTTAGGAAGATGGAATTGTAGAAAAAGTTTTAAAAAGTGAAAGTCTAGTAAATGTTGATGTTCAGAGGAATTTGGCTGTCTGTACACAGGTTAACAAGTAGGTATGGCAAGCAATTATGTATGTTATTCTTTATTGTAATAGGGTTGGAATATAAGAGTAGAGAGGACTGCCAACAGTTATATTGAGCTATATAATGCCCAATATATAGGTGAGACTGTGTCGTGTTTTGGTCTCCTTCTCAACAATATTATAAGCATTTTTTTAAACATAGTGCTATTCTTAATTTCTTTAGTTTTCTACTGTGGAATTTTATTTCTCAATGGAGTGTATACCCACTGAGAATTATGAAATATTTCTCTAGTTTCAAGTATCACCCTTGAAGTCAACTGAAAATTGATCACGTTATGATCATTCTTCCCCAGAGGGTCTTTTACTATGCAATGATTAATTAACCCTGTCTCATTACACAAGACAAATTCTCAAATAATCTATTCTTTGTTGGTGGAGTGTTCTAGGAAGCAATGTTGAATATATTCCATTAATTCATCCTCCAAACTACTTTTGCCACTTTAATTTGTCCAGTCAATGCAAAGATTAAAGGTAGTAGGCAGAATGTCTTTTTGGGTTAATGACAGCATTCTGTTAGTGCAGAATATCACTCATGATTGGGAAATACGTGCTGATAAATCCTGAGTGTGCTAAGAATCACAATAACAACCAATTTAAAATTATCAGTCGGGTTTGCAATGTGCCTCACTTAGGCTTGTTAGAAGCTACGTTTATTCATATTCATGGACCTGTCCTCACTCGACAACAGAAATATATACAGGCATTGAGCCTTGTGTGAATTGAACAAAAACCTGAGGAACATAAATGCCTGGTGCATTCTCCATGGCTGTGCCTCCGTCAATCAGAGCTGACTTGCCAACCAATCAATGCCCTTGTCACATGCAGTATAAATTGTTGCTCACTTTGAAATTTGGCATTCTTGCATCTGTCGTGATGACTGCAATCAAAAAGCTTTGACAGGAAATCCCATGGTTCTGAAGTTAAAGTCAAAATCCCAGGTCAATATCACTCTAATTGAGCATTAACATATGTCAACTGACAAGCCGCGTCTCCTGAGGGTGTTTCGGAGACAACGACTCAAATAAAGTATGGAAGCTACTGGGTTGGAAACAGATTCCTGATGCCTTCACATTTTTCCACAATTTACCCTCTCCCCACCTACACACATCGCACACATGCTTCCAGCTTAAAATTCACCCCAAAAGTCCTTGTTATTGCTTGTTTTAGTTTTGTAGGCTATAAGATAGCATAAATAAGAGCAGAGATTCATTTATTGGTACAGGTGGTTCTTCAGAGATGTTTTTCCTTTTTTGAACTTAGTTATACTTGTAGAGATAAATTTGTGCAATTTTATGGGAAGGTGAGGGAGAAAAGAATGGGATGGGGTTGGCTCAAGATTAAAACAAATTGTTGCCATGCTCATCCAAGTTTTCTGCTATAGTAATCAGTCCAATGGAATCTTGATCTGTAAATATGATTTTAAACTGAGTTATTGTACAAGCCGTTATATTCATTTTTCTTAAACAGTGATATCTTCAATTTCTAATATGAAATTGAAAACTTGAGACATTAGCCCAATAAAACAGAAAACAAAACCTCTAGATTTAAACAGATAGAGGTGAATTCTAACAACTGCACTATCTAACTAAAATAAAGAACACACTAGTCCAAAGCCAGGCAAGATGAGACAAATATTTGCTGCTCCCCAGTCATCTGTGAAACATGATATTGCTACACTAATGCATATAAAATAGCAATTTGCATCAGTGAGAAAGTATCTAGCTTACAGGGGAGATATATCATTGTTAACGGGTCACTAGGTACAGATCTATATACACTCTGGCTAATGTTTATGGACTGAATCAAGATGGCTTAAAATTAAACAAATAAAAATAGCTCATTCTCGGCTTTGTCTCAATTTTCCAACTCTACTTTTATCGTTAAATTGTCATGCTAGGCCCAGATATAGATGATTCTTTCCACTACAAGAAAAGGAGAAAGATGTTATTCATTAATATGTAGATGACCTTGGACTGCATGATATATGGTGTGTATGCATTTTCTTTTCTTTTATTTCCTTCTTCTGTGGTGCATTCATATTCAAGAATGGGCTTTTGACTGCACTTATTTTGCATCACTTGTAAAATAACAGATAGTAGGATTGGAAATATCTCAGGATCAGATCACATCCTGATTCTCTATTACCACAGAAAGCAAGCTCTGAGTACACTTCACACTTTGTTGACATTTGGTTTTTTTTAATGTTACAATGAGCAATTTCTTGCAACTGCCCTTTGGAAGGGTTCATATACTATAGCCGCATCCATACATAAAACCCTGAAGCTCAACCTACAGCTAAAGACTTCAACACCATCTACTAAAAGTTAGGAATGCAAGCAATCTATTTTCTCTCACAAATAGGGGAAGTCATTGTTTGAATAAATCTTCTTGCCTGAACAGAGTATTATTTTTCTGTGACTGTAATGTAACCTTTACTTTGTTGACTTTGCCACTAATGTAAACTATCGGGACTATTTTCTGACCTCGCAGCTATCCAGGAAAATAGCATGCAGGTCTAAAAATCAGTTCTGCGTCCAGCACGAAATGGTTTGCAATTGTCTCGGTCCCTTTTTACTGGCACATACCGGATTGTGTCCAGAAAGGGCGCGACACTGATTAGCATGGGATTGACTGGATTTCAATCTCATTAGCAAATGTGGCACGTGATCATCCTCTGTCCTGGAATGTTCCACTTCTCCAGTGGGACATCACATGAGTGCAAACCACTACTGGCTCCTTAAAGTGTGGTTCAGGTGCAACAGTGGCAAGAGTGAATGAGGAGGTGAGTACCGCTTAGCACCAACCTCCAGGATGCAAAACGACAGGCAGCCGCTACCGTGGTGCGGGGTGGGGTCGGGGCCTTCATGGGTGCAGGGGTTTGGGGGAACTCAGGCTGGGCCAGGGGTCCTCAGGTCGGGGGTAGCTGCTGGGTTGGGATTGTGTGGCATGCATTCTTCCTGGCTGCTGAAAGACCCCCGAGGGATTTCATATGAAGTCAAGTTCAGATCTCACTAATGTCGCACTGGCCCATAACAACCATTAATGTTGGGATCGAGCCAGTAGAGTAATCCTTGGTGCTGCTGTGGCAACTGACAGCCTTCACCGACTGCAACAAGATCAACTCAGACTGGAAGGACGCACCAGGATAACAGGGGGCCAATTCCCGAACGTGTGACTCCTGGCTGGAGAGGCGGGAGCATCTCAAATGGCTGCTGAATCAGTGTCCTAGCCCTTTAATGAGATGCTAAGGAGGCCATTTGAATATCAATAGGTTTCTTGCCAACTCTGTCCGGGAAACCGATCGGGGCCGGCAGTGCGGCCTGGGAGGGCGCAACAGGTTTGGCGCCTGGCGCAAAACCCACTTTTCTGTTGACTCCCAATTCTCTGGGCTATCGCCATTGGCAACCAGAGCTAGGGGACCAGGAGAATCCACTTTGTCTTTTGGGGGGGGAAGTTCCACCCGATATTTCAGGTTGATCAATACTAAATAGCATTGAATTATTTAACATTTCATGATCACGGTTGGTGTAAGGTCGAAGAATTCCGACTCCTATCACTGGCCAAAGGCGGGCCACCGAGAAGCACGCTGCAGGGGGCACAGAAAATTCCATCACCCCATGACAGAAGCTATAACCAACAATAAGGTCTCTAAAAGGAGAATTTAACCATTCTGAAGGAACCTGTGTGGCCATTGTTGACTGGCTGAAATATTAAAATCCTGATGATCAAGAAAAATGGTTGTTATACTCTGAACCAAAGAATGAGACTGTTCAATTATATAAGTGTAAGGGACTAAGACCTAACATTGTATATTTTTATATAATATATAAAGATATATTGCTATCTCTAGAATTTTATAACGGCTGAACCTATGTCTGTGATACAGGAACAAAAGGGACCACTTGGCAATTTCAAGAAGGCTGACACCTCGTCATCTCTGAGGAATGACTAATGACCCCCTGTGGACTGTACAGCCCAACTTCCAATATTGGAGCTATCCAAAGGCCATCTGCATTTAATGGTCCAGGCTGGCCAGAAGGAGAAGGAACATCTGCCAAGACAAAGGCCCCATAACCTTCTTTCAGTTGCTAATTATTGAGACATTTAACAATCTTGGAATCCAGACGATGGATACGCATCCCTTGGCAAAGGGGGAGTCATGTGACGTGAACCTCATGCTTGTGGAACAAGTAATATTGCCTTGTTAAAGTGCATAGCTCAGTCTGCAGTTTACCATCTAACTAGCAGCCTCACAGACAAGGAGCACTGTCCCAGTGGAAAAGCTGGCCCCCAAGTACATTGCTTCTGCTGGAAATTCTGCACTATTGCCTATAAGATTGATTCATGTCTGTGTGTCTATCTCATCATGTGAAGTCAATACCACCATGAAAGTGAATTATACAGCATCAGTTTTCAACCCACTGACCTCCATGAATGAATACTTCATTGAACTTTGATTCTGTAACTCATGTGAACCAATGTGGTCTCTGTATTCTAAAACCTTCTTTTCTCTATCTCTCTCTCTTTATTGACTGAGTATGGAGGCAACATCATGACCCTCCTTTCACATTTTGAGGATGTGCAATAAACTGATCCTTTGGCCGAAATTCTCCAGCCATTCATGCCAATGGGATTCTCTGGTCCCTCTGGCAGTGCACCCCACTCCCCTACTGTTGCTCTCCTGGTGGCTTCGATGGGAATTCACATAAACAGCAGTGGGATCAGAGGATCCTGCTACCAGCGAATGGCGAGCCTCCTTCTGCCACCAAGAAACACTCTGAGGGGAGGCCAGGGAATCTTTGCCCTTTGAGTTCATCCTAGCTCGAGTTTTCTGTGGGGCTACTTATTAAAAATTGGATCACACAGAAAATGGAGGGGTTGGGGAAGCATGCCACAAATCAAATTAAAAACAAATCAAATCAAAACATCTCAACAAAGACTTTAATGTACCATTTTGAGATGCTATTATGAGTAATCAGCATCTGCATTTGCACATGTGAAGCTGGTGTAAAGTCTTGCAGAGAAACATACAACAATCCATATCTTTCGGACCAGTTTTTAGTTAACAAACCATCCTCTGCAGACACAACAAATAAAACATACTGGGCTAAATTGATCTTCAACAATAGCACGAAACAAATGATAGCGGATCAGCGGCCCATTTTACAGATTGCTCAATTCTCACTTCATTTAAAGTCAATGACAAAGAGAATCAGTCGGGCTGCCATTTCATTACTATCCTACTCTAAGGTCTAAGGTTCATTTTTGCTCCCAAAATCCCATGCTATTAAATTTGTGCACAAATTAATCAATCAAGGATATACCTGAGAAACTCTGACATTTACTACAAAAAATTGCCACTTGCTTCCTCATTGAAGGAACGAATCCCTCCAGAATGAATGCAACCAACTGAGCATTGTCTTGTGTTCATCCCAGTTTAGACCATGAGATCTATTCCATAATTATGATTTTCAGTAAACTGTTCCACTTCAGTATTAGTCATATTCTAGGAATGTCAAAAATTAATTGCACAATTCCATGGAAATTAGAACAATTATCTGACTTAGGTTTGCATTTTAATCAATTCTGTGAAATTCAAAATAACTATAATAAGGAAAGATTTAGAATTTTAGAGCTGACACTTGAGACTTGGCGATGGATACCCAGTTCCCTCTCCCAACTAAGTCATTTGGCACCTCAGCAACATAAAATCTGGCTGTCCCACAATGATAAAATGCTGGGAATGGCCTTAATTAGTGCAGAGTGGGACTTCAGGGACAGGAGGACCCCATCCTATCAGATTGGTCAGACATTAGTCCTAGCAGCACTAGAGGATAGTAAGACCACTGCTGCAACTACAGCAAATCCCCATGAAGAAGTGAAGGTGTCTCCTGGATTTCATGTAAGTCCAGAGATTTTGGGTGGCGTGGCTAGAAGACTACAGTGAGTGGGAAGGAGAGGATCAGGAACCCTCGTTGCAACACTGTCAGATGAATGATGCAATCGTCCAATGTAGGTGTCCTAATTGGGTCAGTGACAAGCTTGGCACCTAATCTATGGCTCTAAACATTCCCAGGAGGTAGGAGCTGTCTGTTGAGCACGAGAGTCAGAGGCAGTCTGCAGCCATGATGAAGCCCGCCACTCCCTCGGAGAAGAGAGAGGGCAATATATGGGAGGACCAGCAGTTTCATCGCATGGAAATGTGGCCAAGCAATCAACTGAAATGTGCTGCACACTATCCAGAACTAAAACCCCTCGTGGCAAACATTTTTTATCCTAAAAACAGCCACTTAATTGTTCCCTGCATCGAACCCTCAGCTGCCCACTAATGTGTTCCAGGCTTTTTGGGTTTGGCAATTTGCGATTTGAAAATTGCCCTCCTTGGTCCATTAACAAGCTTTGTTGGAGCCAAGCAGGTTCCTGACTTCCACATCCCCACCCTCACTTTGAAAATCCTCGCACGACCTGGAAATGTTGGGACATTGACACGCTATCCAGGAGCGCTATTTGCAAAGCAAGCCCACTCCTGATCTCGGCCTCCATGGGTGATTGAAAATACCAGCCTTGATATCTCACTAACAACAGAATTTTTAACCAATACTTATTTTTTCAATATCTTACTTTACGTGAGAGAGAGCATAATTTCAGAATGTCTTCTACTAGTTCAATTATATCAGTGATTTTCTGCCAGCTGATGCCTTATGGTGACACAATATATCTGTTAAATTTGACCCAAAAAGGATAAAAGACATGCCTGTTATGTGAAGAGAGAAAAAGTAAGTTTCTGAATTTTATTAGAACTGTTTAAATATACCATCATTGTCAACAGATGAAAAATGTCTATATTCCCAAGGTTTCTGCATTACTTATACATAACTTGATGATAACAGAACATAAATACTGCAATGTAACTTGTTTATAATGCATGCAGAATTTTACAGCACTTATTAAATATAAATTGCTTTTCCTAACTGCCCTTTGTATTGAGGTCTATTGGGATATTATTGTTCTCAATAAAGCAAGGCAAATTGAAATGGTTTCTGTTGGGATTTGACCATATACAAGAAAATACATTTAATCTGACGTAGTTCCTTTAATGATGCCTCGTGTAATTGTACATGAAACATTAATAATGTATCCGTCCCCCATTAAAATTCTGACTTTTATTCGACAATACATTTGTTTGTGATGTTCAACATGGGAATCATTCCTGCAGAACTTTGACCCAGACAAGTTGATTTTTAAAACAACTTTGTTCACAGTCTTTATAAAAATTCCTGAACAAGTTTCTGTGCACTTATGACCAGCACATGACAGGCTTGTCAAAAAAGCAAAATATCCAGGGACAGTCAAAGCCAAAAACCAGCATATGCAGAGGGGTGTGCAGGTATGGGTGGGCATTTCAATTAAGAGCCAGCACTCTGATATTGTGAATTAAAATCAACAAGAGCTGGAAAAGGTAAACTGGAAATAATTGATTAGCAAAATTAGGCAGGGCCTGAGGTTGCAATGTGTAATCAATACATACCTGTTGCTTCTGATATGTGTTGCCTGCTGATTTGCATGATGACTGTGTACGGGCAGTGCTAACTGCACAACCTAATGGCTGCATGCCTCAGCAGGGGCCCAAGTTTGTGCCATGCTTATACCACTCAAAGCTAACCTTCACTATTTAATGTTAATCTGCATTACTTAAAAAGGAGACACATTCTGACTGACTGGAGAAAGTGTCAGAACTGGTTGCAGAAGAGTTTGTGAGCAAGATCACTGAGTTATGATGCAATATTTAGGGGCAGCACGGTGGCACAGTGGTTAGCACTGCTGCCTCACAGCGCTAGGGACCCAGGTTCGATTTGCACCCCGTCCGATATTCTCCCCGTTTTTGTGTGGGTTTCCTCTGGGTTCTTCGGTTTCCTCTCACAGTCCAAAGGTGTGCATGCAGGTCAGGTTAATTGATAATGCCAAATTGCCACTTAGTGTCGGGGAGAATAGCAGGGTAAATAGCAGGGGCTACGGGGATAGGGGCTGGGTGGAATTGTGGTTGGTGCAGACTCGATGAGCCGAATGGCCTCCTTCTGCACTGTAGGAGATTCTATGATTCTATGATACAGCAGAAAGCCAGCTCCGGGTTTCTCTAATGCTGCATGCCTGGGTGAAGGAGCTGGACATGAGGAGAGGAGATCTCTCCACAGGGACCACGAGGTCCTCCAGACAAACTATGCCAGCACATCAAATCATCTGATATAATGGTCAGTATACTTTATATACTTCCAGCAGACGATCCATATGTGCCCGTCAACATCCTCACCAAAATGGCCTGCAGTGTGGCTCACACTAGATGTGTGCACACTCAACAGACCATTTGGAGGAAAAATGGCATCACAGTGTGGAAAAACCAGGCACTTTGGGAAAGGTTTGAAACCATCACTTCTAGAAACTCCAGCTACTGATGTGAAAGGAACTTGAAGAATAAGCCTAGGAATAACCACAGATTTCAATAAGCAGTTCATTTTAAACCATGTTCTCACAAAGCTCTGAGAATGGTTCACAATACAGACAAAATGAATTGTGGAAAGTGTAAAAACTAATTTACATGTTTATCTGCAATAGTTACAGTGAATCTATCAGTAACACACCGGGTTCATAAGCTATCAAAGATAACACAGAGAAATGGCTTAACATTAGATTTCACAGTGCCTACTTTGATTAGTTATGAAAATTACAGAAATAACACTTATACATTTGAAGTAACATAATAAAAGGTAGATATAACTTCTTGACCGACATATTCGATGGTGCTGTACCCATATTTAGGGTGCCAAACTGATACCTAAACCTCCGTTATGTTGGACAGGAAGGCTGTATCCCTCACAAGCCAGTGCACTGCCTGCCATGTTGCTGTAGGATAAATATTGGCATTAAATTCCTTCTTCAATAATTAAGGGATAAAACACCAATCTGAGGCCCTGAAGGAGTACCCCCCCAAACTAATTATTAAAATCATGAGTTACGAGCAACCATCTTCCCAATCTCCATCATAATTGCCCATCCCTCTCTCAGTTGCCCTTTCACTTGCCCTTTAAGGACTTAACTGAGGTGTTGCTGTTGGCTGAGAGCTTCAGGTTTTTAGGTGTCCAGATTACCAACATGTCCTGTCCCTCCATCTGGACGCTATAGTTAAGAAAGCCTACCAATGCCTCTACTTTCTCAGGAGGGTAAGAAACTTTGGCATGTCCACTACAACTCTCACCAACCTTTACAGATGCACCATAGAAAGCTTTCTTTCAGGTTGTATCACAGCTTGGTATGGCTCCTGCTCTGACCAAGACCACAATAAACTACAAAGGGTCATGAACGAAGCCCAGTCCATCACACAAACCAGCCTCCTATCCATTGACACTGTCTACATTTCCCGCTGCCTTGGAAAAACAGCCAGCATAATCAAGGACCCCACGCACCCCAGATATACCCTCTTCCACCTTCTTCCATTGGGAAAAAGATACAAAAGTCTGAGGACACATTCCAACCGACTCAAGAACAGCTTCTTCCCTGCTGCCACCAGACTTTTGAATGAACCTACCTCATATTAAGTTGACCTTTCTCTGCACCCTAGCTGTGACTATAACATTACATTCTGCACTGTCTCCTTTTCTTCTCTATGTATAGTACGCTTTGTATAGCGTGCAAGAAACAATACTTTTCACTGTATACTAATATATGCAACAATAATAAATCAAATCAAATCAAAATTCCAAGCTTCTTGTGGGCGAGTTGCCTGGGGAATCCTAGTTGGACAGCTTCATTTAAATGAGGCACAAGATCCAAAATTATCTGTATCCTGGGTCTGTACTGGTTCAAGACAATGATTGTTCAGCAACAAATGTCAACCATTTTCTCTAAATCAAAAACATGCAATCATTCAGTTAAAGTTCTCTTACTCCGAAAAATTAGTACATTGGCAAAGAAAACTTAAATTGAGGTATACTTTTTAACCGTGTAATTATGATGTTTGCGCTATTTTTGTTCAAGTTGTATCCAAACTCCAAACCCCTTCCCCCACCCACCTCCCGGCTCTTCCTCTCCTTCCCCTCCACCGAGTGAGAAATTTAGCAAAGGGAAAAGGCAACACTGTGGACAAAGCTCATGACATGGGCTCAGTAAACCAGTCTCAACTGTCACGGGTCATATATTTTTTCTGTCTAATTAATTAATGCATTTCATCCAAACCATTGCTTCTTAATGAACTTAAACTATCTCAAAATTATTTACAAATAGTCAATGGCCTATCTTAGGTATCTGTGGCCCTCGAATCCAAAATCTTACATCTCCCCCATGACTCCCACCTGACTCCCTCACCCCAAGCTGACCTTACTAACCCCACCACCCAACTAACTCCCTGACCCCCTAGCTACCCTCTGACACATATTGACTCCCACCTTAACCCCGACTCTCTTGACTATACTGTGGTAAACCACTGTTAGCTTATTGCCTGTGTGTGTGTGTGACATGCCTGGGCATGCCCCTGCCGGCCCGGCCCGGGACTCCTCCCCCCCTGGTCCAGGTATAAAGGTGACTGCTCCCCACCCCCTGCCTCAGTCTCTGGACCAGTTCATCGGCATGGGTGTGCTCCAAGTCTTTTGCTAATAAAAGCCTATTTGTTCTAGCATACAAACTAGTCTTTGCTTGATTGATAGAGCATCAATTTTATTAGCAAAAGTTTTGGGATGGAGCAGATACTAAAACCCGATAGCTTCTGACCTATGGATACAGGATAGGTACCCAAAATGTCAGGGCATTGCTCCCCCACTGTTTGCAACCCTGTTCAAGGTCAGCTTGCTGATTTACGTTACGCTCTGGGTCATTTCCTGGTCCTTACATAGATAAGGGGGTACACAGGATATCATCCTACCAACATGGGAATGTCACCAAGGAAGTCTGAACCAAGTGACCCTTACGTTTCCAGGGACAGTTTAGAATTGTTGCCTCTTTAGAAATTGCCTTTCTGGAGGGAGAAAGGTGTTTGCTAATCTCATAAGAGTTTATGTAGAAAATACTAGTTCATTAAAGGTCCTAATTTCTTACAGTTGGGGGGTCGGGGTGGAAGTTGGGCTCTTTGTAGATGAAGGTTGAGAGTCTCGCAAAGGGGTTGATGCAGTAGTCAGGGGGATCAATTTGAGTGATGGGGAGGTCAGTTGTATTCCTATTCAGGAACAGATGAATTTTCTGTCCAATGCTTTCCTGGGTAACTACGCAGTTAAGTAAATCAGAACTGTCCAAAGTGTCCCATTCTGAGTCAGAATTGGAGACTTTTCCTGAGGGTCACAGGGAGCAGGATGATTGCCCATTGAAAGTTCAAATTTCCCAGGCCCTTAGGTCATAGTTTGCTGTGGCAAGGCATCAAATGGCACCTGCACTTGATTTGATTTGATTTATTATTGTCACATGTATTATTATAGTGAAAAGCATTGTTTCTAGCGCGCTATACAAAGTAAACCGTACATAAAGAAGGAAGGAGAGAGTGCAGGATGTAGTGTTACAGTCATAGCTAGGGTGTAGAGAAAGATCAACTTAATGCAAGTTAGGTCCATTCAAAAGTCCGATGACAGCAGGGAAGAAGCTGTTCTTGAGTCGGTTGGTACCTGTCCTCAGACTTTTGTATCTCTTTCCCGATGGAAGAAAGTGGAAGAGAGTACGTCCCGGGTGTGTGGCGTCCTTAATTATGCTGGCTGCTTTTCTGAGGCAGCACGAAATATATACAGAGTCAATGGGTGGAGGCTGGTTTGAGTGATGGACTGGGCTTCGTTCACGACGGAAATGCATTTTTAAATTTTAAAAATATTACATGGTAAATGACTGAAAGTGCGAGCTGGTAATATTGCAAAGAGGAGAACAGGACGTCTGTGATCTAAGTGAAAAAGACAAGCAACTGTGTAACTCCTTAAACAAGCTGGTTGAAGGATTGTGAAATAAACACATGGGATAGAATTTTACCATTGGGAGTGGGATGGATGTCTCTCTCAATCGATGTTAAATCAGGCATGATGATATCGGGTCAAGTCCCCAAAGTCATTACAACTGATTCTGAAATTATGGAAGACAAGTGGGCTCAAAAGTTGGAAGCCCAACCACTTTCTGTTTAAGGCCAATTCACCAAAAACTTTAACACAGCCAGTTTATGGTCACACAGGTTGCACAAATGGGCAGGAATCAGCAGTATACTGTCTCAATGGGTTGCTGGGCAGGACAAAAGCAAATTAAGAGACTAACACACGGAGGCAGTATCTTAGTCTGCAGCAGAGGTCTGGGAATACGACCCGTGTTTAAACATTCACTCAAAAGAGAGATTTGAACCAAGGAGGGTCAATTGGGCGGCACGGTAGCACAGTGGTTAGCACTGTTGCTTCACAGCTCCAGGGACCTGGGTTCAAATCCCGGCTTGGGTCACTGTCTGTGTGGAGTTTGCACATTCTCCTCGTGTCTGCATGGGTTTCCTCCGGGTGCTCCGGTTTCCTCCCACAGTCCAAAGATGTGCGGGCTAGGTTGATTGGCCATTCTAAATTGCTCTTAGTGTCCCGGGATGTATAGATCAGAGGGATTAGTGGATAAATATGTGGGGATATGGGGATAGGGCCTGGTGGGATTGTGCTTGGTGCAGACTCGATGGGCCGAATGGCCTCTTTCTGCACTGCAGGATTCTATGATTTCTATGAATTACAGGATTGTCTGCAGCAATAGAAGCAATGGGAATAGTCCACTCTAGTTGTGGACTAGAGTGGACTAGGGTGTAGAGACGCAGAGGGACCTGGGTGTGCAAGTCCACAGATCTTTGAAGGTGACGTCACAGGTGGAGAAGGTGGTGAAGAAGGCATATGGCATGCTTGCCTTTATAGGACGGGGCATAGAGTATAAGAGTTGGGGGTCTGATGTTGCAGATGTATAGAACGTTGGTTCGGCCGCATTTGGAATACTGCGTCCAGTTCTGGTCGCCACACTACCAGAAGGACGTGGAGGCTTTGGAGAGAGTACAGAGGAGGTTTACCAGGATGTTGCCTGGTATGGAGGGGCTTGGTTATGAGGAGAGATTGGGGAAACTGGGGTTGTTCTCCTTGGAAAGACGGAGGATGAGGGGAGACTTAATAGAGGTGTATAAAATTATGAAAGGCATAGATAGGGTGAACGGTGGGAAGCTTTTCCCCGGGTCGGTGGTGACGTTCACGAGGGGTCATAGGTTCAAGGTGAAGGGGGGGAGGTTTAACACAGATATCAGAAGGACATATTTTACACAGAGGGTCGTGGGGGCCTGGAATGTGTTGCCGGGCAAGGTGGTGGAGACGGACACACTGGGAACGTTTAAGACTTATCTAGACAGCTATATGAACGGAGTGGGAATGGAGGGATACAAAAGAGTGGTCTAGTTTGGACCAGGGAGCGGCGCGGGCTAATTGTTCTTTGTTTCTCGTTTCAAGGCTTCATTCTATGATCATCTTGCTGGTGCCAGTACAGAGCGAGACTGCGGATAGTTGGGAACCTGTCTCGGGGGCAGGGAATTCATATGGTGTTCGTGGAAGTGGAAATGACTAGGGTTGGGAAGCATTTTCCGATCAGGGCCAGTGTGATCTCCTGGACTCGTTTCAATCGCCTCAGGGGGTCGGAGAGGAATTTCCCAGATTTTTTTTCCCCATATTGGCCCTGGGGTTTTCACTCTGGGTCTTCGCCTCTCCCTGGAGATCACATGGTCTGAAATGGGGGGGTGGGGGTGAGTTAATAGGTTGTGATGAACAAAGCATCGTAGCTGTGAGGGACAGCTCGGTGGATAGGATATTAGTATGTAGATAGGCTGGAAAATTGGGTGGGGATCCTGGATTCAGGATTCAATCCTGGACCGGGGAGCGGCGCGGGCTTGGAGGGCCGAAGGGCCTGTTCCTGTGTTGTATTGTTCTTTGTTCTTTGTTCTAGTTGAGGCTCCTTCAATGAGGAGAAAGGAGAGAGGGGAGAGCTACTAGCCAGGAGCAACTAGACGGCCAGGAACATGAGCGCCATGATGGTGCGGAAGACCAGCAAGTATGAGTCAGTGTGAGTCAGGAGAAGACACTACCCTGAGAGAAGGGTGTACAAAGAACTGCAATTACCTTCAAATGAGTGAATGTCAGTGTCGCAGTATTCTCTGTCTTTCCCCAAAGACAGTGATGCCCATCTGTGACATGACTGGTGGAATATCTGTTCCAAATGTGTGGGTGGCCATCCAGTGCTTACGGCACTGCAGGTAATGGTAGCCCTCAAATTCACTGTCAGGATCCTTTCAGGCACCTGCAGGAAATCTCTGTGGCATTTGCAGTTGGCAGCCTATCATTACATTAAAATTGTAATGGACACGTTGTTCAGGAGAGTGGAGGTCTTCATTCATTACACCAGTGATGACACCAGACAGGTTGAGAGAGTAAGAGGTTTTGGAGCTATGTTTGGCTTTCCTAAAATGCTAGGGACCACTGATTATACATAGGTGGCTATTCGGGGCTCCATGGGCTAACTAGGGGTGCCAGGGTGGTGCCAAGGCAGAACCAGGAGTCAGTGCCGGGAGGTGTTGTGATATATGGGATTCTGTTTCCGTTGAGGGGGAAGCCTCCATGGTGAGGGGGGGTGCAGAGCTCCATGGGGAAGAGCCAGAAGAATGGGGGTGGGGAGGGGTTGCTTCACTTTGAATTATTTTACATTGGCGTGCCCTTTAAAAATGGCACTCCGATGTTTTAAAGACCTAAGTAGCTGGTGGAGTGGGCTCTTGACGTCGTGGATCTTGCCCCTTTCATTTCTTTCAGCGAAGTGTTTAAAAATTACAGTGGGAATGCCACCAGCAGGCTACCCTCTACATTTCCTGCCTGGGATGACACTTTGCCAAGAAATGGCACAATTCCGTCCACAGTCTCTGCTCTATTCCCAGAAATCTACTTCAATGCCAAGATCTGTTTGAAGGCTACCAGCCAGAAAATTATTCATTTCAGGGAAAAAAAACTTGCTTGTTTTCTCTTTAGATGAATTCTCAGTGCGTTCTGAAATGCCAAAGAAAATTCAAAGGCTGGTCCAACCCCACTGCAATTAGCTTTCTATTTACCCTTTCCTTCTTAGCTGCTCATCCCCATAGCAATCTCAGGTTACACATGCATGTCTTGGAACCAAATGATGTTACAATCAGGAAACCAATTAACCTTCTTTCAGAATACTCCCAGCCTACTTGAGACTTAAAAATATATTGGCTTTTCCGAGCACATAGCTCATAACACTGCACAGCCTGGCAATGAAAAGAAGTGAAGGCCTTGTGAATGAGGACATGAAGCCTATCCTGCTTTTTCAGGTGATGAGTCAGCAATTACACAGGAGGAACAAGTCTGATTATGACCATGGTGACACAAATGGTAGTAAGTAGATGCTAAGGAGATGAGAGAGGCTCTTATTATGAAATGGTTCAAATAAGACCTTGCTGGCATTTCCCACATTATAGTATAGAGGCACCATCCAGTTTCTGTCCTGGCAAATGAAGCAAGCATTGAAGAAATTGTGGGCGGCACTATGGCAGTGGTTATCCTTGCTGCCTCACAGCACCAGGGATCCGGGTTCAACTCAAGCCTCGGGTGTCTGTCTGTGTGGAGTTTGCACATTCTGCCTGTGCCTGCGTGGGTTTCCTCCGGGTGCTCCAGTTTCCTCCCACAGTCCAGAGATGTGCGGGTTAGGTTGATTGGCCGCACTAAATTGCCTCTTAGTGTTAGGGGGACTAGCTAGGGTAAATGCATGGGGTTATGGGGATAAGGTTTGGGTGGGATTCTTGTCGGTGCAGACTCACTGGACCGAATGGCCTCCTTCTGCGCTGTTGAATTCTATGATTCTCTGATTCGATAAAATTCAAAAGATTCGCTTCTTCAAATGGTCCTTGGAAGGGCCTATAATTTTCATCAGAAGGCAGCATGGCTTTGCGACCCCAATCTATATAAGTTAGCTCCCAGTCCATGCATTAATAATCAAACACCACATAATAAGTGACAAATTTAATAGAGAATAGGTTAACAACACAACACTCAGTCTTACACAGTCTCACAGCAACCACCAATGATGGCCCCTTTGAGTCTATAGAAATGTCTTCATTCTTTACAGGTGTCATGGTGCTCCTGTATCGTTGCCAGTTGCACTGGAGTCAGGCTGCTGATCCTGATACCCCATTGGCCTGGATAACCTTTCTGGCCATTCCCTGCTCACCTGTCCTAACAAAGAACAAAAGAACAAAAAACAGTATAGCACAGGAACAGGCCCTTCAGCCCTCCAAGCCTGTGCCGATCATGATGTGTGCCCAAACTAAAATCGTATGCACTTACAGAGTCCGTATCCTTCCATTCCATTCTACCCTATTCATGTATTGTATGTGAAAGATTCCAGTGACAGGATTCTCTTCCATTGCACTGGCATTCTAGGGTGCTGGTGTCACTGGCAGAGGGGCAGGAAGCTGCTGTCACCACCAAGAGTGCCCCGAGGGGAAGCCCTAGGTGCAGACAGCTGCTGCCCATTGGCCAATATGAGGTCCAAATGGCCCTCCCTGCTTACAGAGATGCACAAATACCTAGTAGGGATACTGGGTGCCTTGTGCCTCTCTCACACTGGCAATGCCTACCTGGGGTCATTGGCAATACAAGGGCTGGCAAATTTGAACGTACACCCAGAAATCCCTGATTGGGCAGCTGGGTCTGCTTTTCCATGAGAGTAACTGGTCTCTCGATGGAGGAAGCCACACTTTCAGAAGAGAGGATAATGGTAGCGATCATGGCCTGAATGGACTTCTTCACTGTCAGAGCCAGGGCCATTATATCCAATGGAAGCTCTGCCAGATCTTACGCATCTCTGTTTGTCATCCAACATTTACCACCTGTCATAATCATCTAGTTTCATTGTTTATATTAATATCTTAAAAGTATTTTTTTATTTTGCTGAAGATTAAATTTGAAAGGATAAGGTAATTTAAATGTTGAATTTAGAAATTGCCAGAACACCTCAAGTAGTAGTAGTTCAAAGAGTGATGAGCTCAGAATTTGAAGGTTGAAACCCAAACAGTGGATGATGTAACTCTGGGCAGGTGATAGAGTTAGGAGGTCTACACTTACCTCAATAAAAGATTTAGGTTATAGTTCGCAGATGAAAGGAAGCTGAAAGAAGTTTGTAAATAAGGAAGTTTCTTGGTGGGCCCAGCAAGTCAGGAAGAGAGGGCCGTTAACTCCATTGGAGATATAAATTATTCATGTGGGTCTCAGAATCAAAAGATTTGGTCTTGAAGGCAATGAATAGTTTATATATCTGTTTGGAACATTCCAAGTGAGCCATGTTTTGTGGAGTCGGGCTGTGGTAGGTTATGGAGGTTCCTTTGTTTGATTTAACAATCCGAATCAATTTAAGATTATGAGTCAGGCTCACAATGTAGTTCATTTATGCTTGCTAGAAGCTACAAATATTCAGCCAAAGGGAAGCAAAAGGAAAATGCCTAGGCATTGCATCTTTTTGAACCAAGCAGAAGTCTGAGGGGCAATACCTCCCTGATGCATTCTCCATGGCAGCATCTTGACCAATCAGAGTTGACTTGCCAACTAATCACCGCACTTTTTTTCATGAAGTATAACTGTTACTCCCTTTGAAATTTAGCATTCTTGCACCTGTCCTGATGAGTGCAAGATGAAAAGCTTCAACAGCATGTCTGTTTTTTTTTTCAGCAATACTCAAGTCTGGACACCAAGTTGATTCTTTGTTTGATTTATCTGTCTGTGTCTGCTGACAGAAGCAAGCAGCTCCATTTGAGAGCAGACATTTATATCTACTGAATTGAGGGAGTAAGAGATAAATATTAGCCAGATCTGCACTTTAATCAGAGAAAATATTGGGGAGAATTCTCCTGTCCCACACACCACGGGACTCGTAGAGGAGGGGGGTGGACCATGCAAAGGTCCATTGACCTCGGGTGGGATTCTCCGGTTTTGGGGCAAGCGCGGCCGGAGAATCCCACCCATTATTTTTATCGTTCACTGCGCAGAATGCAGTGGGGAATCAAGCTCAGTTTGAAGACAGAATTGGTGATGAGAAAGAGGCTGGAAGACCGAGGGTGTTTCCAATTTCCTGTACATTTCACTGTTTGGGAATCATGAGTGAAGTTCAGGCTTGAGCTGAAGAACCTTACAAGGGAACTGTGGAGATGTCTGAAGTTGGCCAAAGGAAATGGATAACCTTCAAGAATGTGACGAAGAGCCAAATACTTTCTGAGGAAGACATGGAATATGTTTTCTGATGTTTTTTTTATTGTTATGGGGTAGCAAGTTGGCACAGTGGTTAGCACTTACTGCTGCCTCACAGCTCCAGGGACTCGGGTTCAATTCCGGCCTTGGGTGACTGTGTGGAGTTTGCACGTTCTCCCAATGAGAATTGGAATTCCTCCTCCACTTCTTCCTCTTCTTCCTTCTCCTCCTCCTCCTCCTCATGCTCCTGCTCCTCAGTTTCATACCTGATAGATTCCCATGAGCAGCCTGGGAATGGAGGGATACAAACGATTGGTCTAGTTGGACCAAGGAGCGGCACAGGCTTGGAGGGCTGAAGGGCCTGTTTCCTGTGCTGTACTGTTCTTTGTTCTTTGTTCAATGTCTTCGTGGGTTTCCTTTGGGTGCTCCAGTCCAAAGATGTGCAGATTAGGTAGATTAGCCATGCTAAATTACCCCTTAGGTTAGGGGGATTAGCGGGATAAATACATGGGGTTACAGGGTTAGGGTCTGGGTGGAATGTTGGAGAGTCGGTGCAGACTTGATGGGCTGAATGGCTTGCTTCTGCACTGTAGGAATTCTATGATTCTAAGACAATATGACGGTCAATGATAGAGGAAAGATAAGGGACATTTGACTTTCGGTGAATGGGGAGGTGTAGTTGGCATTACTTGAATTGATCATGGATGGGATTCTCCGGTTTTGATCATGTAGAGCCCACACAAATAAAGTGGCTAACTTCCTCTTTGTGTTCCTCCAATCTTTGTTGGAATTCCTCCTCCACTTCTTCCTCCTCTTCCTTCTCCTCCTCCTCCTCCTCATGCTCCTGCTCCTCAGTTTCATACCTGATAGATGGTAGCAAGGACAATTTCCTCATGGCCATGTTATCCAACATTCACCATGCGGCATACCAGCACAAATCTTGATACCTGCACAGCTGAGAAAGGGCTTCTCCAGAGCTGTCCAGGCAACTGAAGCATTGCGTGAGGCTGAGTGTATGTTTTGCAATGTTCCTTTGGCAGCATGTCTCTTATTGTAGATTGTAGCATGTGTTCCTGATTGAAATCATAGACCATGTGATGAGTAGCTATTTCTTGCTAATAGCCAGCTGTTGGTATATCATGTTGCTCTAACTACAGGTGGCACAGACAACCACAGAATGATGGAATCGTGACTTCTGACAGAATATGCTAGCACCTGCATAACTCAGGGCCTGTGGTTATATATTAGCTGCACAATAAGGGTCTGGAATCTCTTTTGGCTTATGGAAGCGGCCATGTTCAGCTGAGGTCCGAACAATGCAATGTGTATGCAATCAATTGCATTCTTCCTTATGCAAACGCCTGCAATTCACGAAAGTCCTCATGCATGCTCCATGTGCCTGTCTTGGGCAAGAGAGAATGAGATATAGCTTATTCTCTTCGTATATAGAACCTTGGTGTGCTCCCTTATGTCGCAATATACTGCAAACTGCAAGATCTTTCTTTAACTCCAGCCATGATGTGGAGATGCCAGTGTTGGACTGGGGTAGGCACAGTAAGAAGTCTCACAAAACCAGGTTAAAATCCAACAGGTTTATTTGGTAGCACAAACTTTTGGAGCACTGCCCCTTCATCAGGAGAGAGGACAGGTCCACTCACCTGATGAAGGGGCAGCGCTCCGAAAGCTCGTGCTACCAAATAAACCTGTTGGACTTTAACCTGGTGTTGTGAGACTTCTTACTGTTAACTCCAGCAGCAGCCTGAATGGAGCCAAATGCATAATAGATAAGAGCCACCTCAATCACCTTAGAACATAGAACATTACAGCGCAGAACAGGCCCTTCGGCCCACGATGTTGCACCGACCAGTTAAAAAAAAAACTGTGACCCTCCAACCTAAACCAATTTCTTTTCGTCCATGAACCTATCTACGGATCTCTTAAACGCCCCCAAACTAGGCGCATTTACTACTGATGCTGGCAGGGCATTCCAATCCCTCACCACCCTCTGGGTAAAGAACCTACCCCTGACATCGGTTCTATAACTACCCCCCCTCAATTTAAAGCCATGCCCCCTCGTGCTGGATTTCTCCATCAGAGGAAAAAGGCTATCACTATCCACCCTATCTAAACCTCTAATCATCTTATATGTTTCAATAAGATCCCCTCTTAGCCGCCGCCTTTCCAGCGAAAACAATCCCAAATCCCTCAGCCTCTCCTCATAGGATCTCCCCTCCATACCAGGCAACATCCTGGTAAACCTCCTCTGCACCCTCTCCAAAGCCTCCACATCCTTCCTGTAATGTGGGGACCAGAACTGCACACAGTACTCCAAGATGGCAGCCAAAGACCATGTTATCTTTGCCCAGCTTTGTGTTTGTACTTGTGACTACAGCAGTTGTCAGACCTCAGTCACAAACCTTCTTGTGAAGACATCTCAAACATTCATCCTTGCTAAAGTTGAGATAGTAGAACTGCATCCTATAGACCCTTGCTAGATATAGCCTCCTGATGAAAGCCATCCTCCTCCTCCCTCTTCTAGCAATTACTTCCACTCTGCACAGCCTCTCTGCATTCTATCAGTCATGTGCAATTCCAAAGGAAGTCCTTATAAGGTCACCAATGTCTCAAAGCAACTTTTGTCAGCTCAAGTTTTTAAACTTTAAACCAACAAAGAAATACTTCAGCACCACCGTGACTATGCCCTGAACACTATTGAGATTTTAGCCATGTATAGGAAAGCTTCATAAGTGCATGCAATTGAAGCAGAATGCACAAGAAATGATCCAGCCTCTAACCTGTTGGTAGTTCATGATCCCTTCAAAAAGCACTGGGGAGGAATCCTTCATTTTATTTAGCATTATGTTCAGTTGTGCAAGGTGGATATCTCTGGAAATCACAGTGTTAACACCTGCAGTCATTATGTGCTTCATATAAACCTCTTTACCAAGGTGGCATCGAGTGCATTTCCATCAGAAATGTATCTGCACATCTCCACCCCATTTTTGAGCAGTGAGAATGTATCACTCCTAAAAAAGGAGGGAGGGGTGGGGTGCTATGCCTCTTAATTCCTCCTGCATTGATTTTAAGTGCATTAATATTAAACCGTTATTCAGCTTAGTATATTGAATATATTGTCAAGAGTGCAGTAAATTTTAACTCTTGCTTATATGTTGACTGAGGCCGCAGACAGTTGGGGGAGATTTTTGTATTCTGATATCCTGTTTGCTTCTAAAAATGAGGCCTTTAACTTGTTGATGTGAGCTTACATTTTTTATTAAGCATTCACGCGATGTGCGTCTCACTGACAAGGTCAGGGTTTTTTGCAATTCGCTACTTGACCAGAGAAAGAGATGGTGCACCTACATTCAGCTGAGTGACTTACTGGGCCATTTCAAAAGGCAGTTAGGAATTAGGCATATTATTGAGGACTTGACCTCCATATAGGCCAGACTGGGTAAGGACAAGTTTCATTCCCTAAAGAGCATTCATGTAATAGTTACTTTTTTTAAAATGAGAATTAATTGCCTTTATGGTCAGTTTTACAATAATTAGCTCTTTTATTTCCAAACTTCACATCTGATCCTTAGCAACATCCCCCAGTTTCTTATAATTTTGAATGAGCGACCCCCAAATAACTCTGCTCCCAGCTGTGCACCCCCTCATCCTGCCCCCACCCCCCAACCTGGTTAGTCGCAACAAGATTGATTTGAAAAGGATCCCTTCCCTTGTGATTACCTTTTCCCAGTCCAAATGTATTTATGTTTTAAAAAAAGCCAATTTAACCAGGCTTTCTTGAGTTAAAGAAAGAGTGAGTTTATTAGTCACTAAAATACAAGAAGAAAAATAATAAAATGCAACATACATACACAGATTAGAAATGAGAAGTGAGTCCAAAAATAAAAGTTCAAGAAAAAGATATAGAAATCGGTCTTTGGTTTATCCGTGAGGAGCAGATGGTAAAACAATGTGGCCATTAAATTGGGTGATCCTGGTCGCACTGACATTGGCAATGGTGCAGTTCATTTGGAGATTCTTTGTTTTTGCAGATTTGCTGACAGGAGTTGGCCTGTTTCCTTTTCAACTGTGGCTTTGCTGACTTGACTTGCTTCCAGAAATCAGAGCGAGAGACTTTTTATCCATAAGCAGCAGGGATTGGCCTAGCCAATATTCTTCAGCTGTAATCCTTACAGCACACACTAGCACAGTAGAACTAGAACACCACACTAGCACACAGAGACCAGAGTTACAGTTGGTTTTAAACACCTTTTCTCGTATATTCTTGGAAGAGGAAAGCCGCAAATATGTTTAATATATAACTCACAGGAGATGGTTCCTGCTGAGAGTGTAATGCACTTCCATTATCTTCATGGGAGATTACGGCCAGAATTCTCCGAACTTGCCCATGGCTGGGATTCTCTAGTGCCGATGTCTTGAATGGAGGTTTAGCTAACCACCAAATTCTCCATTCTTGCTGGTAGCTGTGCCGGCGTTGTATGACATGGAGATTTTCAACCTACAGTTCAGTTTATATTGTATCTCTTCCTTTGAAATGTCTCTGTCTGAAAAGGGAGCAACATTCTGTTGTCTCTCTTGGGGCTGAGTATAATCCACATAAGAATTCAAACAAGTGGTTATTTTGCAGTCTCAGACAGTTTTTGCTTGCAAGTCCTTTTTTAATCTTATTGAAAAATATGTCTTATTTAAAAGTACATTTGCCTGTATGAAGTTTGGGGATATGATCCACTGGCATGACAACTGAATACAGTAAGAAGTTTAACAACACCAGGTTAAAGTCCAACTGGTTTATTTGGTAGCAAAAGCCACACAAGCTTTCGGAGCCTTAAGCCCCTTCTTCAGGTGTGTGGGAATTCTGTTCACAAACAGGGCATATAAAGACACAAACTCAATTTACATGAATAATGGTTGGAATGCGAATACTTACAGCTAATCAAGTCTTTAAGATACAGACAATGTGAGTGGAGAGAGCGTCAAGACAGGCTAAAGAGATGTGTATTGTCTCCAGACAGGACAGCCAGTGAGACTCTGCAGGTGCAGGCAAGCTGTCTCACTGGCTGTCCTGTCTGGAGACAATACACATCTCTTTAGCCTGTCTTGATGCTCTCTCCACTCACATTGTCTGTATCTTAAAAACTTGATTAGCTGTAAGTATTCGCATTCCAACCATTATTCATGTAAATTGAGTTTGTGTCTTTATATGCCCTGTTTGTGAACAGAATTCCCACTCACCTGAAGAAGGGGCTTAAGGCTCCGAAAGCTTGTGTGGCTTTTGCTACCAAATAAACCAGTTGGACTTTAACCTGGTGTTGTTAAATTTCTTACGCCGGCATCTCCACATCATGACACCTGAACTCAGATTTTCTAGATTATTACTCTTGATCTTTTGATTGCTATTGTACAATCACTACCACCTAAATATTAAACTATCATACAGCAGCGATTTATGGACAAACCTCAAGTTGAATCATAGAATGCCTCCAGTGCAGAAGGAGGCCATTCGGCCCATCGAGTCTGCAACGACCACAATCCCACCCAAGCCCTACCCCCACATATTTACCCGCTAATCCTTCTAACCTATGCATTTTTTAGGATTCTAAGGGGCAATTTTTAACCTGGCCAATCAACCTAAGCCGCACATCTTTGGACTGTGGGAGGAAACCGGAGCACCGGGAGGAAACCCACGCAGACACGAGGAGAACATGCAAACTCCACACAGACAGTGACCCGAGCCAGGAATCGAACCCGGGACCCTGGAGCTGTGAAGCAGCAGTGCTAACCACTGCGCTACCGTGCCGCCCTTTTGGCACAGTTAGGTGCCAAAAGCCTTTGCCAGAAAGAGACAGGAACCTTGTGAATATATGTTAATGCCGATCAATGATTAGTTATAACGCCAAGACATTTTTATCCCTCCCCACCCAGACCATTGCCAATTTCTGCTCCCATCCGCCAAACACTGTGGTGGAAATTGTGAAGAGGCCTTTGTGAATGTATATTAGAGGGATACAAATCAGGGGAAGCTGCAAGCGTTTTTGAAATACTTTTTTTTGCAATCTCTTGAGGATTTTGAGGCTTATAAACAGCCACAAAGAATGTTGTTACTGCTGTATGTTCTGGAAAAAATAAATTGCCTGTTCCTCGTATCTGGTGTCTCCTTTGATTCCTAACATTTCCAACCATGACTTTAATGTGCTATTACAGGCCCTCCCAAACAAGCCACGCCGTTTGGTTTTGCAATCCCAAATGTTTTATGGGAATGTTTCATGCTGGCAGCTTGCCTAACCAATGTAAATGAGGCCTGGCAATAAAAATATCACAGACCTCATGCTGGCTTCTTCATGTGGGTGCATTGCACACTCTGCCCACCACCATCTGCCTGTTAAGCATTCCATACCAACATCACCAGTAATATGGTGAGAAGGACAAAGATTTCTCTTTAAAGTCCCAATAAGCTAATTAATGTCTGAAACTCTGGGTAAGGGGAACATTAGTTTCCTTTAACATCAATTCAAATCTTGCCTTGACTTTATAGTACCTTCTCTGTACTTAGTTGGTCTGCCCTGGTTTACTGTCACTAATTCAGAGCAGATGCTGCAGTACATTGAAGGAAATATGTGTCTATCTTGAAAAGTGTTAGCTGCTTAACTCACGTTCAATCACTTTACATTTCCTGTCTGATAGCTTACACTCAACACCACAAAAAAAACTGTCAGGTTTTTCTCCTTAACACCAAGCCTGATAGTGAAACTTTCAGGAACTGAGGAGTGTAACTTGACCCTGATAGCATAATCCTATGAGCCAAAAAGAGGTCACACTAGAGATGTGGAGCTTTTAAGATTAGGTTAAGTGTTCAGGTCATGGTTACTATGGAACTATGCAGTAGTGTTTGATTGAGTGATAGTCTGCTTATCCACAGCGATAGCTGGACATTGGATCTTTTTCGGACTCACTAGTCTATCAGAAACATAAGCTATGGATAACATTGCATTTAAACATTTAATTCCCGTGGTCACGAGTAATGTGCCTTAACCTTCACAGGGTGCCCCATCAAATATAACAGATGTTCTACCAGTAGATGTGAAAAGGAATAGTGTTTTTACCAATATATTTAAGAGAAGCACTAGTGTGAAAATTGGATAAGACGACAACGGTTATGGGGCTTGTGATGCGTCATTAGTCTACATACATTTGTTCAGACGCAGGCAGCATGCTAAATTTATGCTGCCTGTTTATTTACATGATTGCAGCATGCAGCTAATGCTGAATGCAATGCTGGTTGGCTATATGCCTGAGTCAGTGGCAGCATCCTTCCAACTATGTGAGATGATAGGCATGTAGCAAATTCATTGGCAATCGGAAAGTTTTACATGGTGAACCTTTGCTAATGACAGAAGGGACCAATTCATGAGAAGCAGGTTTGCCACAAGTGCCACTTATGAGGTGGTTATCAGGTGTCATTGTGAGGTCCATTGGTAATGTTGCCATTGGCCTCTGTTGTTGGTTAGTGTTCCCTACACGTGAAAATGTTTAGGGCCTTAATGCCACCCGTGTATGCATTCCTGAGGTGGAGTTTTGAGGGTCCTACGGGTTTTATGACATTTGGTTACTTTCCCAAACAAAATATCCATCCATGCATACATCCATCTTCCATCCTGTGAATATACCCACATCAGCGAAGTTGTCTCTGCTTAATGAGTGCAATACTTTGCTCTTGAGAAGACGGTTGCACTCATGATTTTGTCCTTTCATGGGCTGGCGAGGCTGTGTCGCAATCATTGAGAAAGAAATTTGTTGAGTTTCCTAGCTGTATGACATCCATACTTCATAGCCATACAATAAAGTGTGAAAATATAAGCCCTCGTAATCCAGTATTTGGTCCTAAGGGTCCATTTGTTTCTCTTCCACATGTATTTTATCAGCCAAAGGTGGTAGCTACTTTCTCTATGCATATATTGAGTTGTGTATCAAGGATTGGATTGTTTGCTACCGTGGACCTATTCCAGAGAATTGTTTATTGTGATCGAGAGTAGAGGTGTGACATCCTGTTCCATAACCAGATTTCTTGATGCGTGTCGTAAAGGAGGACAGGTTACAGGCATGGGAGAGACAAACCCTGAATCCTTGTAGCTATGTTTCTGTGCATGATTAGCAAGATTCTCCGGCTTCCCTGCAGCTGGTGCAGATTGCGCCAGTCCCGGAGAATAGCGTGCGTGCCTAAAAATCGGGTTTCACATCCAGCATCAAACAGTTTGCAATTGTCCTGGTCCTTTTCTAATGCCGCAAACCGGATCACACCCAGAAAGTGCATAAGGCTGATTAGCATATTTAAAGTAGTATTTAAATATGCATAGCCCGTTCAACTCCCAGCACACGGAATGCACCGGTCTTCTTGCACAACGCGAACAATGTGGAGACCTGGTGCAATGACCATGATGCCCCCGGGTGATCGAGAGCACGGCCAGGCAGTGCCCGTTGGCAGGGTCCACCTGGCTGTGCCCACTGGGCACCTTAGCAGTGCCTACTGGACACCTTGGCAGTACCCACAGACACCCTAACAATGGCAACCAGGCACCCAAGCAGAGTCAGTTGGGCACCCTGACAGTGACAATTGGGAACCGCCAGTATGCCAGGGCAGTGCCAAGAGGGTGGGGCCAGAGTGAGGGCTATACCGGGGATGCCATGATGGGGGGGCTTTGCAGGAGTGGATCATGTCGGGGGTCATGATGGGGGGGGGGGGGGGGGTGGGCATGTCGGGCAACAGGAATGGAGACACATCGGGAGGGCCCCGATGGCCCAATGCCGGTGACCCGTGTCTGGGAGGGATGGGGGTACCCACCAATGGGGGGGCTGAGAAGGTCTTGATGTCCATCGGGGGAGGCAGAGGGTCTCCCAGTATACTGTGAAATCCCTGTGCCCTTGTGGAATGATGCCCTAATGCTCTGAAGCCAGGCTCATTGGCGTGTTTAGGCCCTGTCTCTTCCAACACTTTTGTGGTGTTAGCATAGTCAGATTGATCATTCCATTCCTCTAACAACTGAGATGCCTGTGACCAACACTATCTCAGTTTTATCTGGAGGTGGGTGGGAGGGAGAGTGGAAAAGATGAGAACCTTGAAGCTTTGAGCAGAATTCCCACTTTCTTGTGTCATTCTCCCTCTCGTGGTCCACCTGTATGTTGCGAGCCAAGAGGTGGAAAGTCTTTGCTGTGCATTAGTGAGGTGCTGAACAGGCAAGGCGAGGCTTTCCTCTACTCTGTTCAAAGTGGGATTCTGAGTGTGCAGCCCATTGGTCTGGGCCAAAAATACCTGGTTGCTGTTGCATCTGATGCTCCATGCAGGTGGCCACTTTTACCATGGAGGTGAAATCAGTACAGTGGCCTGAGGCATCATGGTACTTATGGTGGAAACAGACTCCTTCAATCTCTCTCCAAGGGTTTTTATTGTTGACAGGAGCTCACTTATTGTCTGTTGATGCTCCAGAATGTTCCTCTTCATCAATGATCCTGAGACCAGCATCTGCATCCAGTTGAGGAGAGATTGGAGTGCCTTGCATCTTCTGATGAGGACTCCCCATGTCTGCTCTTATGTGCAATATTGTCTCCTGCTCACGTGTGATGTGAACTGCACCACGTGTCTCGATTGGAGTCCCCACTGAGCTGTGGATGCGTGCTGCGCATTGGTGGAGGGTGCGCATGAATCATGTGACAGAGCTTCCTCAGATTTTGCGACCTCCCCTGAAGACTTTGTGACATTTATCTGCTCCAGCAACGGTGTCACACTTGAAGGATCTGTGGGGGATGAAAGTCTTGAATTATAACTGGCTTATGTTTAAAAGTCAGCATTGTGCAGATGTTCGCACTTCAGTTTATGGTGACAACCAATCACAATTAGTGATTGTTTTGTGCCAAGGGGCTTTCTAATTCTGCCACCAGGTATCTGGGAAACTCCATCTCTCCAATACCAATGGTCAAGCACTCCAGCATCCTGCTGATCTCCATGGCCTCCTCCTCCCTGGCGGATAGGGTAACCATCACAGGAGGACAAGCCTTAGTTCTCTATTTCTCCCTAGTGTTCTGTACTCTCCTACTGTAAGGAGACACAGAAGAAGGTTACGAGTGCGAGAAATGCATGGTGTGGAGAAAAGGAAATAACAACACTTGTGGAGGATGATTATGAGGGACGACTGTGGGATGGCAACAAGATGAGCGTGAGTGTGACTATTAAGGTGGGAATGTGATAAGGTGCTTGGAAAGAGAGAAAGGAAAGAATGGTCTGAGGAATGCTGTGCTGGCGCAAGTCAGAGTATGGGGTCATAGAATCATAGAAACCCTACAGTGCAGAAAGAGGCCATTTGGCCCATCGAGTCTGCACCGACCACAATCCCACCCAGGCCCTACTCCCATATCCTTACATATTTACCCACTAATCCCTCTAACCTACGCATCTCAGGACACTAAGGGGCAATTTTAGCATGGCCAATCAACCTAACCCGCACATCTTTGGACTGTGGGAGGAAACCGGAGCACCCGGAGGAAACCCACGTCAGCATGTGGGAGTGGGACACTGCTCATCTTTCCTGCCACTTCTGTTAAATAAACCTTCTGCTGCATTGAATTCATGTTCAAGAACCACAGTCATATTGTTACTTTGCCCAGAACTTCTAAATGTGCCTGCTTGGCCTGAGAGTCTGGGCTCTAATTCCTATTTGCAGGAAACAACACTTCTTTCTGTGCTCTCCCAGATTGCAGAAAGAACTCTACGTAAGGAAGAAAAGCAGGGGTGGGGGATTTGAGTAGCCTTCCAATGTCACAATTCTAATCCTCTGACTGCGTCCATTAAAATAGAAATCATTCCATTGACAGGCACAGCTCATCATCACACCCACATTGTGTGGTTAGTTGGGAAATTTGGAACTTGGACACTAATGCAATGGCGACGTTAAACAGGATGTGGAGATGCCGGCGTTGGACTGGCGTAAACACAGTAAGAAGTTTAACAACACCAGGTTAAAGTCCAACTGGTTTATTTGGTAGCAAAAGCCACACAAGCTTTCGGAGCCTTAAGCCCCTTCTTCAGGTAAGTGGGAATTCTGTTCACAAACAGGGCATATAAAGACACAGACTCAATTTACATGAATAATGGTTGGAATGCGAATACTTACAGCTAATCAAGTCTTTAAGATACAAACAATGTGAGTGGAGAGAGCATCAAGACAGGCTAAAGAGATGTGTATTGTCTCCAGACAGGACAGCCAGTGAGACTCTGCAGGTCCAGGCAAGCTGCGGGGATTACAGATAGTGTGACATGAACCCAATATCCCAGTTGAGGCCGTCCTCATGTGTGCGGAACTTGGCTATCAGTTTCTGCTCAGCGACTCTGCGCCGTCGTGTGTTGTGAAGGCCGCCTTGGAGAACGCTTACCCGAATATCAGAGGCCAAATGCCCGTGTCACTTAGCACTTCTGCAAGCCTCGTACCCACATCTCAAATTGGCAAATAGTCAACTGTGAAAGCCACATCACCCAAACACTTTGCACCACACTCACAGACACACTTCTCTCTTTCTTGCACAACCAAAGACAGCAGCACATAACCAGCACTGGATAGGCACGGCTGCATCTCCTCACCTCAATGGAAGAAAACATGACCATGCCTGAGGTTGTGGCCAGTGTACGGAGTGAAAAAAGACAATATTCTCATAACTTATCTTCTTATCTCATGCAACTTACCCATCATCCCACTTCTCATTCCCAAACTGCACATGGTATATGCACAAACCTCTTGCTTCCCAACCATGTGAGAGTGCTCCCCCCATCACAGCCCTACCCTTGTGCCCTTATTCCTTTCAGATATCCAAGAACTGCTGATTGTCCAGGCAGTGGTGGAGGAGTGGAAGTGAAAGAAGGTGTGAAAGTGAAGAGAACCATGTTCATCCATCCCTCAAAAAACTAAGAGTAACTGCAACCATGGACCAATGCAACAGCCAAACCAACCAGGCATGGTTCAGCATAAAGCAATAGAAGAAAATAATGAAAACATATCCGAATGTCAGTCCAACCTCCAAGCTAACAGCAAGAACCAGAACCAACAGACCTACCACCCTCTGACAGAATAGCGAATGAAATGTGGAAAGGTTATAAGGCCTCCAGACTGTCTGAACCTTTAACTTCAAGCAGTCAAACAAAACATCAGCAAAATCACACACTGGGCCTGATTTTACCATTGCGTCGCGCCCGTTTTCGGGCAGAAAAAGAGGTAAAGTCGCGTCCGCGCAGATTGCCACTTTACCGAAACCCGGGAATGGCGGCGATCCGCTTCGCACCCAAAACGGGCGCAACGGCGATTTAAATGCATTTGCATGCATTTAAATTGAATTAATGAACTGCCCGCTCAGCTTTATCAGCATTTCCCCCTTTACCACCGCGTTTGCCAATCCGGAACCACGCCGTAATGGACCTGCTAAATAAAAGTCTGAATCGGGCGCTCCAGCTGCTGAAGAGCGCATTCAGTGCTTCCAACGGCTCTCTGACTCAGATCAGTCGTGGGGGGGGGGGGGGAGAGACGGGTCAGATCATTCTCTGGTTGGGGGGGGCGGGGGTAGTGAGGCCAGAGCGTTGTCTGGTTGGGGGGGGGGGGAGGAGGAGGCGGGTCAGATGTATCTCTGGTGGGAAGGGGGGTGGTGGAGGGCCGATCGTTGTCTGGTAGGAAGGGAGGAGGAGGCGTGTCAGATGTTCCTCCGGGGGGGGGGGTAGGGGGGGTGAGTGAGGCCAGACCATTCTCTGGGCGGGGGGGGGGGGGGGGGATGAGTGAGGCCAGATCGTTGTCTGGTTGGGGGGGGGGGGGGGGTGGGTGAATGAGACCAGACCATGCTCTGGGGGGGGGGGAATGAATGAGACCAGATCATTGTCTGGTGGTGGAGGGGTGGGGGGGGGAGGCCAATCGCTCACTGGTGGGGGGAGGAGGCAGCTGGACCTCTGGTGGGGGGGGGCAGATGGATCTCTGGTGAGAGGGGGCAGATGGATCTCTGGTGGGGGGGGGCAGATGGATCTCTGGTGGGGGGGGGCAGATGGATCTCTGGGTGGGGGGCAGATGGATCTCTGTTGGGGGGGCACATGGATATCTGGTGGTGGGGGCAGATGGATATCTGGTGGGGGGGCAGATGGATCTCTGGTGGGGGGGCAGATGGATCTCTGGTGAGGGGGCAGATGGATCTCTAGTGGGGGGGGGCAGATGGATCTCTGGTGGGGGGGCAGATGGATCTCTGATGGGGGCGCAGGGGGGCAGGGGGGTCCGCTGCCACTCTGCGGGCGATCGGTGGGGGGGACAGGGCTGGTGATCGGTCTGGGTAGTGGGGGGTGGATAAGGGGGACAATGATGTGTGCAGATAGTGGGGGGTGGATAAGGGGGACAGTGATGTGCGTGGGTATTGGGGGTGGGTGGATAAGGGGGACAGTGATGTGTGTGGGTCGTGGCGGGGTGGATAAAGGAGACAGTGATGTGTGTGGGTAGTGAGGGGGTGGATAAGGGGTCAGTGATGTGTGTGGGTAACGGGGGGTGGATAAGGGAGACAGTGATGTGTGTGGGTAGTGGGGGGGGGTGGATAAGGGAGACAGTGATGTGTGTGGGTAGTGGGGGGGATGGATAAGGGGAACAGTGATGTGTGTGTGCACCATCGCTCCCGCTTTTCGCTCCCGAGCCGCTTTCTCTGCTTTCTGCGGCCCGGGAGCGATCTGACACGGGCGCGCTTTTTCAAATTTTGTTCTAACTGCGCATGTGCAGTTCAGAGCTCCGATCGTTTTGGGCACGTTAAGCCCCGCCCACAGCATGAATGGGACTGGCGATTTTTTTTTCAGGCTGAATGCGTATGGGGGCACCTGAAAGCGGATTTTTCAGTTGGATCTGCATTACTCCCAGATTCAGCACTTAGAATGAAAATGGTAAAATCGGGCTCACTGTGTTCTGATGGCTGGAAAGCTTCTCCACCATCAGCTTCTGTTTTCTCACCTCTCAAATGGCCAACATTCCAGAGGATGACAATACAAATGCTGCAAAGACCCTCTGCAGCTCTGCCTGAAATGCAGCAGCATTGATATTAATGATTTAAAGGAACTGGCTACCAATTGTTCAGAATGGCAAACATTTATCCATCAAGCTCTTGTTTTAAATCTAAACATCTTAATGATGAGCAGAGCTGTGACAGAGAATGAAAGAAAAAGGAGTAAATCCTGCATTTCAGATCCCATTACCTCGTGGGATGTCCTGTCCATGCGCCCAAAAGTCTGTTGGTTGGGAATCGGTCTACTCAGTCATACAAAGACCCATGGCAGATACAACCCTGAGTCAAATCCTTAAAGCGAGAGACAGCTGATGACTTTGGGAGAGTTGAAATCTAAGAGAATAAACTATGACAGAAAATCTGGAGTGGAGCCCGATGTCTAAATCTGTCACCTTGCAAACAGGCTCGTGCCAAACTTACTGCTATAAATTTCTTTGGACCCAATCAGAGATGTCAAGAGGGTGACCCTGACATCCGGACTGCCCAGCGTCTTCATAAATTTTGCCCAGGTGTTGTGGTGGGGTGGTAGGCGGTTTGGGTCAGGGGGGTAGTCAGGTGTTCAGTGGGGAGTAGGGGAATTGCCCAACGGAAGTTGAAACCTTCCCAGGCAATTCAAACAGAGAGGCACACATCAGGACCTCCACAGGGTCCCGCCGCACATCTTCAGTCATAAGTTGGGTCTCTGACGGAAGATTGGATCCACAACCTTTTGGCTCAGAAGTACAAACGCTACCAATTGAGCCATAGCTGGCATATGAAAGGCTTGGTGTATGGAGGGTCCAGTCCTTCAGCCATATGTCGGAAGAGCAATATCAGTAGGAACTTGCTATCAATATAGTTTTAAATTTTCTCACTGCTTCAGGAGCCCAAAGCAACATTTCAATCTCTCTTTTATCTTTTCACAATCCTTTTCCCCTTTATTTGGAAAACTGTCCCCACAAAAAAATTAAAGGAACAGTTTCTTCAAAAACAATAGTTACCCTCCAGTCATTAACTGTGAAGAGGAAGCTTTCAGGCTGATAAAATGACATTCTCATATGGAATTCATTGATTTCTGTCTGAAAAGATTTAGTTTATGACTCCAGTTGCTGCAGCAATGCATCTGTTATTGTGTGAGAGTCACAGTCATCTCATTTTAGTTAAAACATAACTGAATGCTACATGCTACAGGCTGTTTGCCAGCAGCTGCAGATATATAGCCCAATAAGTGAATCTTCCAGGTGGCTTGGTCATCTATTTTAAGCAACATTTTGCTGAGGGATAGTTTTCTCCATCCTTTGTTCAATTGTTTTCAAACATTAACCGCATACTTACAAGACAGTCTCTACTGTGATTCAGATTAAAGGATTTATGCTTTTATTGTCATGTATAATTATTACATTTAGTTGTCACTCTATGATTCAAGTGAATTAATAGTAAACATTAGCATTCACAAAACTTTTGTCATTCGGATGTCATACTGTTCATTCTATCTATACCATACCACTATACTTACATTCCTGATTAATTTCTCAGTGAACTGGTGGGAAGAATTGGCTAGATCTTTAATGCATGAAACACATTCCCCCAGACTACTAAAACAAGAATTTCTACATAGCTACATCAGTGTTTTCAATGTAAAACCTGATCTCTGAAGATAAATTCCACCTCAGGACACGTGCATCACTTTTCCCTGATAGAACCAGTGATATGGGTGCAGTTTATTAATGACTTAGTGCTTTGCATTAAATGGACAATTAAACATTAACAGGTGCAATTAGCTGATAGGAGTGGCTGCACTGAACAAATTGAAAAGAGTCTGATGGTACTGATAGTTTGCTAACATATTGTGTTATCATATGATCAAATAAATTTGTCCACTCTCTTCTCTCTGAAGGACTTTAATTATCCGGCTAGTGCATATGGCAGGTCATTAATAAAAAAAAGCAGCTATCTGTAACAAGGTTTGAGAATTTACTGTTATCTACCTTTATCTAAATAAACATTTGAAAAACTACCTGAAATTATCATGAATACTTGTGGACAGGTACTCTTAAATGAAACTTTTACAGTTTGACTACACAATAGACAGTACTTTTGTCTGGTCCATTTTTATTATTTCCATAAAATAAAACGGGACGGCAGCTCTACATTACAGGAAGTGTGATGGATCTGACCAACCTGCAAATGCAGATAAGAAGAAAATCGCTCAGAGGTTTAGCTCTCAGCAATGTATATTCATCAGGTCCATAGGTTACATATGCATTACCTGCTTTCCTACAGTATACATCATCATTGACACAAAGTGTAGAAAATACATAGTCTATCATAATGTAGGGTCATGGTTACTACTAGCAGTGTGAAGCAGTAGATCAGACGAGACCAAGCCATATCTGTTTACACTGACATTAAATTAGCGTGCCTTTGCTAACTGCATAACCTAATGTTGATGCTTAATGGAATAATTACTTTAATTTTATATGCATAAGCAATCATTCATAAATAATTTTGAAGCATTGTTTGCAGTCTACAAACACCTGACTAAAAATAATAATTGAATATGTTTGCAGTCTGCAAGCAACCTTATGGAATTAAATGCATTTGTTCCATGAATTATTACAAGATTAAATTGAATGCAGGAATCGATTTTCCGTAAACTTATTACTAATCACAAAAGCTTTTTAAATAATTATTACATCCTGTTTATTTTGGAAAAAATGTTCCATTGAATTTATAGAATTTGGAAAGTAAAATAATTAAAACTATTTGATGGTCTGAATCAACAGGAGATAAAGATGGTTAGACAAAGAAATTAAAAGGAAGATCACAGGTATATTGGTCATGTTTGTTAGACTTTTGTGCTATACATCTGTATTTATTTAGACTTCGCAAAATGTTAGATTGAAAAAAATCTTAAACTATTGACAAAGTATTGGACTCACAACAGCAAGTTGGCAACAAATGTTACAGCAGCTTACTGCAGTGTATTTTAAAATTTATATTGATTTTTTTCAAGTTTTACTATCAGGCTCTCGTGGCTAATTCTATGAGTTAGTCCAATTATTTTCCTATTGCTTTGTAATACAGTAACTCCTTGCTGCACATTGTCCAAAGCTATCTGAACCACAGCCATTTCCATGCATGCTTCCTCGATGGGATAATTAGAAAGGGCACAATGCTTGACTAGAGCTGTACAAGACATGATGAAAAATGTTAGTTATTTCCACACTTCATAGAACCAGCAGCTGCAAGCATTAAAAAATAACCTATTAAATAAATTTATTGCAATGTGGTTGCTATTGATAGTCTTACTGGGAATGAATTTCATTCTAACATGCTGTTTTAAATTAAAGTGGGTTATTTTTGGAGAATGAGGTCTCACGATTAGAAAAGTAGTTTAACCTGTAAAGATTATAGGAATGAATTAACAGTAGTAAGATTTCCAAATATTTAAAGCAAATTAACAGACAATAATAATTTATTATCAGACAATTAATCACCTTATTCTTGTGTTTCCTGCTTTATATTGAATGTGTGTCCATTTATGCTATTTTGGCATCATTATAATGACATTACACCATGTGTAAATTATAAATTTACATTTGCACAAACAACATGTAGCAAATCCAACTGTCTGTCCAACATCAAGTCCTGAATAAGTTGTAACTTTCAGGACTTGCTCAATGTTAGCAAAATTGAAATTGTGCTGTTTAGCTCTTGGCAGTATCTGCATGCCTCTGGTGCCAATTCCATCAATGTCCCCGGCTGCTCATTCAGGCTGGGTATGGTGACAAGTGATGTTGGTGCACAGCTTGTCCCTCACTAGTGTTTCCTACCCCACATCCAATCTGACAGCATTGCTTTCTTTTTAATTCCAGATGATCGCTTGCTTAAGCCCCACCTCACCCTTTTAGTTGTGGGAATCATAAATTCATACCTTCCTCACCACAAAGGCCAATTTCTCAAATGATCCTCCTCACCAATTTCACCGCTTGGATATTTCACCTAATTGACCAATGATTTCCCTCATAAAGTGTTACACATATATCATCGGATTCACTGGCTCGTTGTGCTGAAGTTGCCCCTTCCCTCCTCCGATTCACAATTACTTCTTGTTCCACACCCTTCATTCCTCTGTGTAAGTCTGATCTTTCAGCCATTTTAACCTCTGTGGACCTCTCTTCTAAGGTTTTATTTTTCTCTAGCCTTCAACTGCTTCCTCAAATCTATTTGTCTGTTTTGATTTATTTCAGTTTCCTTTTGTTTCTGCTTGCTGTACACCATCCTTCTTGTGCTCCAAGGTATTTTTTATGCTATATAAATTTAAGTTATTATATTTAAATAACTATAATAGTAATTCTTTCAGAGTAATGGAGTTCTTTAAAATAAAATGTTTCTGTCTTATAAAGTATGTGCATTTAAGCCAAATGTTCAAGATGTAAATTTTTAATTATAAGGAACTTGCAGTGGCTTGAATCTAATAGTTCCACAGCAAAAATGTTACATCTCTACATGTGAATAGACCCAGAAATCTTTTCATTGTTAAATAATAAACAGTACTTTGGAACCCAAGCTATTTTCAAACTGTTTATTGACACACTGGGATCTTTAACCCGACTTGGCTGACAAGCATCCATTTTAATGTGACAGATTTTAACTGTCAACTCAATGGGAACTAAAGTCAGACAGGGTAGGTCAGCCAACTTGCTAACTACTGGTTCCCACCTGGTGGCAAAAAGCAAGGATTCATCACAATGAAGAGAAAAATTGGGCAGGTTGGAAAATGCATGGCAGAACACTGCATATTTACACCAGAGTCAGATATTAAAATCATCTCCATTAGATCTGGATTACTGGCTGACTCAGGCAGATATTCAGTTATATTTCCATGAAGATGGGTGAATTTTCTCATTCCACCTGCCATGGGAATCGTAGCAGGTGAGAGGCGGAAAGATCCGTTGACCTGGGTGGGATTTTCCGGTGTCAGGGCAAGCGCGGCCGGAAAACAAATACGGGAAAAGGCAGGAAAATGAGAAGAGGGTAGGAAGCTTCAGTTGAACAACCAGCACCCGTACATATGTGGTGGGTCAAATCATCTCCTCCTGTGCTGCTGTTTCCATGAACCCATCTGAATTCATTTAATTTGTGATGAAGTACACAGATGTACTGATACTGGCGGTTCACAATGGAAATGGTTTGACATAGGCCTCTATAATTAATTGACTTACACATAGAGAACTACATTTGATTATGCCAGCCAAGTGCTTTGTCCTGCCATACTGACTATTACTTTGGTCTGAGTGGGTAGAGAGTATTACCCCTGCCTGACCTAAGATTGTTTCATATCTTTCATTTTTTATTGCTCAAGTTTTAAACAAATAGATTAAATCGACCGATCGCAAACTCCTTTTATACCATGATTCATACAAGTACTGAATGATAATCTCAGTGCTTCTTCACTCAATGTTTGAGGCTACAATTGTTAGTAAGAAACAACCAATTTTGTATAATCAAATGACAAGATAGAATTGTTCATTTAGACACCAGATGTAGAACATGTTTTATATTAATGTCAATGGTTTCAGCTTTAGAGGGATGCAAACTATGCAGCTAATTTGAGTGTGAAGTGGCCTGAATCAAATTTAGGCTATCTGTATAAAATCATGTTGAGAAGGTAGAATTATATTGCTTTTCTCTCGCACTAACAGTTGCATAATTGCAAAATAGACTTTTTAAAAATCTAAATCCTTTTAGTTGCTCACACAATCCAGTGAGCAACTGAGCCATAGAATAGCCAAGAAATGGCTATTCTATGTTTTATCCTCTACCTATATGGTGTCCATTGCTCACAACTGGAATGAGAGCAGAGATGGCCTTATGTTCCTTTTTTTTATTCGTAGAACATGGGCGTCGCTGACTGGCCAACAATTATTGCTCATTCCTAGTTGCCAGAGGGCAGTTGAGGGTCAACCATATTGCTGTGGCTCAGGAGTCACATGTAGGCCAGACCAGGTAAGGATGGCAGATTTCCTTCCCTAAAGAACATTAGTGAACCAGATGGATTTTTCCAACAATCGACAATGGTTTCATGATCATCGATAGATTCTTAATTCCAGATATTTTTTAATTGAATTCAAATTCCGTCAGTTGCCATGGTGGGATTCAAACCTGGATCCCCAGAACATTAGCTGAGTTTCTGGCTTAATAGTCCACCAATAATACCACTGGGCCATTGCCTCCCCATGGCCATTGCCTCCCATAGGGAACCAGTGTATTTCACAAGTTTAGTGTGGTTGAGGATATGGAGACAATGGGCAAGATTTTATGGCCTTACTCGAGCGAGACTGGAAATTCATGCCCAAGGTCAACAGACATTTCCGTTTTCTGCCACTCACACGCTCTGATTCTGTGGAGGGCAGGGTGTTAGAATTCCAGCGAATGTCTTGGATCAGACCCCCCCACTCAGCCTCCCTTCAGGCCACATGCCTTGGCAGTATCAATGGTGCACTGTACCCTGGCACTGACACCCTGGCCCAGCACTTTGGGCACCAAGGGGGTTGAGGAGATAGGTCCAGTGGCCATTTGCCCCTCTGCTGTTGCCAGGCTGAAGGTGACGGGTCCATCAAGGGTCCTGAATGTCACCCAGTCTTCCCAGCTGTGCAGTGTATGCACATATCTGATTCCCTTACTGGGCGGGAACCAGATTACATCCAGGAGCAGTGGGTAGGAAGATAGCGACGAGGTTTGGCACCAGCACTGAACATGCTAAACAGCTCACCTGCGATTCTCCAGCTCTGCTCTGCTCTAACGCAACCTGCGTCAGGCACGACACGGCCGGAAAATCGCGGCCCTGGTGATGCCTTCGGACCTGTTTATTGATACCAACTTAATTTTACAAGTTACATGCGCTTACATCTGATAGGCTTCTTTGAGAAAACCTATGTTTTAATACATTCACCTGCAATTGGAAAAAGGTTATTTTCCCATCAATCATTCTAATGAAGGCAAAGAATTAGGAAAAGGTGAAAAATGAAACATTTTCCAATTTTGTGATAGTCAACAAAAAGTCACATTACTTCAACCTTCCCACTTCTCCTTCAGGCAATTGCTACGTTTAAGAGGATTTGCAAAATTCCATCAACAGGATGCCATAAGCAGAACGACTGGAAAGGAAAACTGGCAGGAAGAAAGTACAATACAGGCCGAATACCATATTCCAAACATGATTTTGCTGATATTACAGCCAGAAAGCTAAAGGTTCAAATACAGATTGATTCCAAAGGGAGATCGTCAGACATAGGATTAGAATCAATTACATTGAAACAATTAATCTTAATACTGTAATTGATTTTAATTTAATTAAACATTAGTTTTACCCACTCAATATTAAGAACATCTGGCAAAAAAATCCATTGAGATTTTTGAAAAGTGACTCCCTAGTTCATGGCAAAGATACATTTTTCATTTCGCAATGTATCATAGTGATCATATATTAGTAATCATTCATCCATGGAAAATATAGAAGAACAGCTAAGAAAAATGTTCCAAAATCAGAATGGGACCGTAGTATAAATTGGAGAACTGGGTACCATGCTCTGACCCTCACTCCTATTGGGTGAGGCTTTGTGCCAGAATGGAGTCTTGTAAAATGTAACCCATAAAAATCAGTGCGAGATTTTATGGCCTCGCTCGAGTGAGACCGGAAAATCCTGCCCGAGGTCAACGGACATTTCCGTTGGCTGCCCCTCACCCGCTCCAATTCTGTGGTGGGTGGGGCAGTAGAATTCCAGTGAATTATTCTATAAACTAATCAGTCTTCTAGGGCTTTGCAAACATGTAATGAAGACAATGTACAGTCAAACAAATGGCCAAGCCGAACATTCAGATGTTCCACCTCCCCACCTTGCACATTGCTGATATATGGTCTGATCATGGATCTCTTGCTTAACACCCCATTCCCTTTCCTCCCCCCCTCTGATATCTTGCTCTCAAGCACTCAAGGACTGTCATCTGACCAACCACAGCAACTTCAGGTGGGCAGGTGAGAGCTACAACACTGATGAAGTACCCTTACTTGAAGTGACCCTCACAGCCACCAACTCAGATACTGGCACTGCATGAACTTTATAGTGTATTATAGAGTCAGGATCAGCACATTTGGTTAGTGCCCAAGTTGGCTGCAGCCAGGTCAGGGGTTAAAAGGAGTTAGTGTGCCAACTCAGCAGAGGCCAAGGTTACCCATGAGTTCTACTGCAGCTGACTCAGAAGACTTTGACGAGGTGACACACATCAGCTCCAAGAAAGCACCTGCAAACCCAGATGTGATGCCACATCTGGTGGTCTCTGTCTCAGCTTCAACAACAGCATAGATAGAAGCCATCCAGTGTCTCAGTGCTGCAGTGGAAGCAGAGGTCGAGGTCATGAGATCTACTCTTGCTGCCCTGTTGATACAGGTTGCTGCCATCATGGCTGTGGATCTCGTTATTAATAGGGCATGCAAGCTTTTATGGCAGATGAATTGTCCGTCCCCCATCAGATTACTAAGAATTCCTGATGTGCTACACAGGAGAGTGTGGCAGTGGTTCAATGTTGCCATAATCTGCTGCCCTCTCAAGATGAGAACATTTGTGCTCCTACCACTACCACTCCACTACTACATTTCAGCTGGCCAACCCAAAAAATTGGCACCAATGTTGAAGTGATGCAATCCAAAACCAGACCTCAAGACTCAGAGTTACTCCGGGGCATCCTGCACGGCCATCTGCAGTCTCTGCCACTGAAAGTCAGCCACCTTCCACCAGTCACATTGCAGTCAGGGGTGAAGCATTGCATAAGAACACTAGGCCAATATAGACACTTGCAAAATAGGTACTAATGGAATCATAAGGATCTTTGTTTCATTTTTGCTTGTATAATTGAATGTGCCGCTGGATAAAATTACTGTGGAAAGTTTCCTATAGGTGGCTTTTATTACAAGGTTTTGGCCAATAGAACACCTGGATGAAGGTCACAGATGGATAAGAAGGTGAGTAATAATCAAACAATGATTTTTTTTCTTTATTCTTTCCTGAGATGTGGACGCCATTGACAAAAGCAGCATTTGTTGCCCATCCCCAATTGCCCTTGAACTGAGAAGCTTGCTGCATCATTTCAGTGGGCAGTTGAGGATCAAATATATTACTGTGGATCTGGAGACACAGGTAGGTCAGACTAGGTAAGGATGGCAGATTTCCTTCCCTAAAGGGCATTAAAGGACCAGATGGGTATTTACAACAATTGATGATAGTTTCATAGTCACCATGACTGAGAGTGGCTTTATATTCCAAATGTATTAATTAAATTCAAATTCCACCAGTTGCTGTGGTGGGATTTGAACCATATCCTCCAATGCTTTAGTCTGGGTATCTGGATTACTAATTCATGATGGTGAAGGAGTGATGCCCTAAGAAAATCAGAGTCTGAGGAAGTGGCCTCAAACAGAAATAGTCTTGGATACCTCCTCTCTTATTCCTCTCCTTTCTCTTCTTCCTCTTCCTCCCCACAAGATGTCCTCCAGATGCCTGGTGGCAGTGCTGCACCCTCTTAATAGACAGATTATGGAGAACACAGCATACCACAGTGAACCTGAGGACATATTCTGGAGAGCATTGGAATGATGACTCCAAGTGGTCCAGGCGGTGAAGCCATTGCAAAAGAACACAAAATGACCCAATCCACAATGTGTCTGGTGGCTACATGATGGTAGACCCTTCATGCGGCTGGATGGTCATCCGCCATGGGCATGGTCGCACATGAACTGCACATTAATGGAGTGGAACCCCTTGCAGTTCCTGTACCTCTCCCCATTGATATGTGCAGACTGCAGAGACACTTACATGCTTTCAATGGCTTCCTCCACTCTTGGAAATGCTACTACACTGGGTGAAACCCCATCCCTGTTCATCTCACTTCTCTCTGGTAGAGAAAAAAAATGATGGATTCGCTCTCCTGGCATACAGGGCCTCTGTCACTTCCCTGATACAGTGATGGACAGTAAACTGGGATATGTTCGTTACGTTGCCTTCTTCCACCTGGGAGCATCTAATTACAATAAGAAGTCTCACAACACCAGGTTAATGTCCAACAGGTTTATTTGGCAGCACTAGCTTTCGGAGCCTCAAGCTCCTTCTTCAGGTGAGTGAGGACTTATGTTCACAATCAGGGCATATAAAGGCACAAACTCAATTTACAAGATAATGGTTGGAATGTGAGTCTTTACAGGTAATCAAGTCTTAAAGGTACAGACAATGTGAGTGGAGAGAGGGTTAAGCACAGGTTAAAGAGATGTGTATTGTCTCCAGCCAGGACAGTTAGTGAGATTTTGCAAACCCAGGCAAGTTGTGGGGGTTACAGATAGTGTGACATGAACCTAAGATCCCGGTTGAGGCCGTCCTCATGCGTGCAAAACTTGGCTATCAGTCTCTGCTCAGCGACTCTGCGTTGTCGTGTCGTGAAGGCCGCTTTGGAGAACGCTTACCCGAAGATCAGAGGCTGAATGCCCGTGACTGCTGAAGTGTTCCTCAACTGGGAGGGAACACTCCTGCCTGGTGATGGTTGAGCGATGTTCATTCATCCGTTGTCGTAGCGTCTGCATGGTCTCACCAATGTACCATGCCTCGGGACATCCTTTCCTGCAGCGTATCAGGTAGACAACGTTGGCCGAGTCGCAAGAGTATGTACTGTGTACCTGGTGGATGGTGTTCTCACGTGAGATGATGGTATCTGTGTCAATGATCTGGCACGTCTTGCAGAGGTTGCTGTGGCAGGGTTGTGTGATGTCGTGGTCACTGATACCTATTAGCCATGTTGAATCTTCCAGTAGCTCTCATCCAGAACCTCAGAGTTTCATTACCAGCTCTGAAGCAACTTGTGACCATTTAATCTGATGAATTTCAGGCTGACTCATCTTTATCAGTGTCAGAGAGTCATGTACAGCACAAAAGGAGACCATTCAGCCCATCAAGTTAATGTCAGCTTTTCAAGGAACAATCCAGTCAGTCCCATTCCCTGCTGTGTGCTGATACTTAAGGGCCATCTCTCTCCCATAAACTGCTTTTGCTTACATAATATGATGTTCTATGGCAAGATTGATAACAGATTCCACAAACGAATGAGAAAAGATATGAAAAGAACAACTGTTCCATTAAGACTGTTCCACAACCCATCGTGGAAAAACAGAAAAAAGAAAGCTTTACATCAATTTATGAAACCATCCTGGGAAATGGCTCTCCAATCCCTGAGGATAATAGCAAGCTCGAGGGGATTGTGAAAATTCATATCACTAGGCAGTTAACCCAACTGTGTTCAGAGGTTGTGATATTTTCCATTTTCAGGAACTTTTCCTGCTCACTTTTGAGGGTCTAGAGTGAATCCATGCTTAATGTATATACAGGCAACCTATTCCAAAAGTCAACAACTTCATTGCAAAAAGCAATTACTGTTTGGCACCTAACCATTCTTTAATAACACTGATCCTAGTTGCACTCTACTAATGACCAGCTCCCAGATACAACTATCTTCCAACCTGTCTGTGCCTGAATACAAATGATTTGCTATCCAACTTGAGATCTGCCCATGAAATGCACAAGATGCAGCCATGAGAAAGAGCATTGCATTTTAGCAGAGGCTTTTTAAAAATCAAAATACACAGGTGTAAATTTTGAACTTGCTACTAAGAAGAATTGTCATCTATTATAGAAATCTCTGAACTTTCATTTTCATGACTTCTTGCACTTATCTAACTACAGATAATTTAGTTTTCTTCTCATTAGAAACAAGAAATGGACCAGCCTATGATGTGACGTCCTCATGCAAATTGCATTCAGCCAATAGAATGCAGTACTGTGTAAATGGATGACAACGGACCTCTTCAAATATGTAAGCATCTATTCTTATATGGACACAACTCAGAATACGTCAGGATCAGTCTTTGGGGTCACGGCACATTGGGCCCGATTTTACCATTTTCATTCTAAGTGCTGAATCTGGGCGCAATTCAGATCCGACTTGGAAATCTGCTTTCAGGCGCCTCCATTAGCACTTAGCCTGAAAAAAAAATCGCGAGTCTGAATTACGCTTAGCGCGCCTGAAACGATCGGAGCTTTGAACTGCGCATGCGCAGTTAGAAAATATTTGAAAAAGCGCGCCCGTGTCAGATAAAGCAGCCCGGGAGCGATGATCCCCACAGATATAACTGTCCCCCTTATCCACTCCCTCCGCTACCCAGACCGATCGTGACCCCCTGCCCTCTTCCCCCACACCGATCGCCCACAGAGTGACAGCGGACCCCCCTGCCACCGCCCGTCCCCCCCACCAGAGATCCATCTGGCCTCCTCACCCCCCTCCCCCCACCAATGAGCGATCGGGCCTCCCCCCACCAACAGAGATACATCTTACCTGCCTCCCTCCTCCCGCACCCCCCAAACCAGAGAACGATCTGGCCCGCTCCCCCACCCCAGAGAATGATCTGGCCTCCCTACCCTCCGCTCCCTCCCCAGAGGTACAACTGGCCCTCCTCCCCCTCCCTCCCCACCCCCTCACCAGAGAATGATCAGGCCCACCTCCCTCCCCCCCCCCCCAACCAGACAACGATCTGCCCTCTTCCCTCCCCCCCACCAGACAATGATTGGGCCTCCTTCCTCCCTCACCCCCCTTACCAGAGAATGATCTGACCCGCCTCCTCCCCTCCCCCCCCCCCCCCCCCCCCCCCACCCCCCCACCCCCCGTCACCACCGATCTGAGTCAGAGAGCCATTGGAAGCTCTGAACTTACCTCTTCAGCAGGTGGAGCCCCCGAAACAGACTTTTATTTAGCATGTCCATTTCAGCGTGATTCCGGATCGACGAACACGATGGTAAAGTGGGAAATGCTGATAAAGTTGGGCGCGCAGTTCATTAATTCAATCTAAATGCATGCAAATACATTTAAATCGCCATTGCACCCGTTTCGGGCGTGAATCGGATCGCGGCCATTCCCGGGCCTCGGTAAAGTGGCCATCTGCGCGGACGCAGGCGCAGGTCGCGTTAATGGCCTCACGCCCGACTTCACCACGTTTCGGGCGCGACGCAATGGTGAAATCAGGCCCATTGAATACAATGAGGTCATAGCATCTAATCATACCCAGGAGTGAAGATTTAATTCCACAACAAATGATGTTGATTTACGCAAGCTGGTCTGTATAAAGAACACTTGAACAAGAAAGTGAATAAAACACAGAAGAGTAAGGATGCCTGATTGGTTAAAGGGTAAAATGTAAAAAATATAAATATTGTTTAATTTTGCGATAAGGAGGTCTCTAGAATCACATTAAAACTCTGGTGTGAGCCTTTGGTGCACAATCCTTCACACAACACAGCTGTTACACATGTTAAATGTGTTAATATATTTTAATCTGTGTATTACAATATTTACTAAATTGTAGAATTTGTCCAGGAGGAAGTGGTATCGTGCCTCCTGCTAACCTGCCTGATGGTGAGGCACATTCCCCGATAGCTACATCTTATACAGTACTGCTGTGTTATATAGCAGTACCACACACAATGGCCGGGAATCTCCTGGAAATGGCACCAATCTCTCGGTGGCTACTGAAAGCAATCTGGGAGATTTTGAAATACGATTTTAAGCAAATAAATGAATTATTGTAAAACTGGTACTGACGTAGTTGCTCACAAACATCATTGCCTGTTTATTTCTTGCAGGGAAGGTTAAAGTCTAAGATCTCATGCATAGTTATAGAGGAGTATATGAGTAACAGAATGGTGATCATTTTGTCTCTAGGTGATGAACTGCTTGCTAGCATAAGTGCAGTGTGGATGGAATTGGCGCTTCATGAGGTGATGGTCCCAGGGATGGCGCATGCTCAGTCATCTACCTCTGTCTGGACTTGGAGGGAGCAAATGGTCCAATGCTGGTAACCATCAGGAGGGAACAGGCCAGAGACGCTACCCGCTGGAAACCGAGGCACAAAAACAAAATGTTAAGCGTTCCAGTATCAGTGTTTCTGCCAAGAGAGCTGAGTTAAAATTGGCTCTGATGTTTCAACATCACCTCTGGTACGTTGAGTCCCACTAAGACAGTGTTTTGTACCGGGTATTAAATGAATATCCTGGGATGTTTTGGTCCTTTTCTGTCTCAACTGATTTGTGGCTTCGCAAGAAGAACTGACAAGAGATTCTGTGAAAGATGATGACGGCTATTAATTTTCTGTTTCTGCACACAACGGAATTAAGTGCATATGCAAAGTAGATAGATTATCATAATTACCTTACTGCATTGTCTTCATCACATTAATGCCGTCAGTTGTGACTGACTATTAGGCTATTGGGGTAGATCCATTTATCCAATGTGAACTGTAAAGTGTTAAGAGCATTAGCAATTGTGTTTTACCCTCTAAAAGTGTGAACAACACTGCAACAATGTGACTCACATGGTGCATTTAACATGTGAAACATCCCAGGACCATTATGTACTGAGCCACATAAAGAACATTTAGAACAGGAGAGCTTAAAGCTTGGTCATAGAGATAAATTTTAAGGTGCATCTTATAGGAAGAGAGTTAAAGAAGCAGAGAAGTTCAGGGAAGAAATTCCGTAGCCAAAGGCATGGCCAACAGTGGTGCAATGAAAATTAGTGATACAAATCCATTATAATCTTCACTAGAGAGCCTAATGGACTGCCACTGAGAATGGTTTGGATCCACTTCATAATTAGGGACAAGATTGTATTAAGTGCACAGTTAGTCCAAATGTTAGGGTTCCTAACTCTGATTGGATGTATCCCTGGAGTTTTCATTACATGACTCCAACTGCTCCATCTGGTCAAACATTCTTTTTTCACCCATCGCCAGTAAATTTACAACCTGTAAAAAAAATGTGTTCAAAGAAACAAACAAGTATTCTTTAATACCCCAATGATTTTTCTTCCAGGTTGCTCATAGCAGTATCTAGGGAGATTAATCTTTAACTCTTGAAGGCTCAGGACAATCCTGGAGGATTATCAACCCTATGATATGTCAGTATGTCAATGGTAAAGTAAATACTCAACACAAAAGCCCCACTTCTGTTATCAGTAAAATCATTGTCTCTTTTGATAACTTGATCTACACATAAAATAACGAAATGTGAAAACTGAATTACAGAAGAAGTAAGAGAGAAAGAAGAAATATATTGACAAAGGTGAAACTCCTTTAGACAAATGTTAGGCAGGATTTTTAGTTCAAAGAAGTTCACAGAATCCCTACAGTGCATAAGAAGGAGGCCATTTGGCCCATTGCACCTGCACTGACAACAATCCCACCCAGACCTTGTCCCCGTAACCCCACATATTTATCCTGCTAATCCTACTGACACAAGGGGGTAATTTAACATGGCCAATCAACCTAAGCCGCACATCTTTGGAGTTGGGAGGAAACCGGTGCACCAGGAGGAAACCCATGTAGATACGGGGAGAACGCGCAAACTCCACACAGACAGTGACCCGAGGCCAGAATCGGACCCGGATCCCTGGCACTGTGAGGCAGCAGTGCTAACCACTGTGCCACCATGCCGTCCCAAATCTTGAGGGTCCACTCCCTCCGTCTGGTGCAATGGTGGCACGGACTCAAAATGCGGAGAGTTTGAAAAAGTGTGATTCTCACCGGCGAGATCACATGTTCCAATTTTGAGCAAACCTCGCCGGCAGAGTGATGTGGAAAACGCTAACAAAGAGCAGGAACCTAATTTGAATGTATCAACATATCATTAATGAGCACTCAGTCTGGATATTGAGCCCAAACCAAATATTCAGCAGGTGTCAGCGTGACATCCCTTTGGCACCATTTACAACAGGCACTGCCACCTCCGCATTTTGAGCCCATGTCACTATTCTCCCAAACGGAGAGAGGGGGCTGCCTGCAGCAGAGCTTTTTTACTCTGTCTTCAGCACAGGAGAGACATAGCACAGCCATTCTCACACTCCACCAGAATGAAGCGCTGGGTGTGTGCGTGGGTCCACCAGGTTTGGTGACATGAAAGGACAGGATGGAGGCTCTGTGAGTGAATGGAGCGATTTATTATTTGTTACTCTATAAATGGTGATTTCTTTACCCTTGTGTCTACTTTCATCCATGTCAAATAGGTGCCTATCTTCTTAGTCTTCCTCACCTTCCCACTATGTCTAGGTGCTTCCCCAGGATCCTCAGCAGAGCTTCGAGAGACCTGCTGACTTCCATGGCCTGTTGCCTGAAATGACCTTGGCAGGCATCCCCAGGGGGTCCTGGACCTTGAGGGCCCTGGCCTAATTTCAGGCTGTGGAGATGCCGGCGTTGAACTGGGGTAAACACAGTAAGAAGTCTCACAACACCAGGTTAAAGTCCAACAGGTTTATTTGGTAGCAAAAATTTGGCTCTTGCTACCAAATAAACCTGTTGGACTTTAACCTGGTGTTGTGAGACTTCTTACTAATTTCAGGCAGCACAGCTATTGCAGTGCTGCCCTCCTCGGTGTGTGGGGCTGGAGGAGATTCGCTCACATGAAGGGCGGACTCAGAAAGGCTGGAGACTCCCAGAGTCTCTTTGGTGGAAGGCCCCGGACTGTGCACCAAAATATTCTCATCCCTTCCGGTGCCCGATGAGCCCAGTGGTCCTCTATGGGATAGAGGGACAGCTGGAGTCAGTCCAGAAGCCCCACCATCCTCTTTTGCAAACATTCGTGGATTCCCACCAGTGCTTGCGCCATGGAGTTCATGCCCTCAGACGTGAGGTGGACCATGATGCGGATATCCCCTGCCATGGAGAGCACATCCTGTGCCAAGGTCTTCACTGTGGATTCCAGCCTCATAGTGTTAGCCTCGGTGCACTGCAGTGGCGGCATCATCTCCTCAGGCAGAAGGCGATGGGACTCCTCCAGTCGGCCTTGCAGTCTGAAGAGGCATGCTGTCATCCCTTCCTGATGCTCGCACCCCTGCCTTTGCAGTTCCATCAACTCTGGGACGACTGGACCCAGGGACACGTCATCGGCCAGGGGCCCAACAGAGTCCTGGCCTCCAGCATCCCTCCGAGTGCAGGTTTCCTGAGACATCCCTGCCTCCACCTGCTGTGGATCTATAGCTGTGAGGTGCTCACCAGTGAGTGATCCAGAAGCCTGTCTACTTACTGGACTCACCGAAGTGTGAGTATCTGCGCCGGTGCCGGGCATGGGTGACAGCTGTGACGCCTCTTCCACAGCAGAGTCCGAGAAGTCTCCCTCAGAGCTGCTCGTGTCCGGTGGGTCCAGGGGGCGCGAGAATGCTCCGGCTTGCTCAGCTGCTTTGCCGGCAAAATAAGGGAGATGGCATTAGTGCATCACTGGGGATAAAGGATGGGATATTGATTACTCACTTGGGACCTCGAGAATGACAGCGTGTCTTGAAGATTCTCACGTTTGTGTGCTGCCCCCACTTCACCAGCGGTGCAGGCATGTTCTTCCTCCTCCCCAGCCAGCTCGAAGGCTCTCTCCTCAAATGGTTTGAGGGTTCTGAGCTCTGGCATTACTCCGGCTGGGCGTGCTTGTTCACAATTGTTGTGGTTGAATTTGTCAAAGAACAAAGAAAATTACAGCACAGAAACAGGCCCTTCGGCCCTCCAAGCCTGCACCGACCATGCTGCCCAACTTAACCAAAACCCCCTACGCTTCCAAGGACCATATCCCTCTATTCCCATCTCATTCATGTACTTGTCAAGACGCCCCTTAAAAGTCGCTACCGTATCCGCTTCCACTACCTCCCCCGGCAACGAGTTCCAGGCACCCACCACTCTCCGTGTAAACAATCTGCCTCGTACATCTCTTTTAAAACTTTCCCCTCGCACCTTAAACCTATGCACCCTAGTAATTGACTCTTCCACCCTGGGAAAAAGATTCTGACTATCCACTCTGTCCATGCCTCTCATAATCTTGTAGACTTCTATCAGGTCTCCCCTCAACCTCCTTCGCTCCAGTGAGAACAAACCAAGTTTCTCCAACCTCTCCTCATAGCTAATGCCCTCCATACCAGGCAACATCCTGGTAAATCTTTTCTGTATCCTCTCCAAAGCCTCCACATCCTTCTGGTAGTGTGGCGACCAGAATTGAACACTATATTCCAAGTGCGGCCTAACTAAGGTTCTATAAAGCGTCAACATGACTTGCCAATTTTTAAACTCAATACCCCAGCCAATGAAGGCAAGCATGTCGTATGCCTTCTTGACTACCTTCTCCACCTGCATTGCCACTTTCAGTGACCTGTGTACCTGTACACCCAGATCCCTCTGCCTATCAATACTCCTAAGGGTTCTACCATTTACTGTATATTTCCTATCTGTATGAGACCTTTCAAAATGCATTACCCCACATTTGTCCGGATTAAACTCCATCTGCCATCTCTCCGCCCAAGTCTCCAACTGATCTATATCCTGCTGATGGTCCTCATCGCTATCCGCAAATCCACCAACCTTTGTGTCGTCCGCAAACTTACTAATCAATCCAGTTACATTTTCCTCCAAATCATTTATATATATTACAAACAGCAAAGGTCCCAGCACTGGTCCCTGAGGAACACCACTTGTCACAGCCCTCCATTCAGAAACACACCCTTCCACTGCTACCTTCCGTCTTCTTTGACCGCCTTCTTCTTCCTGCAAAGACACAGATCGAGAGAGTGTAGGTGGCAGTGTTGACATTTAAGATGGTGATGAGGTGTGGCAAGCGTGGATCATGATTGGGAGCTGAAGTGTGATGAATGTAGCAGCGAGTAGGGAGGAAATATGGTGATTGGGGGAGGGGGGAGTAGGGCCTCCAGACAGGTGTTGGTAAAGGTTGAAGTGGCTGGGTGAGAGTTGAAGTTGGAGCTGTGAGGTATTGTGCAAGAGGGTCCAGAAAAAGATTGCATGAGACTCACTTACCCTGGCTGAGTGAAGAAGGTAACCTCAGGTATCGTGAGAACTCCCACCCATCTGATGAAGAGACAGCCTGTTCCGAAAGCTAGTGGCTTTTGCGACCAAATAAACCTGTTGGACTTTAAACTGGTGTTGTTAGACTTCTTACTGTGTTTACCCCAGTCCAAAGCCGGCATCTCCACATCATGAGTGAAGAAGATCAGTCATCTTCTTGCAGCACTGCTGCTGTGTCCTCAATTGCAGTGAACTTGTACTCACCAGGACTGCCAATGCATCCCAGGCAGGGGTGGTGACCTTGGTGGGAGGCCTTCTCCTGGAGCAGGGGTAGAGTGCATCCTGCTTCTGCACCACTCCATCAAGACGGTCAGGACTCCCTCTGAGGGTGAGGGCTTCCTAGCTGCAACCTCCTGCAGTCGCTGTGGAACAAATGCTGGGGAGCAGTTTATATACCACTCCCCAGTGAATAGTGTGATTAAGTATAACTGTGGCGGGTGAATCAGAAGGAGGTTGCCGCGGGCACGGTGTGATTATCGTGGCCATAAGAACTGTTGTCAATGAGGCTCCAGATCAGAAATTACACTGGAGTCTTTGATGGGATTCACTCCATTTTTCTGACCAGAACCAAAACTTTGCCAAATTCTGATAAGATTGCCCCCACTGTTTCCGTTAGCATGTGGCACTGATATTTCTTTCCATGGCTGAACAGATTGAAGAAAAGCTGACTTATTATCAAACTTGCAGATAATGGGAAGCCTAAAATCCTCAGCCACACTCATCCAGTTGAAGTACAATATTGTGAGCGCTGGTGACTTCCATTCCTGGCCACACTTGAGCACTCAAAACAAAGGCTCAAATAATACTTTAGTAAGTTTACCATCACTTACTTCAGCTTACTTTATGTGTACGACGCTTGCCTCAAGTTCCTTCCCTGTCTCCCCTCAGGGCTCTTTCAGCTCATTTTATTTATGAGACCCACCTTCTACTCCCTCAAACTGTTCTCACAAAACCGCTGAACATTCAACTCCTTAGTGCCACCCTCACACCCCAACACGCTGGCTGATGTTGTTCACAGTTCCCTCTCCTCAGGTAATGCCCCATCCCCCTTTGATCAGTCATTAGCACATAAAATAATTTTTGTCATCTCTTTCCTCGCAAACTGCCCCAACTTCAACCTTCCTTTCCTTTCCAAAATCCTGAATCTTTTTCTTATCTGTTCATGGGATGTGGGCATCGCTGGCTGGGCCTGCATTTATTGTCCATCCCTGATTGCCCTTCAAAAGGTGATGGTGAACCAGCTGCTTGAACTGTGACAATCCTTGTGGTGTAGACTGTGTGGCTGGGGAGCTCGAAGGCAGGATTATCCAGCCCGCCCACAACGTATTTTCCGTCGGCAAAGGCAGCTCGCTATTGGCCACCGGCAGAATCTTCCAGTCCTGTCAAGATCTGTGGTATTTTGTATGGATCACCCGTCTCACCTCCAGGGAACCCACCATTACGGGGTGGGGGGGGGTGACCTTTGGTGGGACCAGAAGACCAGAGGACTAGAGAATTGCAAATATTATACCCTTGTTCAAAAGAAGGTGTAAGGATAATCCCAGCAATTACAGGCCAATCAATTTAATCTCAGTGGTAGGGAAGATCTTAAAATTATAATTTGGGACAAAATGAATGATTACTTGGGAAAAATGGCAAGCCAATATATATTTGTTGAAGGAAAATTGTGTTTAACTAACTTGATTTAATTTCATGATGAGGTGCCAGAGAGAACTGATGAGAAATGTGATTGATATTGTGTACATGGATTTCCAAAAGGCGTTTGATAAAGTGCCACATAACAGCTCGCCAGTAAAGTTAGAGCTCAAGAAATTAAAGGGACAGCAGCATCATGGAGATCACTCTATGAAACACATCTTCCCCACACCCCACTGTCAGCATTCTTACGGGACCGCTCCCTCCACGACACCCTGGTCCTTTCCTCCCTCACCCCCAACTACTCAGCACTTTGCTTGCCTGCAGAATGTGCAATAACTATCCGTTTACTTCCTCCCTCCTCACTGTCCAATGCCCCAAAGACTCCTTTCAGGTGAAACAGCACTTCACTTGGTCTGTTGTATTCGCTGCTCCCAATGCAGTCTCCTCTACATTGAGAAGACTAAAAACAGACTGGGTGACTGTTTTGCAGAACACCTTCACTCAGTGTGCAAGCATGACCCTGACCTTCCAGTTGCTGACCATTTCAATTCAGCATCTTGCTCTCATGCCCACATGTCCATCCTCAGCCTGCTGCAATGTTCCAGTGAAGCCCAAAGCAAGCTGGTGGAACAACGCCTCATCTTTTGATCAGGCAGGTTACAGCCCTCAGGATTCAACATCGAGTTCAACAACTGACCTTTTGCCTCCTTCGTGATCTTTTTTAAAGTCCAAAATAATTATTTTGTCCCAAAGCAACCACCCCACCCTCCACCCCACAAACAGAGCCATCTATCACTCGTTCCTTAGTTTTGCTTTCACTGAGCACTGACCTTTGTTCTCTTATTAATAGAGGTGTATAAAATTATGAAAGGCATAGATAGGGTGAACGGTGGGATGTTGCCTGGTATGGAGGGGCTTGGTTATGAGGAGAGATTGGGGAAACTGGGGTTGTTCTCCTTGGAAAGACGGAGGATGAGGGGAGACTTAATAGAGGTGTATAAAAGTATGAAAGGCATAGATAGGGTGAACGGTGGGAAGCTTTTCCCCGGGTCGGTGGTGACGTTCACGAGGGGTCATAGGTTCAAGGTGAAGGGGGGGAGGTTTAACACAGATATCAGAAGGACATATTTCACACAGAGGGTCGTGGGGGCCTGGAATGTGTTGCCGGGCAAGGTGGTGGAGGCGGACACACTGGGAACGTTTAAGACTTATCTAGACAGCTATATGAACGGAGTGGGAATGGAGGGATACAAAAGAGTGGTCTAGTTTGGACCAGGGAGCGGCGCGTGCTAATTGTTCTTTGTTTCTCGTTTCAAGGCTTCATTCTATGATCATCTTGCTGGTGCCAGTACAGAGCGAGACTGCGGATAGTTGGGAACCTGTCTCGGGGGCAGGGAATTCAGATGGTGTTCGTAAAGCAGAAGTGGAAATGAATAGGGTTGGGAAGCATTTTCTGATCAGGGCCAGTGTGATCTCCTGGATTCGTTTCGATCGCCTCAGGGGGTCGGAGAGGAATTTCCCAGATTTTTTTTCCCCATATTGGCCCTGGGGTTTTCACTCTGGGTTTTCGTCTCTCCCTGGAGATCACATGGTCTGGAATGGGGGGGTGGGGGTGAGTTAATAGGTTGTGATGAACAAAGCATCGTAGCTGTGAGGGACAGCTCGGTGGATAGGATATTAGGATGTAGATAGGCTGGAGAATTGGGCGGGGATCCTGGATTCAGGATTCAATCCTGGACCGGGGAGCGGCGCGGGCTTGGAGGGCCGAAGGGCCTGTTCCTGTGCTGTATTGTTCTTTGTTCTTTGTTATTTCAATGTAATTAAACACCCACCTTGCCAGATTCTACCCCCACCCCCAAGGGGTTTTCATACCTCGCAGACATGACGTCATGTAGACGAGGTTTACAACAGGTTTACCCAGACGTAAACCTGTCAAGGGGATCCTCCCGGAGGCGCAAAGGTCAGTATAGACTCCGGGGAGAAGGACATGCCCCCGGCACAGATTGGCACTGCCAGGTTGCCAAGGGGGTTGGGGGAGCCTCACATGCAGGGACTCATCTATTTGTGGAGGGAGAGGAGCAGACACAGAGAGTGATGGGAATGCAAGGGATGATTGGTGGGGTTAGGGGGTGCCGGGGATAATCGGGGTGGCAGGGGGGACAGAGAGGATGCCGGGAAGATTGCAGCGGGTTGAGGAAAGGGGAATACCAGGGATGAATGAGGGGTGGAAGATTTATTTCTGTGATTGGGCACCCTTTAAAAACGGTGCCCCGATCTCTGTGGAGCCTGTTCCTGGCTCTAAGAATCTCTATGATGTGGCGATGCCGGCATTGGACTGGGGTAAACACAGTAAGAGTTTTAACAACACCAGGTTAAAGTCCAACAGGTTTATTTGGTAGCAAATGCCATTAGCTTTCGGAGCGCTGCTCCTTCGTCAGATGGAGTGGATATCTGCTCTCAAACAGGGAATATTGAGACAAAAAATCAAGTTACAGAATACTGATTAGAATGCGAATCTTTACAGCTAATCAGGTCTTAAAGATACAGACAATGTGAGTGGAGGGAGCATTAGGCACAGGTTAAAGAAATGTGTATTGTCTCAGACAGGACAGCCAGTGAGATTCTGCAAGTCCAGGAGGCAAGCTGTGGGGTTTACTGATAGTGTGACATGAACCCTCCACTCACATTGTCTGTATTCCCCACTTGAAGATACAGGAGGGTGAAATGCCTGACCCCAAACAAGGTAAGCACAGTGGTTAGCACTACTGCCTCACAACTCCAGGGACCTGGATTTGATTCCTGGCTTGGGTCATTGTCTGTGTGGAGTTTGCACATTCTCCCCGTGTCTGCGTGGGTTTCCTCCGGGTGCTTCGGCTTCCCCCCACAACCAAAGATGTGCAGGTTAAGTTGATCACAGAGGATTGAAACATTCTAAAACACTCTAAATACTCTAAATTTAAGGGTTGAGGGAAAATATGCCCCAATTCATAAAGGGGAAATTCAGAATCAAAAAACACCTATCTGCAGGCCGTTTGCAGACAGGTAGAACATAGAACAGGACAGCACAGAACAGGCCTTTCGGCCCATGATGTTGTGCTGAGCTTTATCTGAAACCAAGATCAAGCTATCCCACTCCCTATCATCCTGGTGTGTTCCATGTGCCTATCCAATAACTGCTTAAATGTTCCTAAAGTGATTGACTCCACTATCACTGCAGGCAGTCCATTCCACACCCCAACCATTCTCTGAGTAAAGAACCTACCTCGGACATCCTTCCTATATCTCCCATCATGAACCCCCTTGTAATAGCTCCATCCACCCGAGGAAATAGTCTTTGAACGTTCACTCTATCTATCCTCTTCATCATTTTATAAACCTCTATTAAGTCTCCCAACCTCTCTCTATCTCTCTATCAACCTCCTCCGCTCCAGAGAGAACAGCCCTAGCTCCCTCAATATTTCCTCATAAGACCTACCCTCCAAACCAGGCAGCATCCTGGTAAATCTCCTTTGCACTCTTTCCAGCGCTTCCACATCCTTCTTAAAGTGAGGTGACCAGAACTGCACACAATATTACAAATGTGGTCTCACCAAGGTCCTGAACAGTTGCAGCATAACCCCATGGCTCTTAAACTCCAACCCCCTGTTATTAAAAGCTAACACACTATGGGCCTTCTTCACAGCTCTATCCACTTGGGTGGCAACCTTCAGAGATCTGTGGATATGGACCCCAAGATCTCTCTGTTCCTCCACAGTCTTCAGAACCCTACCTTTCTCCCTGTAATCCACATTTGAATTTGTCCTACCAAAATGAATCACCTCACATTCATCAGGGTTAAACTCCATCTGCCATTTTTCAGCCCAGCTTTGCATCCTATCTATGTCTCTTTGCAGCCTACAACAGCCCTCCACCTCATCCACTACTCCACCAATCTTGGTGTCATCAGCAAATTTACTGATCCACCCTTCAGCCCCCTCCTCTAAGTCATTAATAAAAATCACAAATAGCAGAGGACCAAGCACTGATCCCTGTGGCACTCCGCTAGCAACCTGCCTCCAGTCTGAAAATTTTCCATCCACCACCACCCTCTGTCTTCGATCAGATAGCCAGTTATCTATCCAATCGGCCAACTTTCCCTCTATCCCACACCTCCTTACTTTCATCATAAGCCGACCATGGGGGACCTTATCGAACGCCTTACTAAAATCCATGTATATGACATCAACTGCCCTACCTTCATCAACACACTTAGTTACCTCCTCAAAAAATTCTATCAAATTTGTGAGGCACGACTTGCCCTTCACAAATCCGTGCTGACTATCCCGGATTAATCCGCATCTTTCTAAATGGTCGTAAATCCCATCCCTAAGGGCCTTTTCCATCAACTTACCAACCACCGAAGTAAGACTAACCGGCCTATAATTACCAGGGTCATTTCTATTCCCTTTCTTAAACAGAGGAACAACATTCGCCACTCTCCAGTCCTCTGGCACCATCCCCGTGGACAGTGAGGACCCAAAGATCAAAGCCAAAGACTCTGCAATCTCATCCCTTGCCTCCCAAAAAATCCTAGGATATATTTCATCAGGCCCAGGGGACTTATCGACCTTCAGTTTATTCAAAACTGCTAGTACGTCCTCCCTCCGAACATCTACTTCCTCCAGCCTATTAGCCTGTAACACCTTCTCTTCCTCAAAAACATGGCCCCTCTCCTTGGTGAGCACTGAAGAAAAGTATTCATTCATCACCTCTCCTATCTCTACTGACTCCATACACAAGTTCCCACTACTGTCCTTGACCGGCCCTAACCTCACCCTGGTCATTCTTTTATTCCTCCCATAAGAGTAAAAAGCCTTGGGGTTTTCCTTGATCCGACCCACCAAGGACTTCTCATGGCCCCTCCTAGCTCTCCTAAGCCCCTTTTTCAGCTCATTCGTTGCTAACTTGTAACCTTCAATCGAGCCATCTGAACCTTGTTTCCTCATCCCTACATAAGCTTCCCTCTTCCTTTTTACAAGACATTCCACCTCTTTTGTAAACCATGGTTCCCTCACTCGGCCATTTCCTCCCTGCCTCACATGGACATACCTATCAAGGACACTCAGTATTTGTTCCTTGAAAAAGTTCCACTTTTCATTAGTGCCTTTCCCTGGCAGTTTCTGTTCCCATCTTATGCCCTCTAATTCTTGCCTAATCGCATCATAATTACCTCTCCCCCAATTATAGTGGGCAGTGAAAGAAATCAAAGCAGTTTAAATTAAACCCCTTCCTGTCCAAAACAGTACACATATTCAAGAACATTTCTGGATGTATTTATCTTTGGGTTTTCTCTTAACATCAATAACCATAAATACATACACCACAGTTTCTTGGTGTATTAATTGTAATAATTTACCTGTATTTAATATAAGAACATAAGAACATAAGAAATAGGAGCAGGAGTAGGCCATCTGGCCCCTCAAGCCTGCTCCGCCATTCAATAAGATCATGGCTGATCTGATAGTGGGTTCAGTTCCACTTACCCGCCCGCTCCCCATAACCCTTAATTCCCTTATTGGCTAAAAACCTATCTATCTGTGACTTAAACACATTTAATGAGGTAGCCCCTACCGCTTCATTAGGCAGAGAATTCCAAAGATTTACTACCCTCTGGGAGAAGAAGTTCCTCCTCAACTCTGTTCTAAATTGACTCCCCCGTATTTTGAGGCTATGCCCCCTAGTTCTTGTTTCCATTGTAAGTGGAAACAATCTCGATGTTTCTACCCTGTCTAGCCCCTTCATTATCTTATATGTCTCTATAAGATCTCCCCTCAACCTTCTAAACGCCAAAGAGTACAGGCCCAGTCTGCTCAATCTCTCCTCATAAGCTAACCCCCTCATCTCCGGAATCAACCTAGTGAACCTTCTCTGCACCCCTTCCAAAGCCAATACATCCTTTCTTAAATAAGGGGACCAAACCTGTACACAGTACTCTAGGTGCGGCCTCACCAGTACCCTATACAGTTGCAGCATGACCTCCCTGCTTCTATACTCCATCCCTCTCGCGATAAAGGCCAACATTCCATTTGCCTTCTTGACCACCTGATGCATCAGCAAACTGTGTTTTTGTGATTCATGCACAAGGACCCCCAGGTCCCTCTGCACAGTAGCATGTGTAACTTTTCACCATTTAAATAGTAGTCCCTTTTCCTATTATTCCTTCCAAAGTGGATAACCTCACACTTACCAACATTATACTCCATCTGCCAGATCCTCGCCCACTCACTTAACCTATCCAAATCTCTCTGCAGACTCTCTGTGTCTTCCACGCAATTTGCTTTCCCACCCATCTTCGTGTCATCCGCAAGCTTTGTTACCCTACACTCGGTCCCCTCCTCCAGATCATCTATGTATATGGTAAATAGTTGAGGCCCCAGCACCGATCCCTGCGGCACGCCATTAGTCACGGATTGCCAACCAGAAAAGCACCCATTTATACGTACTCTCTGTTTTCTGTTAGATAGCCAATCTTCAATCCACGCTAACACTTTACCCCCAACTCCGTGCACCTTTATCTTTTGCAGTAACCTTTTGTGAGGCACCTTATCGAAAGCCTTCTGGAAATCCAAATTCAATACATCCACCGGTTCCCCCCTGTCAACTGCACTCATCACCTCCTCAAAAAACTCCAGTAAATTAGTCAAACATGACTTTCCCTTCCTGAATCCATGCTGCGTCTGCTTGATTGAACCATTCTTATCCAGGTGTCCTGCTATTTCTTCCTTTATGATAGATTCCAGCATTTTCCCAACTACGGATGTTAAGCTAACCGGCCTGTAATTACCTGCCTTTTATCTGCCTCCTTTTTTAAACAGTGGCGTTACATTAGCTGTTTTCCAATCAGCTGGCACCTCCCCAGAGTCCAGTGAATTTTGATAGATTACAACTAATACATTTGCTATTGCCTCTGCCGTTTCTTTTAGTACCCTGGGATGCATTCCATCCGGACCAGGGGATTTGTCTATCTTTAGTCCCATTAGCCTACCCAGCACTACCTCTTGAGTAATAGTGATCGTTTTAAGGTCCTCACCCCCTACAGTTCCATGACCGTCAATTATTGGTAAGCTATTTGTGTCCTCCACTGTGAAGACCGACACAAAAAACTTGTTTAAGGCCTCAGCCATTTCCTCGTTTCCCATTATTAAATCCCCCTTCTCATCTTCTAAGGGACCAACATTTACTTTAACCAATCTTTTCCTTTTTTTATATTTGTAAAAACTCTTACTATCAGTTTTTATATTTTGTGCTAGTTTACTTTCATACTCTATCTTTCCTTTCTTTATTGCTTTCTTAGTAGTTCTTTGTTGCTTTTTAAAGCCTTCCCAATCCTCTAATTCCCCACTAATCTTGGCTACTCTGTATGCATTGGTTCTTAATTTGATACTTTCCTTTATCTCCTTATATGTAATAGGTTTGCTTAAATTTAATTACAAAGAACAAAGAAAAGTACAGCAGAGGAACAGGCCCTTCAGCCCTCCAAGCCCGTGCTGATCATGATGCCCTAACTAAAAAAAACCTTCTGCCCTTACTCTGTATCCCTCTATTCCCTCCCTCTTCATGTACCCATCCAAATGCCTTTTAAATGTTGCTAATGTGCCTACTTACACCACTTCCTTTGGCAGCGCATTCCAGGCACCCACCACTGTCTGGTGAAAACCTACCTCGCACATCTCCCTTAAACTTTCCCCCTTTCACCTTACACCTTGTAAAACTATAATCATACTAATATTTCTTCAGTAACATGATTCTTACAGTTATCAGGGTTAATCACTGCTAAAGGTATGGAGATCTCTTGAATCTTTCAAAATTGAGCTGATATGCTGTCAAGGCATTACAAAGGAGCTCTGCAGGACCTTGGCTGTTGATTTGTAAGGGCTGGACAATATTTCGATTTTATGAACTTCAACACAGAATACAACGATTCACAGTACAACTTGAAAAAAGTTGCACATGAGCCTTCTTGACTTGAAGATACTTTGTTTCTGGCACTTGTTTCCAGAAGATTGGGATTTATGCATCATCTTTAAACCCTGATTTTGATCAAAAGGGGGTAAAGATGATTACAAACCCACTCGAAGAGAAGCTGCTTCTCTTGCCTCTACCTTCTCATCTCCAGAGGCCTCGCTCACAGTGAAGATTCAGCAGAGGGAAGCGATGAGTGGGAGGAGGTGTCAGGGAACGGGAGGGTCGGTGAGAGGGAAGGTCCTCAGAGTCTGGGGAAGTCAGTGAATGGCAGAATCCACAAGTTTGAGAGTCAGCAGCGAGAAGGTTAATCAGAGAACTAGCAAGACTGCTCCAAAATGGTGCTGATCAGGCCCTGTAGCCCAACGTCAGACCAATGGGACAGAATGTTAAAATGAATTACACAATGCTAAACAGGAATACAAACTCCATTAACTGACAACCAGGGGAGGCGATGGCCTAGTGGTATTATCGCTAGACTATTAATCCAGAAACTCAGCTAATGCTCTGGGGACCCAGGTTCGAATCCCGCCACAGCAGACAGTGGAATTTGAATTCAATAAAAAATATCTGGAATTAAGAATGAAACCATTGCTGATTGTCAGAAAAACCCATCTGGTTCACTAATGTCCTTTAGGGAAGGAAATCTGCCATCCTTGCCTGGTCTGGCCTACATGTGACTCCAGGGCCACAGCAATGTGGTTGACTCTTAACTACCCTCAGGCAACTAGGTATGGAGTATGGGCGGCACGGTAGCACAGTGGTATGGGCGGCACGGTAGCACAGTGGTTAGCACTGCTGCTTCACAGCTCCAGGGACCTGGGTTCGATTCCTGGCTCGGGTCACTGCCTGTGTGGAGTTTGCGCATTCTCCTCGTGTCTGCGTGGGTTTCCTCCGGGTACTCCGGTTTCCTCCCACAGTCCAAAGATGTGCAGGTTAGGTTGATTGGCCGTTGTAAAATTGTCCCTTAGTGTCCTGAGGTTTGTAGATTAGAGGGATTAGCGGGTAAAAATATGTAGGGATATGGGGGTAGGGCCTGGGTGGGATTGTGGTCAGTGCAGACTCGATGGGCCGAATGGCCTCTTCCTGCACTGTAGGGTTTCTATGATTTAGGGAAGGGCAATAAATGCTGGCCAGCAAGCGACACCATGTCCCATGAATGAATAAAAAAAATATGTACTATCTACTAGATGCACTGCAGCAATTCACCAAAACTCCTTCAGCAGCCCTTCCAAACGACATGACCACTACCACCTCACAGGACAAGGGCTGTAGATGCAAGATAGCACCTCCACCATCCAAGTCACACATCGTCCTGACTTGGAACAGTTTCTTCACTGTTGCTGGTTCAAAATCCTGGGATTCCCTTCCTGTAGCACTGTGGGTGTACCTACACCGCATGGACTGCTGCGGTTCAAGAAGGCAGGTCACCACCACTGCCTCAAGGGCAATTAGGGATGGGAACTAAATGGCTCAGCCAGTGACACCCGGAACCCATGAAATTTAATAAACGCAATGCTAAATTGAAGCAATATAAAATAGGGCACCATTAAAAAACAACTTACCACGGTCCCCAGTATTTCCCTGAAGGGGACGAGTTAGTTGATGTGCCCTATCCACTATCTGTGTAGCTGGTTGAGGGGAACAGTGTGTGGAGGTTGAAGATAAGTTAGTTTTTCATATTTTTCCATGAGCTGCACTTTGTGTAAAAGAGCCACATGCAGCTTGCGAGCCGTGGTTTTGACACCCCAGCTATATGACTGCAAGTTGTTGTTGTTTTCTGGGGATATTGCCCTGGAATAATGACCCTTCCAGCTTCCTTGTATTGTCTGTATATGAAGTATAGCAATTTTACTTCTCAAGCCATCAAACAGTGGATAGGGAGGTGGGATGGATTGAATACTACGACACTCCATTGCTGACCTACAGAATCTGTTTCTGCTTTATTGTACCAGTCATTAGATTTTATCAGCCCTACTTTTGCCCCACACAGCCTTTTAAAATGCTGAAAAATGAAATTAAAGATTTACAGACTTTTCAAAATCTAACAAATCTTTAGTTTCCACATGCAGCCATGTGCTATTAATTTTTGTAGCATCTCTTGTCAGTTGTCATTTAAGTAACTCTACGGGGGGGAATTTTCCTGTCCCACCCGCCTCAGGAATCATAGCGGACATGACACGGACCATACATAGGTCTGTTGACCTCAGGTGAGATTTTCTGATCTTGGGGTGAGTGCGGCTGGAAATTCCCCCCCCCCTACATCTCCACCATTTTGCCCCAGCCCCCTCCCCCCATCCCTCTCCATCTCCACACACAATTCTCTGGGAGATTTACATTGCCAAACCCAATATGTGCTGAGAGTTCATCTGTATAAATTTAAATATAACTGTCCCAACCAGCAAAATCCCATTATTATCATTCAGGAAAAATGACAGGTGCAAAGCTCTCTCTTTGACACCAGGACCTGAAAAATCTTCATCTACACTTATTGAACCATCACATGCTATGAATGAACATAATCGCTCAAGTACATCTTGTAGCCCAAATTTTTTTTATTATACAGAAAATAAATGAGCATTGCAATTGTTAACCAAAACGAATGAGTTGAAACAGTAATAATACATCTGTTTCAAAAATACATTGCAATATCCATATTCTTTGAATGCATTTTCTATATATATTCAAGCAGTTTGTAATTACTTACAGTCAATTTTGTTTTACCAATTATGTACATTAAAAACATTTGATGGTCAGCTTGCTTTAATAACCTGCTTTTATTTTTATGTGTTTGCATTAGGTAATTCAATATTTTTATGATTTTTAAACAATAAGTACTACCCGTGCTGCTATGTGGAAATGATTCCTTTTCCTATAGCACTGACCTTGAGTCTGAATTGAGTTAATAATTCAGCTTTGGTTTCTGTACCCCCCACAACCATCCCAACAGAGCAATCCCATTAGAGTTTCTCGTGATTAACCTTTACTAAGTCCTTACCAGATTTTAACGAGCAATTGTTTTGTGTGGACTAACTTTCATCATCAGATTTTGGCACAGCAGCAAACCTCTGAACAGCATTAAAATTTAAGAAATGGCTATTAGCAATTTCCACCAGTCTTCTGGCTTCTCTGTTTACCGACATTTACTTTTGTGTTAAATTTCCCTCTGAGAGGAAAATGTTATCCATATGTGATTTAACTGAGTTGAACGTGAATCATTTGACTTGTCCTACAAATACAGTAGACAGCAGTGTTGAAGGTAAAGAAAGACTTACATTTATATTGTACCTTTCATGACCTCAGGACATCCCAAAGCACTTTACAGCAAATGGAGTATCAGAAATATCCTGCTATGCACTTCTTTTTCTGGGCAAGTTAACGAATGTTATTAATCATAAAACAAGACTAATCACCGTGTTTAGATATGTTTCCTGCTACTAGAAATGTTGATACACATTGCCTTGATACACAGGTTTAAAAAATGTTAACATGCAAAAGTTCAGGCATTATCATTCATATTTATGCTCTTCTATTTTGATGCCACATCAATATAATAAAAGCAAAATACTGCAGATGCTACAACATCTTGCTTTAATCTTAATCTGCCAACAAGTTTTGACTTCTCCTCAATAAATATAGACATGTATTTTCTTATTTGAGATATTGGGAGAAAAATTCAATGAGACCCAATATCCAGATTGGTGCACAATTACCTCATGCCTAGTCTCGATGAATCAGTCAGCATGCAAACCTTGTGCTGCCTGCTCACCAACATGACTGTTGTGCAGTAGAGCCCAGAGTGAAACACCCTACCGACTGATTGCAGGGGACCCAACCACATGCATGGCAAGTACAACTGGCCTGCACATCTTAAAGGCATCCTACCTCTCTCAAAAGGAAGTGGACTTGGGTTACAGGAGCTACTGGAACAATATCTCAAAGAGCTTTCCAGAAGAAAGAAGGCTGGTAATGAAGCCCCAGGTTCTCTGATTCAGTGCTGGAGGGGGCCTCAATAATGGAGGTCATAGAGTCATGGAGTCTTACAGCATGGAAACAGGCCCTTCGGCCCAACTTGTCCATGCCGCCCGTTTTTTTCAACTCCTAAACTAATCCCAATTGCCTGCATTTGGCCCACATCCCTCTATACCCATCTTACCCATGTAACTGTCTAAATGCTTTTTAAAAGATAAAATTGTACCCACCTCTACTACTACCTCTGGCAGCTTGTTCCAGACACTCACCACCCTCTGCGTGAAAAAATTGCCCCTCTGGACACTTTTGGACACTTTTGTATCTCTCCTCAAAGGGAAGAGAGAGCTGCCATGTGTGTTATAATGATATAAAAGCACCAATTGCTTATTAAGGATTGTTCAGACTTATTATGAGTTAATTCTAGGCACATGTGAATATATGTATGGGTAAAAAACTTGAGAACATCAGAGCTGCAGAGATGTGTCTCTGTTCTGCTCGAGGCCAAAGTAAAACTGAGGCTTGATGACATGACACACTTTCCCCTTTCTTTTTAAAGGTACTTTCCCTCTTCCAAACTAGGTATAGCTATTTACAATAAATGTTCATGTTTATGTACCATTGCATAAAGGTATAGAACTGGTGAATCCCCAAGGGGACAATTTTATGAGGAAAATTCTAAGTGCCTAGCTAGTGTGAAAATGGGAGAGTTTCAGATCTATGTTTTTGGGCGAGTCCAAATTACATATCTTATGCACTTCGAGAAGGAAAAAATGGACTGGAGCATTTCTAGCCATTAGAGGGAGTGAGTGGGGCTTAACTAGCCAGGAAGGCTGCAGCAGCAGAGGTGTCATTGTGCATGTACAGACCTTTGGTTGCACATGCACAATGGCAACAAACAGAGAGCTGACAAGTCTGAGTGATCTGCCAGCTCTCTGCTGCAGCAGCTGGACTCAATTAACCTCTCCAGCTATCTCAGACCCGGCAGCAGGTTGCAAGCACACCCTGCCCGGAGATATCATCCCTGCGCTCCCCTGCCACCCAGACTGATCGCCCCTGTTCCCCTCCTGCCACCCAGACCGATCGCCCCACCCCCCTCCTGCTGCCCAGAGGACCGCCCTCAGCACCTTCCAGTCGAAAGAGTGGCAGCTGGCACCCTCTCCTCCCCCCACTAATCGCATGCAGAGTCCCAGAGGGCCCCTTCTCCCTACCTGAGCAGATCACCCACTTCAGGCCCTGCACCTGTAGGCCTAGCTCCTCAGGCCCTGCCCCTGGCCAGGCGCTAACCTGTCAGGCTCCACCCCTCATAGGTCCCTTTCAGGTCCCAACCCTGACCAGGCCCCGCCTCTTCAGACCCCACCCCTCTCAGGCGCTGCCCCCTGCCTGGCCCTGCTCCCTTCAGGCCCAGTCCCCCTTAGGCTCCTCTCCCGGTGGGTAGTGCCATGTATCAGGCTCACACTGCCAGTGTGCTTCCAGCGGGATGGGGGGGGGGGGGGGGGGGGGCTTCAATGGCCCCCGTTTGTGGGGACCATATGTGATCCTTACCGGAGAGAACCTCCCCCGGTGAGGCCACAAAGGCAAGTGAGCCTGGACGATTGTGTGCCGGGCTCACTAATTTTATTTAAATTAGGTTTTTAATATGTTTAAATAATTTGTTCAGCCTCTCATCGGAAATGGGCGGGAGGCTGATCGTGCCAGATATCCAGTGCCGGTAAGCTTATGAGAGGCGAGAAATCAGACGTGAACCTGGTTTCTCAGCGCTCTCATGTGATTTTACCAGCTGTGGTAAAATTGCTCCCCCCCCACTCCCCCCACCCCGAGTCTCTAAAGTGTAGAGGCCCTGCTTGTAGCACAGATTTTGTAATGGTAACCTTGGCTGGAGGTTTATTTAATTGCTAACAGTGATCTTTCGGATTGTCATTCTTGGATGTTCCTAGTTACATTTGGGATCTTGTCATAGATGCAATAGGAATTCATGATGGTTGAGGATCTGGAATGGGCCTGATTTGTCCTCAGTTACACCTCACTGTTATGCCTTTATCTGTCATTACTTGTTATCCATAGTCGTAAAGCTCCCTTTTTTCTATCCTCCTTACTGTGTACACATGTGGGTTCACCATCTGAGTTCATCATGAAGAGAGTTTGCTGTGAATTACTTATGAAATTGGACCATGAAAACTGAGAGTTTAGGGGAAAACATCAGCTTATTTTTCAAACATTTCAAAACACCTCTGCTTATGGACAGGCAGTGAGAGGATAAAGTCTATACTCCTTCTACACCTATGACTGTGTGGCCAAATCCTCCTCCAACTAATTTGGAATTTTCGTCCATCCCCTTTCAGTTAACAATGTGGTATCCTTTGACCCCCTTGTTTGTGAACATTTTGTACCGCCTTGTTGGGGTCCAGCTTATCTCCCCTCAGTCTTCCTTCTATTGCTCATCTTCTTCATCCATCTTCCTGCCCTCTGCCTGCTATCATGAGTCCTGGGCCTTCACCCTCCTCCTTGCATAGCTCTCCTTCCACATTGCCTTTCTTGCCTTTGTCAGGCTAAGCCCCCTCACACTCCACCCATTGTCGAACATCGGACCTCTGTTGTGGTGGCTGCATGAGTCCCACAGATAGAGATCAATTAAATATGTACTCATACATAGATATGTACTTATCACAAGTAAAACTTCAGCAACGCTCACCTGCATTGTTCCCTGTCACAAAAGCTTTCCTTTATAATGCTACATCACAGTGTAATGAAACACTGAATCACCAATTTCCACCTCTGTAACATTGCCTGATTCTGTACCTGCTGTCATCCATGCTTTTGTAACCTCTAGACTTAACTATTCCAACACACTCCTGGCCGGCTTCCCATCTTCTGTAAACTTCCGTAAACTTGATTAGGGCGATCCAATAAGACCACGACGAGATAGATGAAAAATGAGGTTCGTGCCCAATTTCTCGGCTTTCACGATCTTACCGGGCCCGGATATTCGGCAAGATCAGCCTCTTGCCCAAAAAGGGCACGAGGCTGATTTCAATATTTAAATCTATATTAAATAAAATTTAACATGCACTGAAGGTCCTCACTGGCAAGGATCACTTATGGTCCCCATCAACGGGGACTTGTTGTGGTGGCCTCGCTGATAGGACCAGAGGCCATTGAAGCCCCCTAGGAGGTGAGGGGCAAAGGGGCAATCTTTGGTGCCCTAGCACTGCCAATCTCACACACTGGCAGCAGCCACTGGGCACCGGGCAGTGCCAAGTGAGGGGCGGGATCTAAAGTTAGGTGCAGGACCTGGATGGGCATAAGGGGAGGTGGGTGAGGGGGGTAGCTGCACATTCTCAACCAGGATCGGGTTGCTGGGGACGCTGCACACTCTGCAGCTGACGATCGACTGGGGGGGAAGGCGTTTAACCGGAATAGGCTGGGGGTGGGGATCGACTGGGTCGGGGGGGAGGAGGGGGGGGAGGGAGGGAGGGACGTGGGGGGGGGGACGGGGGGGTGCTAGATGGGGTGCCGATCGGGTGTGGAGGCCAGCAATCATGGGGGAGGGCACACAAAATAGAGAGATCTGCGCATGCGGCTTTCCAGTGAGCTTAGGCCCTGCCCCCTCCCCCTCCTGGCAGTAAACAGATTTAGCATTATTTTTTGCACAGAGTGCCATAAGATTGGACTTGTGGCCACGCTGAAAAAATGGATCTGTAACTCCTGTTTTCACACTCGTTCAGGACTTAGAATTTTTTGGTAAGGTTGCCCCCGATATCATTTAAAATTCTGTTCTCCCCATGTTCACTGACCTAGATAGGCTCCTGACTAAGGAATGTCTTGATTTTAAAAAAGATTGCCCACATTTCAGATTCCTTCATGTACTCACCTCTCCCTATCTTGGTAACCTCCTCCAGCCGTACGAACCTTAGAGATCTCTGCACTCCTCCAATTTTGATCTTTTGCACATCCCTGTTTTAATCACTCCACTATTAATGATCATTCCTTAAGCCACCAAGACCCTAAGCTCTGGGATTCTCTCCCTTAACATCCTGCCTCTATTTTTCTTTCCTTCTTTAAGGCACTCCTTAAAACCTACCTCTTCAACCACACTTTTGCTCATCTGCCCCAATATCTCTTTAGTTGACTCAGTATCAATGTTTTTTTGTTCATGCTCCTGTAAAACTCATCGGGATGTTTAACTACAAGTTGTTGCTGTTGCCCCTAATATAAAGATATCCCAAATTGAAGTACTCAGAAGTTAAGCTCAAATTGAAAGACTATTTGTAATCAGCAATAAAGTCATCTTCAAGATCTTAAAGCTCTCATGGGAGAGTCATCTGTCATCAGTATTTCATTATCCTTCCAGTTTCATCATAATTCCCATTTTAACACTTGTACCAAAAATTATAGTGATGAGAGTTACCTGGCCAGTGAAGTTCACAAACTATTTCAGTAAAAGGAAAAGGTTACATGAGAAAATTGTTATAAACATTAGCCCATCTGTCAAAAACATGTTTTCAACAGTTGAAACAGTAGTCAGGTCCGATGGATTTTAATCAAAGGCTTCCATGTTTGATCTTCAGTCTGATATTCAGTGTAAAAGATTAAACTTATCAAAAGCCCTTTATATCTATTTCTTAATTGTTCAACCCTCAGAAAGAGACTAAGTATTATCTGTCTATTTATAAGTGAAATACAGGATCCACTTAGTTTAAAATAGCTCTTTAAAGGAATTGTGATTAGCATTTTGAGTTGTTTCTTTTTCTTTCATAACTATTTCTTGTCATTATTCTCTAGAAGGGTTTCATGTCTACAAAAGTATTAAAAGCAGCAACAAAAATGAACAAAAATTCAAATGTAATTACAATTCCTCATATTATTTTCCGAGTGTCTTTTTTGGTGTCTACTGCTATATGCGACTATTAGCCAACAGAGCTTGTTTCCAGGTGCAGACCAATGGTATTTCATGGCCTTCTTCTCAATGAGTTGGACTTGTAAAACCACTGTAAAGTCAAAATTACATGAACAACTTTTAAGATCATGTTGGTCAGACCGCCCCATGTCTCTCCAAGTGGTTACTTGGACTAAATGAAAAGCAGTTTATATGAAGGAGAAGTATATTTTGGCACCCAATTTAGGATCCAGGTCAGGGGCATGATCTGAAATCCCCACAAAAAAGATAGGATTAGGAAAATTCAAAAATAAAAATTAAAGTGGCATAGTTGAAATGGGGGACAAAGTCAGTGAATCTGTACTTCCCGCTGCCTCGGCAAAGCAGCCAGCATAATTAAGGACCCCACACACCCCAGTCATTCTCTCTTCCACCTTCTTCTGTTGGGAAAAAGATACAAAAGTCTGAGGTCACGTACCAACCAACTCAAGGACAGCTTCTTCCCTGCTGCTGTCAGGCTTTTGAATGGACTTACCTTGCATTAAGTTGATCTTTCTCCACACCCTAGCTATGACTGTAGCACTACATTCTGCACTCTCTCATTTCCTTCTCTATGAACAGTATGCTTTGTCTGTATAACACGCAAGAATACTTTTCACTGTATGTTAATACATGTGACAATAATAAATCAAATCAAATCAGCCATTAAGTGATTGCCAACCATGAGTCATACCAGAACAATATGCCCTCTAAGCAAGTCCCAATAAATGACGCTGATGCATAAGTGAATAAAGTGAATCAAATTTAGCATAACATAGTTTCATGTGAATAAGTGTAAAGTGCTTGAACACATGGGCCATCTTTAAATTGTGTCACCTACTCCAGCGAATTGAAGGGGGTCTTTGACATACTTGCAGCCCTGGACCCAAGATCTTCGGTGAACCACATGGTCGGTCACCCCCTCTACAATCTCTGTCCAGGCTGCCTTAGTCAGGTGGGAGGGTTTTTTGTTGCCATCAGTGGGGAAGAGCACACCCATTATTCCAAGATGGCATGGAGGAGAACCTGCAGGGAAGCATTGCTAAAGAGACCATTGTCTAGCCTCTCAGACAAATTATTACGGGTGAGAGGTGTGTGCTGGGGGCCCCTGTGGATCACTGCTCTGCAGGATGGGAGAAGCGATGGATGCGCCCAAATGATGATTATACAGCGTGGGAGAGTGATGGGAACTTCCAGGAGATTAAAGAATGAGGGTGGGAATAAAGGGGATAGAAGTGTAACAGCTCCAAAGAGAGAGATGAAGATTTTGGCTTGATGAAAAGTTGATTCCTCATCCGGAATGTTTAGCTTCCAGCTGAGTGTTTGCAGCCTGCAGAGCCTACATTCTTATTCAGGTGGCTTTTTTTATAGCCCACACGGACCTGAAAATGTGTCAGCTGACAGCAGCTTCAGTCAATTTCTGCCCACCTCTGCTGCGTGATCGTATGTGCCCCACGTGGTCATTGCCCGCCCTCTCAAATTTTAATTGTATTTGTGTGTGAACAAAGAACAATACAGCACAGGAACAGGCCCTTCGGCCCTCCAAGCCCGCGCCGCTCCCTGGTCCAAACTAGACCATTCTTTTGTATCCCTCCATTCCCACTCCGTTCATATGGCTGTCTAGATAAGTCTTAAATGTTCCCAGTGTGTCCGCCTCCACCACCTTGCCTGGCAGCGCATTCCAGGCCCCCACCACCCTCTGTGTAAAATATGTCCGTCTGATATCTGTGTTAAACCTCCCCCCCTTCACCTTGAACCTATGACCCCTCGTGAACGTCACCACCGGCCCGGGGAAAAGCTTCCCACCGTTCACCCTATCTATGCCTTTCATAATTTTATACACCTCTATTAAGTCTCCCCTCATCCTCCGTCTTTCCAGGGAGAACAACCCCAGTTTACCCAATCTCTCCTCATAACTAAGCCCCTCCATACCAGGTAACATCCTGGTAAACCTCCTCTGTACTCTCTCCAAAGCCTCCACGTCCTTCTGGTAGTGTGGCGACCAGAACTGGACGCAGTATTCCAGATGCGGCCGAACCAACCTTCTATACATCTGCAACATCAGACCCCAACTTTTATACTCTATGCCCCGTCCTATAAAGGCAAGCATGCCATATGCCTTCTTCACCACCTTCTCCACCTGTGACGTCACCTTCAAGGATCTGTGGACTTGCACATCCAGGTCCCTCTGCGTATCTACACCCTTTGTGGTTCTTCCATTTATCGTATAGCTCCTCCCGACATTATTTCTACCAAAATGCATCACTTCGCAGTTATCAGGATTGAACTCCATCTGCCATTTCTTTGCCCAAATTTCCAGCCTATCTATATCCTTCTGTAGCTTCTGACAATGCTCCTCACTATCTGCAAGTCCTGCCAATTTTGTGTCGTCCGCAAACTTACTGATCACCCCAGTCACACCTTCTTCCAGATCATTTATATAAATCACAAACAGCAGAGGTCCCAATACAGAGCCCTGCGGAACACCACTAGTCACAGGCCTCCAGCCGGAAAAAGACCCTTCCACTACCACCCTCTGTCTTCTGTGACCAAGCCAGTTCTCCACCCATCTAGCCACCTCCCCCTTTATCCCATGAGATCCAACCTTTTTCACCAGCCTACCATGAGGGACTTTGTCAAACGCTTTACTAAAGTCCATATAGACGACATCCACGGCCCTTCCCTCGTCAACCATTTTGGTCACTTCTTCAAAAAACTCCACCAGGTTAGTGAGGCATGACCTCCCTCTCACAAAACCATGCTGACTATCGTTAATGAGTTTATTCCTTTCTAAATGCGCATACATCCTATCTCTAAGAATCTTCTCCAACAACTTCCCCACCACGGACGTCAAGCTCACCGGCCTATAATTACCCGGGTTATCCTTCCTACCCTTCTTAAATAACGGGACCACATTAGTTATCCTCCAATCCTCTGGGACCTCACCTGCGTCCAGTGACGAGACAAAGATTTGCGTCAGAGGCCCAGCGATTTCATCTCTCGTCTCCCTGAGCAGCCTTGGATAGATTCCATCAGGCCCTGGGGATTTGTCAGTTTTTAAATTCTCTAACAAACCTAACACTTCCTCCTTTGTAATGGAGATTTTCTCCAACGGTTCAACACTCCCCTCCGAGACACTCCCAGTCAACACATCCCTCTCCTTTGTGAATACCGACGCAAAGTATTCATTTAGGATCTCCCCTACTTCTTTGGGCTCCAAGCATAATTCCCCACTTTTGTCCCTGAGAGGTCCGATTTTTTTCCCTGACAACCCTTTTGTTCCTAACGTATGAATAAAATGCCTTGGGATTCTCCTTAATCCTGTCTGCCAAGAACATTTCGTGACCCCTTTTTGCTCTTCTAATTCCCCGTTTGAGTTCTTTCCTACTTTCTTTGTACTCCTCCAGAGCTCCCTCCGTTTTTAGCTGCCTGGACCTACCATACGCCTCTCTTTTCTTTTTGACCAGTCCCTCAATTTCCCTGGTTATCCACGGTTCTCGAATCCTACCCTTCCTATCCTTCTTTTTAACAGGCACATGCCTGTCCTGTAGCCCTAACAACTGTTCCTTAAAAGACTCCCACATGCCAGATGTGGATTTACCTTCAAACAGCCTCTCCCAATCAAGAGCTGCCAATTTCTGCCTAATCCCACTAAAGTTAGCCTTCCCCCAATCCAACACCTTACCCTTGGGACACCACTCATCCTTTTCCATCACTATCCTAAAGCTAACAGAATTGTGGTCACTATTTGCCACATGTTCCCCTACCGAAACTTTGAAGACCTGACCGGGCTCATTCCCCAGTACGAGGTCCAGTATAGCCCCCTCTCTAGTCGGGCTATCTACATATTGTTCCAAAGAACCCTCCTGTACGCATTTTACAAATTCCTCCCCATTCAGAGTCCCTGCTCTCAGCGATTTCCAGTCTATACCAGGGAAATTGACGTCTCCCACTACAACAACCCTATTTTTCCTGCACCTATCCAGTATCTCCTGACATATCCATTCTTCCACTTCCCTTGGGCTGTTGGGGGGCCTGTAGTACACCCCCAACATAGTGACTGCGCCCTTCCTGTTTCTAAGCTCCACCCAGAGTGACTTGTTACACGACCCCTCTGAATTGTCCTCCCTCTGCACCGCTGTAATATGCTCTCCAACTAATACTGCTACTCCCCCACCTCTTTTGGCCCCTCCTCTGTCTCGCCTAAAACACTTGTACCCCGGAATATTCAGCTGCCAGTCCTGTCCCTCTTTCAACCAAGTCTCTGTCACCGCAACCACATCCAAATTCCTCGTGAGCATTAAGGCCCTAAGTTCATCTGTCTTACCTGCTACGCTCCTTGCATTGAAGTATAAGCACTCCAGACCTCCAGGCCCAGTGAGGTCATCCTCCCCCAGAGTGCTCTTCCTCTTTGCCAGCCTTGTCCCAGCCCCAAGCTCGTCCCCAGCCTCTACACTTGTAGACCTAATATTTTGATCCCCTCCCCCCTGCCATACTAGTTTAAACCCCCCCGAACTGCACTAGCAAAACTCCCAGCCAGGATATTTGTGCCCTTCCAACTTAGTTGTGACCCGTCCTTCTTGTACAGGTGCCATCCTCTCCTGAAAACTTCCCATTCATCTAGGAAAATGAAGCCCTCCCTCCTGGACCAGTCCTTTAGCCAATCATTCAATTTTACTAACTCCCTATTCTTAGCCTCACTGGCACGAGGCATTGGGAGCAGCCCAGAGATGGCACTAACTCCCAATACATAACTGGAAGTGGCGGCTGCTTCCATTTCAGTTGTTGGGACCCATGTGTCAAGCACTAAATTCCACCCTATGTGTGGCTGAAATTCATTCCAGAGAGAAAGAAAAGAAATTCATTTCCACAATAATTACAATAATCAAGAGTTCCTGAAGAAAAGATCAGAGTAATAACAAATAAGATTATAAAAGTGATATTGGGCTGACTTTTACACTCTCTAGGGGATGGGCTGGCAGGTGGGCAGGGACGTGCAATTGGGTGCAATGCCTTTGGCACGTTACTGGCACCTACCCATCCATAGCAGCCCCACCAGAATTTTACAGAAGGTTCGGCAGACAGTGGGCGGCCTATGTGCCCATCGGGCAAATGAAGCTTTTACTGGCCTCTTTCCACTCTCACCACAATCTTTCCAGTAGCTGGCAGAGGCTGGTGCCAATTGAAAAGCCCAGCTGCTTTCACTGCTTGAACTGCTGCTGCACAAGGGCAGGGCACCACACAGACACAGAGGTCTGCACATGCACAATAGCTCCCTCTGCTGCTGACTAGCAAATTAAGCCCCGCCCACTGCCTGTGGTAGCTGGAAACAGTGCGGCCCACTTTTTCATGCACTATGTGCACAAGATTAGGAGACAAAACTCACCCAAAAAAAGGATCTGCAATTCTCCCAATTTTACGCGAGCTGGACACTGAGACTTCTTGTAAAATTTTGCCCCATAAGTTTAATAAAGAGACAACTTTAAAATATTCGCAATAAAGTATTGTTTCCCCTTCATGTGCTTTGTTAATGCACAGGTATGGGTGGCACAGTAGCAGGGACATAGGTTCAATTCTAGTCTCGGATGACTGTCAGTGTGGAGTTTGCACGTTCTCCGTGTGGGTTTCCTTTGTGTGCTCTGGTTCCCTCCCACACTCCAATGATGTACTGGTTAGGTTGATTGGCCATGCTAAATTGTCCCTTAGTATCAGGAAGATTAGTGGGGTAAATATGTGGGGTTATGGGGATAGAGTCTGGGTGGTACTGTTGTTGGTGCAGACTCGATGGGCCGAATGGTCTCCTTCTGCACTATAGTGAATGTATAAAGTATTTAGAATTCTCCTTATCTTAGTTTGAGTGAAATGTGTCTCCCAAATAGGCCAAACCCTATTCCGGCCAAATACTCCAATAACAAATTTCATGCTCCAGAAAGTGGAACAAAAGTCTCAGTGGAAAGTCAAACATTTGCATATTTATCTTTCGTACATGCTAACATTTTCTGAATAATGTAAACAGGTGTTCTGAACCACAGCCAAATGTCCCTTGTCTGTCTGTAACTCAATATCAAACAAGTGAAAACAATGGTTTGTTTCCTCCATTTTTGCATTATAATACTCATGTACATTCAGAGCTGTGAAAACAACAATCATATTTCTGTACTGCTGTCATTCAATGAGGCAATGAGATCACCAGATGGTTTTTCCAATCTTTTAGATGAAAAATAATCCATTAAAATATTGTCAAAGAAATAATTTCTGAAGTCAAACACAGCACTTTAGTATTATAAACAAAATACTTCATGGATATCTAGGGGAAATGTTTTTTTATTTCCAGTCATGAAGTTAATCATAATTCATCTGTGACTTTATCATTTGTGAGATGTATGCAGTTGCACCACTTATGAAAACATAAATCATATCACATGGAATTCCATCCTCTATTTACCGCACATTAAAAGGGATTTATTATTTAAAATCATTGATTTTCAAATTATTATTGTGATGGATCTGTGTGAACCTAAAATTATTTAAAAACAATCGAAATGCTGTTAAAATTGCACCTTTAAGTCATCTCAATTAACAAATTGCTCTAATTATGCTGTGTTTTTCCAATTTTTTACCATCTGCAATGCAGTTTGCAAAATGTCCACATCATAATGTTTGTTAATCTGTTCATATTCAAAAGAAATGCTGCATGCCAGCTGGGATGTGCTGGTTTAGAGAATACACTGGAATAGCTACACTTCTAATAACTCTAAGCTTCTTTAAGTGGCCAAGAATGCATGTGGGTATATTTAAATAAAGCACTGAATTCACAAGGTAGCAATACACAGAGGTTAGGTTTGGTGGCAGATACTAATAGCAGAGGCCCCTTTCCATTTCTCAAATCCATTTTAAATTAATAAGAATGTTCCTTTCTGTTTTTCATCCTCAAAGAGGTCCTTTGCATATTCATTTAATGTTATATTGATGGATTAAATTATCCAGAGTTCAAAATCAATCCAGCGTATATTTATTAGACTGGACTAATACCCTAGTGGGGATAAAGCACAGAAAATGCATTTAGAGACGCTGATAAGGCAGATCCCATTATATGTCATTTTAAACAAAGAGCAAAAAAAGCCTTTGGAGACGCTCTATCAGCTATTAAACAGAGACATTTCATGCGCAAGGAGATTGATGATTAGCATTTCCGATCCTGGGAAATGGTTCTTTCCTCACTGATGATAACCACTAAATGCTGGTTCATTTCTCAGACACAATTATTTCTGCCGTTTCGCTGGCAGATAGATGCCTAGGCCTCATCTGTATCCTTTTGTCTCTTACTCAGTGCCATTAGTTATAAGTGGGCAATGCTACATCAAAGGAGACTGAGGGAGCAGTATATTAGTTCAAGTTGTTAAACAGATAGACATAGTTCAGCAAATACGTTCAACCACATCAGCCTCCTGAGGAAGACTACCACAGGGATGCAGCTTTGGTGACAAATCACATTTGATTATACTTAACAAGAGCTTTATTTGCATCAAGTCAGAATGTGAAACCACGCAGTACCATTACAGTGTCAACTGCGGTGCAGGTGGCATTTTTGTCTCGGAGTTCGAAGATTTTCTCCAGAGGTTCAAATACAAAAATCTAGGCTGACACAAAGGGATTTGGAAAGTGTGGCGTGAAATATTAAACCATGTCCTCATCTGCTCTCTCAGGTGAATGGAAAATATCCCTTGGCACTTCTTCAAATAAGACCAATGGAGTTAATCCTGGTGGCCAATATTTATTCCTCAATCAACATCCTTAAACAGATGATCGGCTCATTATCACATGGCTGTTTGTGGGAGCTCACTTTTACTGTTAGTCTTTGGCTCCATTTCCTCTGAGCAAAATCCCTTATCTTCCCATTGAAGATAGGCTCTTCCAAAGTATAAGTTATACATCAGAGTCTTCCTTGCTCTTTGCTATTATTCATCTGAATATTATGATGTGATGATCACCCTTACCCAAATGTCCTCCCCATGAATATTTCATCCTCAAAGGAGAGAACAATGGTATTGTTGCTTGACTAGTAATCTAAATACCCAGAGTAATGCTCTGGGGACCCGGGCTTGAATCCCACCATGGCGGATGGTGGATTTTGAAAAAACGCAATGATTCTCCCTCAGTTTGGGTTCTGCCAAGGTCACTCAGCTCCTGACTCATTACAGCCTTGGTTCAACCATGTACAAAACAGCAGAATGCCAGAGGTGAGGTGAAAATGAATAACATTGGCATTAAGACAGCATTTGATAGCATAAGCTTTCAGAGCATTGCTCCTTCTTCAGGTGAGTGAAGAGTTGTGTTCACAAACAGAGCACAATAGACACAGACACAATTTACAAGATAATAATTGGAATGTGAGTCTCTACAGGTAATCAAGTCTTTACAGGTACAGACAATGCGAGTGGAGAAAGAGTTAAGCACAGGTTAAAGAGGTGTGAATTGTCTCAAGCCAGGATAGTTAGTGAGACAGTCACCTCAGCACTTCACTGTACTGCAAGCCCACGGATAACCTCACAATGCTCCACTTCTCCAGCTTCCACCCTAAACACGTTGTTAAAGAAGCCATCTCCTACGGACAAGCTCTCCATATACACAGGATCTGCTCGGATTAGGAGGATCGCAACAGACACCTCCAGACGCTGAAAGACACCCTTATAAGAACAGGATATGGCTCTCGACTCATTGATTGACAGTTCCGACGCGCCACAGCGGAAAACCGCACCGACCTCCTCACAAGCCAAACACGGGACATGGCGGACAGAGTACCCTTCGTCGTCCAGTACTTCCCCGGAGCAAAGAAGCTACGACATCTTCTCCAGAGCCTTCAACATATCATCAATGAAGACGAACATCTCGCCAAGGCCATCCCCACAACCCCACTTCTTGCCTTCAAACAACCAGTCAGGGACAGTCAGCATGGCTTTGTCAGTGGAAAATCATGTCTCACAAATTTGAGTTTTTTGAAGGGGTAACCAAGAAGGTATATGAGAGCAGTGCAGCTGATGTTGTCTACATGGACTTTAGCAAGGCCTTTGACAAGCTACCGCATGGTAGATTGTTGCATAAGGTTAAATCTCATGGGATCCAGGGTGAGGTATCTAAATGGATACAAAATTGGCTTCTTGACAGAAGCCAGAAGGTGGTTGCAGAGGGTTGTTTTTCAAACTGGAGGCCTGTGACCAGCGGTGTGCCTCAGGGATCAGTGCTGGGTCCACTATTATTTGTCATTGATGTTAATGATTTGGATGACAATATAGGAGGCATGCAGATGACACCAAAATTGGTGGTGTAGTGGACAGTGAAGAAAGTTATCTCGGATTGCAACGGGATCTTGATCAATTGGGCCAGTGGGCTGACGAATGGCAGATGGAGTTCAATTTAGATAAATGCGAGGTGATGCGTTTTGGTAGATTGAACCAGGGCAGGACTTACTCAGTTAATGGTTGGGCATTGGGGAGAGTTACAGAACAAAGAGATCTAGGGGTACATGTTCATAGCTCCTTGAAAGTGGAGTCACAGGTGGACAGAGTGGTGAAGAAGGCATTCAGCATGCTTGGTTTCAGAACATTGAGTACAGGAGTTGGGATATTTTGTTGAAGTTGTACAAGACATTGGTAAGGCCACACTTGGAGTACTGTGTACAGTTCTGGTCACCCTATTATAGAAAGGATATTATTAAACTAGAAAGAGTGCAGAAAATATTTACTAGGATGCTACCGGGACTTGATGGCTTGAGTTATAAGGAGAGGCTAGATAGACTGGGACTTTTTTCTCTGGAGTGTAGAAGGCTGAGGGGTGATCTTATAGAGAGCTATAAAATAATGAGGAGCATAGATCAACTAGATAGTCAATATCTTTCCCAAAGGTAGGGGAGTCTAAAACTAGAGGGCATAGGTTTAAGGTGAGAGGGGAGAGATACAAAAGTGTCCACTGGGGCACTTTTTTCACACAAAGGGTGGTGAGTGTCTGGAACAAGCTGCCAGAGGTAGTAGTAGAGGCGGGTACAATTTTGTCCTTTAAAAAGCATTTAGACAGTTACATAGGTAAGATGGGTATAGAGGGATATGGGCCAAATGCGGGCAATTGGGATTAGCTTTGGGATTTTAAAAACAAGGGAGGCATGGACAAGTTGGGCCGAAGGACTTGTTTCCATACTGTAAACCACTATTACTCTATGACAGTATAACTACACAACCTCAAACAGACCATTGTCCGCAGCAAACTACCCAGCCTTCAGGAGAACAGTGACCACGATACCACACAACCCTGCCACAGCAATCTCTGCAAGACATGCCGGATCATCGACATGGATGCCATCATCTCACAACAACATCCACCAGGTACACGGTACATACTCTTGCGACTCGGCCAACGTTGTCTACCTGATACACTGCAGGAAAGGATGTCCCGAAGCATGGTACATTGGCGAGACCATGCAGATGCTATGACAACACATGAATGAACACCACTCGACAATCACCTGCAGGAGTGTTCCCTTCCTATTAGGGAACACTTCAGCAGTCACGGGCATTCAGCCTCTGATCTTCGGGTAAGCGTTCTCCAAGGCGGCCTTCACGACACATGACAACAAAGAATCGCCGAGCAAAAACTGATAGCCAAGTTCTGCACACATGAGGGCGGCCTCAACCGGGATCTTAGGTTCATGTCACACTATCCGTAACCCCACGACTTGCCTGGGCTTGCAAAATCTCACTGACTATCCTGGCTTGAGACAATTCACACCTCTTTAACCTATGCTTAACCCTCTCTCCACTCGCATTGTCTGTACCTGTAAAGACTTGATAACCTGTAAAGACTCGCATTCAAACCATTATCTTGTAAATTGAGTCTGTGTCTATATATGCCCTGTTTGTGAACACAACTCCTCACTCACCTGAAGAAGGAGTAATGCTCTGAAACCTTGTGCTACCAAATAAACCTGTTGGACTTTAACCTGGTGTTGTGAGACTTCTTACTGTGCTTACCCCAGTCCAACACCGGCATCTCCACTTCAAAGTTATAACATGATCATTTAACACACTGGAATAAAGTGCTCAGAACTATATATTTATAGATAAACTTGTTCTAAAATGTTATAGAATGATTAGACACTCATACCACCTTTGTGCCATTAGAGGCTTTTTACTAATGTTTTCCACCAATATGCTTTGGAGTGAACCCAACATCTGAGGTGCAGGCAGCATGTTCAGTGCTATACTCATTGCCAGGGATGACCTTGGCAGCTGTCCTCTGGTGGTCCGAGGCTTAGAGGGTTCTAGCCTGCCGAGGGTCTCCCGCATTGACCCTTGTCAGCTCTCTCTTGGAGTGCCCCGAGATGGTGCCCTGGAAGCAGCTTGTTGATGCACCTCAATGCACGATGGCACCTCCCTGACTTCAGGAGGAAAATGAGGGAGGGCGAGGTGCCTTGTCACTCTCCGGCCTAGCCAATGGTGTTTAGAGCCCATGGTCAGATGAAGGGATGCAGGTTTGAGCACATATCCTGTAAGCTGCTTAGTGTTCTCTGCTGGAACTGACTCTCCAGAGGGATTACCAAACTCTCCATGGAGAAAGCTATGAAGCTCTCATATGACAGAGCTTTGACAGAACTCATGACGGATGGACTCCTACACCATTCACTCAAGGCTGTTCATAGTATCTGGCATCTCTGCCAGATGTTCTGCTGCCTATTAATGCATTTCCAGCAGTTTTCTTGTGGCCATTCCCAAAGGCAGGTCATCACTATGGAGCTCAGCCTGAGCCTGGTCTCCATCCTCTGATTGCCAGAGACCTTAGCTACCACATCCTCCATCAGCTGCTGCGAAGTGCCTGTGATGTGTTCACCAGACGTGTCCCTGAGCCTATTTGAGAATGGACTCCCATTGAGGTGGCTGTCTGTGTGCTGATGGAAGGTGTGGGGGATTGATGTGGTGGTACATCCTCTAAGTATTCTGTAACATTATCCTTGAGATGAAATTCTGGCTTGCCGTGGAGGGTGGGCAATGTGTCTGCTGACTACAAGGACGTGTGTTGAAGGACACAATAAATTAACTTGAGGTAATGCACAATCGCAAGTCAGGGCATATCTCCTGCATGCTCAGTTTTCAACACCAGGTTGTAGACATTTTCATTCTGTTGCCTTGACACTCTGGCGTTGTCCACAACTGAGCATTTGCATTGTTCCCTGGCCAGTTCGATCATCTTCTCCTGATGTCAGGGATAGTAGCAGAAGACCCTCCTCCTTAGTCAGGCGGGAGGGTCTTCTGCTACTCTCACTGGGAAGTAGGATTTCCTGACATTCCTGGACAGCCTAGAGAGAGGGTCAACCATGGGTCACTCATTCTTTGTGCTAAACCATAGTATCCACTTTTAACTAGGGTGAGAACAGGTGATCAGGGTCCACTGATGGGCACGGAATGGCAGAAACTCTTGGGTCCAATTGTGACAGATGGACATGGGTGTCAGTAGTTCCATTCAAATCCTCCTTCCAGACAGCAGAATGATGCTGCTGGCTTACAGGGCATGGATACTTGTCCGGGTGCCATTTATATATGGTGCCTGGTCCATCGACCTTGTGAAGCATCGGTAGGGTTAGCAACCTCCTGCCCGCCCTTGCCACACAACTGATCAGGCCCCTGAAACTGTGCATAGCTAATTGGCTGGCTGCCACATGATTGCGATGGCCAGCCATCCAGCCACTGAGTGGAAATTGCACTCACTTCAGTCCTACTGTCAAGACACTCACCACTACAATCAGGTTTTGCCCAATATTACAACTCAATGACCATTCTGTGGTGGCCTTGTGGCACAGTGATAGTGCCACTACCACTGGACCAAAAGCTCTGGATTTGAGTCAACGTCAGGACTTGTTGGCCACGGAAGAAGTGTTTACGCGGTTCAATGGAAATGAGCAGAAGGCGCTGATTGATAGAGGGCCCCCATAACTTAACTTTCTTCCCGTTGATACTGTTTGTCGGTCAAAGGTCACCAGGATACATGGATCTTATTATTACTGAAAAAATGCACATGCTTTTTTTGTAGATAATATTCATTCATTCGTGGGACATGGGTGTTGCTGGCTGGCCAGAATTTATTGCACATCCCTAATTGCCCTTGGAGGGCAGTTGAGTGTTAACCACATTGCTGTGGCTCAGGAGTCACATGTAGGCCTGTAAGGATGGCAGATTTCCTTCCCTAAAGGCCATTCATGAACCAGATGGGTTTTTCTGACAATCAACAATGGTTTCATGGTCATCTGCAGATTCTTAATTCTAGGATTTTTTATTGAATTCAAATTCCAACATCTGCCATGGCAAGATTTGAACCCAGGTTCCCAGAACATTAGCTGAATTTCTGGATTAATAGTCCAGCAAAAATCCCACTAGACCATCATCTCCCTTAGGCGATAGTCATTTGGGAATACAGAACTTGAGCATTAATGAAAAAAGACAGCAACAAAAGTTTGGCAGTTAACTGTTCACTGGTGCATTCTCTACCAATCAGAGTCCACTTGCCAACCAATTAGCACCTTCTGCTCATGCAGTATCATAGAATCCCTCTCTGCTGGAGCATCTTACACAGCCCCCCCCCTCCCCCCCCCCCCACCCGCCCTATAACTGTTACCCCACACATTTACATCTTGTGACACTAAAGGATAATTTAACATGGCCAATCCACCAGTCTGCACATCTTTGGACTATGGGAGGAAACCGGAGCACCCGGAGGAAACACACACAGACATGCGGAGAATGTGCAAACTCCACACAGGCAGTCACCCAAGGCATCCATCGAACCCAGGTCAATGGCACTGTGAGGCAGCAGTGTTAACCACTGTGCTGCCCTCTCTATAATTGTTTCCTCTACAATTAGTATCCTTGTGAATCTGCCCTGATCGTCACGCACCCCAATTGAAGTCATGACGGGGTACATCAGCAAGCTCCCACATCAGGATGCAAACACTGGTCACATGCAGCCACTCAACTGCCCTTTAACGTGACACCAGGTTTCTTTGGGGGAGCTGGGAGAATGCGGGCCTTTGGTGCCACTGAGACCTTGGTAGGTCCACGCGTTGCATTCTGCTGGAGTTGACAGGGATCAATGTGGAGATGTGGCTATAGTGTCAGAATGGAGGGTGTGAGGGATTGGGTGTACTGCGATTGGGTGGTAGTCCCAGAGAAATTGGGGGATGAGTGTCGATGGTCTTCTCTTCTTTACAGTGCATGATCTGGAGGATCATGGAGCCTATTGAGTTGGCTATCCTACTTATTGCCATAGTGCAGCAGCAGAGACACCAAAGTATCACGGCACCTGGCCAGGACCAGTGCCCTGCGGAGGAAGGAGAGGCTGGGCCTGTCGCTGTTCCGGGAGCAGCACCACAGATGTGTGAGCTTTGTAGGTACCGGCTGAGCATCTTCAGACATCGGTCATCCTATTGTAGAAGGCTGTGTCTGTCCTGAAGGACATGGGCCACCTCCGCCAGAGCCTGCAAGAGCTGGCACCACACGGAATGGGAGAACATCCACTGGCTGTGACCCTTAAACTCACAGCTCTGAATTTCTATGCAAGTGGCTCATTCCAGGGCAGCAAGGGCAACATGTGTGGCATCTCCCAGTCGGCCAAACACAAATACATCCAGGAGGTTACAGATGCCCTTAATGTGAGGGTTCACATCTACATTAACTTGGACCAGGACCAGGTGAGTCAAGATGTCAGGGCCATGGGCTTCGCCAGCTTAGCAGGCTTGTCCCCAGGTGCAAGGTTTAATTAACTGCACCCACATGCTTTGTGCACTCCACGGCATCACATGGTGCCATTCATAAACTGCAAGGGATATTCCTCCCTCATTTTGCAGCTTGTCTGTGACCACACGATGTCCTTCATGGAGGTGTGCGCCCGATTCTCGGGGAACGTCCATGACAGCTACATCTTGGGGAATTCTCTGATCCTAGCCATCTTCGAGGGACAGCAGTGGCTGAAGGGATGGCTTCTCGGGGACAGGGGTACACATTCAGGAGGTGGTTGATGATGCCATGCAGAGGCAACAAACAGCTGCAGAGACTTGTTATAACAAGGTTCATGCTGCAACGCATATGCTGCTGGAGCAGGTGATTGGCCTGCTGGAGATGCAGTTCAGGTGCCCGGACTGGTTGGGGTGCCCTACAATACAGCCCCCAGAGGGTCTTCCATATCATTGTAGTCTGCTGTGTCTCCACAACTTGGCGCTGCAGAGGCGAGCCCACGTGGACCTGGAGAAGATGGAGGAGCGCAACATTTTCTTGGATAAGGAGAATGTTGAGGAAGGTGGTGAGGGTAACCATGCAGAGGAGGAGGTGGAAGAACCTTGGATTGGGCCTGACTAGGCAGATGTGGTAGGGATGACCTCATCGTGTCTTGCTTCGGGGACCAAGAGGACTAGGGAGTGAAGAGCTCTCCCACCATGAGAACAAACATCTCACCAATAATGTGGTGCCAGTATGCTCCATGCTGTTGCCAAGCTTCATGGTGCAGGACGCTGAAGCTTCTGGCTGGACTCTGCAGGAGAGTGATGATGACTTGCATTGAAGACAGAACAATGCTCCTTTCAGCCTCAGCGATATGTCTGACTCCTGCCTGGCAGAAAGCTTCACGAGTCTTGCTACCGAATTAGTTTATCATAGGGCTCGGAATCGCAGGATGCACACTGTCAGCTACTACAGACCCACCCACGTCAGGGGTCCTGGTGTTCACATCAATCTTACAGCCGAGGTGGGCAGCCTGGCAGCACCTCCAAAGCCCTTGGTGTTATGATCACTAGAAAACACTGTTAGACTTGAGAGGGTTGAGTTGATTGGGGGGGGGGAAGGAGGGAGCACGAAGGGTTTACCTTTCTGATGCGCTATCACTAAGGCGAAAGACTACCGATATGCCAATATAAGTGTAGGCTTTTATTCACAACAGAATCAGGAGCAGATCCCAACAATTAACCGACCTGGACTGAACAAGGGGGAGGAGACAGCCACCTTTATACTAGGTGCTGAGGGGAGGAACCAAACTGGAAGGGGATGTGTCCAGGTATGACAAACACACACAACGGTGGTCCATATAGGACAAAGGCACAACTGAGGTCCACCACACTTTCCATGGATGGGGGTTGGGCTCTGGGGGAGCATGGGGTCAGGGCCTGTCAGCAGCAGCGCCTCTTTACTGCATCGCCGGTGTAGGAGGGACATAGCACTGCCATTCTCACACTCCACAGGAATGAGGTGTCGGGTAAGCATGGTGGTTCTCCCAAGCTTGGTGGCAATAACAGGCAGGGTGGAGGCTCTGTGGGTGAAAAAAGTGAAATTTAATGCAAAACATTCAATATAAAATGGTGACCTATAAGCACTAGTGTCTATGCTCACCTGTGTTCACTAAGTGCCTACAGTTTCTTAAGCTTCCTTACCCTCACACTGCGTCTAGATGTATCCTCTGGGTCCACAAGTGAGTTTGAGGCAGTAGCCCTCTTGCCTGAGATTACCTTAGCGGGCGTCCACTGTGGGGGTTAGGATCTTGAGAGTCCAGATTTGCTTCGGGACAGCATGGATGTTTGACTGCTTCTCTTCTCGGTATCAGGGGCTGGAGTATGTCACTCACATGGAAGGAGTGTCAGATGAGCTGGAGACACCCACGGTCCCTTAGCTGTAGGGCCCCATGCTGTACTCCTGCTGATCCTTTTCCTTTCGGGTTCCCTGGGGCCCCTGTGCTCCTCTATGGGATAGAGGGACAGCTAGAGTGAGATACAGAAGCCCGGCCATCCTCATGTGCAGACATTCATGGATTCTCACTAGTGCCTGCACCATGCAGTTGAAGCTCCCTAAGACATGGAGGTCATGAGCTGAGTCATGATGAGGACATCCCTGCCATGGAGTGCTCGTCCTGTGCCAAGGTCTCCACTGCGGACGTCACCCTCACAGTGTTGGCCTTGGTGCGCTGAAGTGACGGCAGCATCTTCTCGGATAGAAGGTGATGGGCCTCCTCCAGTCGGCCTTGCAATCCGAGAAGGGCTGCAGTCATCCCTTCCTGTTTCTCGCGACTCTGCCTTTGCAGCTCCAGCAGCAGTGGGACGACCGGACCAAGGAGCATGTCATCGGCAACGAACTCAGCAGAGTCCTGGGCTCCAGCATTCCTCCAAGTGCCGGTTCCCTGGAACGTCCCTGCCTCCGCCTGCTGTGAGATACTCACCAGTGAGTGATCGAGAAGCCTGCCTACTTATTGGACTCATCGAGGTTTGAGTATCTGTGCTGGTGCCGGATGCTGGTGACAGCTGTGACACCTTTTCAACGATGGGATTGGAGAAGTCTCTCGTGTCTGGTGGGTCCTGAGGGCATGAGGATGGTGTGGCCTGTTTGGCTGCTTCACCTCCAAGAGAAAAGAGATGGCATCAGTGCACCACAGGGGATAAAGGAGGGAACATTGATTACTCACTTGAGACTTGAGGAATGACAGCACATGTTAAGGATTCTCACGTTTGCTGCCCCCACTTCACCAGCAGTGCAGACGCGCTCTTCCTTCTCCCCAGCCAGCTCAAGGGCTCACTCCTTGAAACACGTGAGGGTTCTGAGCTTGGGCATGACTCCATTAGGCTGCACCCTGTCGTGCCTGTTGAGTTCATCCTGCAATGACGGAGAGAGGGACAGTGTAGACAGGAGTCGTGAACTGAAGATGGTGATGAAATGTGGCAGGCATGGGGCTGGAGTGGGAGCTGGAGGTGGTTCACTTACTCTGGCTCTGCAAAGAAAATCATTCATCTTCTTCTAACATTGCTGTCCCATCTTCTTTTTCAGCAAGCTTGTCCTGACCAGAGCGGTCACTGCCTCCCAGGCCAGGATGGTGACCCTACTGGAAGGCCATCTCCTTGAGCAGGGCAGAGTGTGTCCCATCTCTGCTCCACTCCATCCAGCATCCTGTTGAGGACTTCCTCCGAAAAGCGAGATGCGGATTTCCTAGCTGCCATCCCCTGCAGACATTGTGTGGAACAAATGTTGGGGAGGTATTTGCTGGAGTTCCCCAGTGATTGCAGTGACTAAGCTGTTACGGGCGGGTAAATCAGAGGGAACATGCCACATGTGTGGCATGATTCTCGTGGGCATAAAAACTTTCACAAATATGGCATAAGAGTCAGTCCGAAATCACGCCAATGCCGTCAGCGGGAATCACTGTGTTTTCCGCGCCGGAAACAGCACTGCCATTTTTTGGTAAGATTCCACCCAATGGCTTAAAAGGACTTCCACCGTGATTTAAAATTTTATGATTCAGATATCAAATTCTACAAATGTTGCAACTGTTTGAAATAGTGCTCACTGCACACAGTACTCAGCTGAAGGAAGTTTCTTTAATCACTTCTTCAGGTGTTTCCATATCCAAATTGTCAGTCAATATTCCAGCTCGATTCTGCGGGCTGCACTGATTTTTATTTCACTTTGCTGTATCTTTACTTTGTTGAAACATCTGTAAGTATTTTACTGTTCTCATGGTGAAACTTTACTGTGTGGAATAATAAACATGCAGTTACATTTGTGAGCGCTTTGATGTCCTGCAGATTTTGAATGTACTGTACACAGATGTGTACACTTAATGATGTAGGAGGCCCACCACTACTGCACCAGCTTAACAACAAATCCAGATAAATGTAGCTAGATTAAAAATAGTTGTTGTAACCCATTAATATAAATTGTACACTTATAATTGTGGAAATTAAGTTGATAATTATGTAGACTTATATAATGCTTGTATAAATAGAGATACCACCCATTAACTCTGATGCAACATGCCCCTCAGAATGTACACCCTCATCAATGCCTTTGCAATCACCAAACCTGGCAATTGGCAATGCTTTCCTGGCTGTCTTCCCATTTTCCATCATCCATAAACTTCAGCTCATCCAGAACTCTGCTGATTTTATCCGAACCAATATCAAGTTCCACTCACTCATAACTTTTATCCTCATCAGCACTTGTACCCACCTCCCACAACTCTTCCTCCTCCTCCTCACCAAGCTCCCGCAACTCCCATCTTCCATCCAACATAAACTTGAGCTCATCTTATTCCACACATCACCCCTGTGCTCGTTGACATGCATTGGCTTCTGGTCCAGTACCTGCTGAACTATTGTAATGTGAGGGTCTGACAAATATAGGTTTAATGTGGGACCACACAATGATGTAGGAGAGCAGCTGACCCAAACCCAGGGTCCGTTGAGTGCTGGACAGCCGTGTGTACCAGCAAGCATGAAGACTGTTCCTAGCTTATACCCTTTATTGTGTCTTTGTAAATAGTTCTAAGAGTCGGAGTTGTAGTTAATTTGCATATGATTGTAAATACTTCTTCAGACCCACTGAATTGTAACCAACATCCTGCAGCAATTTTCACAAAATTTTGAAACCTTGTTTTTAAATCCGACCCATCCTTGCCACTCTATATCTGTAACCTTTTCTTAGACAGTCCCTTGGGATCAAGGATGACTCCCATCCACTCTGATCCAATGGCTGATTATTGCATAATCTGCAGACTCTGCCATGTGTAAGAAGGTAAGGTTGGGTAGATGAGTTGTTCAGAGGTTTGTGCCCTGTGAGGAACTTTAACTCAGAATTAATGCAGTAAGGAAAGTCTGTCATTACTTAAGATGTCTGTGAAATCTGTAATTGCTTTTAAGGATGTTTGAAAAGGGCTTTTAAGAATTTGCATCTATTGCAAATGGACCAAATAGAGGCATATAAGATGATCAGAGGATTAGATAGGGTGGACAGTGAGAGCCTTTTTCCTCGGATGGTGATGGCTAACACGAGGGGACATAGCTTTAAATTGAGGGGTGTTAGATATAGGACAGATGTCAGAGGTAGGTTCTTCACTCAGAGGGTAGTAAGGGCGTGGAATGCCCTGCCTGCAACAGTAGTGGACTCGCCAACGTTAAGGGCATTTAAATGGTCATTGGATAAACATATGGATGATATTGGAATAGTGTAGGTTAGACGGCCTTTAGATTGGTTTCACAGGTCGGCGCAACATCGAGGGCCGAAGGACCTGTACTGCGCTGTAATATTCTAAATCTAAATCTAAACTCCTCCACCTCCCCCACGTCTTCCTCCTCCCCCTCACACACCTCCCACAACTCCTCTGATTTTGGCCTCTTGTGCATGCCTTCCCCTTTTGCCACACCATTGGTAATCATGTTTTTAGCCATCTTGACCCCATCCATCCTTTCCTAAACTCCACATCATTGCCTCTCTCTTCTTTTAGATCCTCTTAACACCTTCCTCTTTGATCAAATCTTTGGTTGCTCTCTTTAATGTCTATATCTGCCTATGTTTTTCTTATGACTCTGTGAAACTGATTGAGGTTTTTTTCTACATGAAAGGCATTTTCAATGTGTATGTTGTTGCTTTTTTTGCTGCTGCAATTGCTGCTGGGCATGTCCATCTAGAGCCTACTCTACATCAAAGTGATGACCCTCCACCAAGTAGATAGTCAGAACAAGTCACTGGACAAATGACTAGACTGATTTAAGTTTATTAATAGGTAGACAAAAATAGTTGTCAGAAGTGCTTCACAAGTGGCATGATCAGCATATCTTAGTACTTTGCCATTGTCTTTCTACTCAGTGATTTCACAATTCTGGGTGAGGAGTTTCAGCACCAACTTCCTGCTTCTCTACAATATAATCATTGTGGACACCTAAAGTTGGATATAAGAGCATAGGTTCTCATGTGCAGACTTCAGGTAATGCAATCCAACAGCTGTCAAACCAATCCTCAGAGTTTCTTCACCAGCAATATGAGTGCATACATCCATGTCACAAGGACTTACAAATGATTCAAGTACAAAGAACAAAGAAAATTACAGCACAGGAACAGGCCCTTCGGCCCTCCAAGCCTGCACCTACCATACTGCCCGACAGAAGTAAAACCCCCTACCCTTCTGGGGACCATTTCCCTCCATTCCCATCCTATTCATGTATTTGTCACTAAAAGTCACTATCGTATCTGCTTTCACTACCTCTCCAGGCAGCGTGTTCTGGGCACCCACCACCTTCTGTGTAGAAAACTTGTCTCGTACATCTCCTTTAAACCTGGCCCCTTGCATCTTAAACCTATGCGCCCTGGTAACTGACTCTTCTACCCTGGGAAAAAGCTTCTGACTATCCACTCTGCCCATGCCTCTCATAATCTTGTAGACTTCTATCAGGTCGCCCCTCAACCTCTGTCATTCCAGTGAGAACAAACCAAGTTTCTCCAACCTCTCCTCATAGCTAATGCTCTCCTTACCAGGCAACATCCCTGTAAATCTTTTCTGGACCCTCTCCAAAGCCTCCACATCCTTCTGGTAGTGTGGTGACCAGAATTCAACACTGTATTCCAAGTGCGGCCTAATTAAGGTTCTATAAAGCTGCAACATGACTTGCCAATTTTTAAACTCAATGCCCCAAGTAATGGTGCCTATCTACATAAACCTCATCAATACACACATTCAGAGGTCCAGTAGCTGTGTGCGTTGTGAAAATCATTCTGATTGCCGAGAAGGCCTAATTTCAGTAGTTTGCATAATTAAATTATAGTAACTAAATATTGTATTTTTATATAATGTACAGAAACTCATGTGAGATAGTATTAAGGAAATATGCAAGAGGTGCTGGGTATAAAATTGGACATGGCCAGTAAGGTAAAACAGATGGAATCCCATTTTTAATGTTACAAAGGTAGAAAATTTGACAATTTTAAAGAAACCAGTCTCCTTCAGATACACATAAATGCAAGTTGTTGTTGTTTAACTCCTACCTCACCACTCCTGATTTCTGTTTATGCATTTTGGTGTTTGATAACCTATGAAGTGACTTGGAACATTTTACAATGTTAAAGTCACCAAATATAAATGCTAGTTATTGTGGTCGTTGTTGCCTAGGTGAGAGAGTGTGCAATGCATGTTCTCAGGATATTGGATCCTTGGGATTTTAGTTAAGTCTCCTGCAATATTCATCCAAGTGGATTTTGTGGTCACTCGTTAGTAATGATGAGGAAAAAATGACTGATCTTATTTGATTTGATTTGATTTATTATTGCAACATGTATTGGTACAAAATGCTGCATTAATGGTGGAGTATCCATATACATAAACATATAGTTCCCATGTCATATTAGAATAGCATCAAGCTTCCTGAGTGTTGTTGAAGCCGCATTCATCCAGTTCAGTATTTGATCTCATTCTTGACTTGTGCCCTATAGATGGTTGACAGGCTTTGGGAGTAAAAGGGGAGTCACTTGCTGTAGAATACCCAGTCTCTGGCTAGTTCTTATAGCCACACTAATTGGCTGGTCCAATTACATTTCTGGTCATTTGTGCACCGCAGGATTTGATTTGATTTATTATCACATGTACTAATATACAGGGAAAAGTATTGTTTCTTGCGTGCTATACAAAGCATACCATTCATAGAGAAGGAAAGAAGGCTGCAGAATATAGTGTCATAGCTAGGGTGCAGAGAAAGATCAACTTAGTGTAAGGTAGGTCCACTCAAAAGTCTGATGGCAGCAGGGAAGAAGCTGTTCTTGAGTCGGTTGCTTTGTGACCTCAGACTTTTGTAGCTTTTTTCCAACAGACAAAGGTGGAAGAGAGTATGTCCGGGGTGCGTGGGGCTCTTGATTATGCTGGCCGCTTTTCCGAGGCAGTGGGAAATGTAGATGGAGACACTGGATGGGAGTTTGGTTTGAGTGATGGACTGGGCTTCGTTCATGACCCTTTGTAGATTCTTGCAGTCTTGGTCAGAGCAGGAGCCATACCAAGCTGTGATACAGCCAGATAGGCTGCTTTCTATGGTGCATCTGTAAAAATTGGTGAGAGTTGTAGTGGACATGCCAAATTTCCATAGTCTCCTGAGAAAGTAGAGGCGCTGGTGGGTTTTCTTAACTATAGCCTCGGCGTGGAGGGATCAGGACAGGCTGTTGGTGATCTGGACACCCAGAAACTTGAAATTCTCAACCATAGGAAACTGAGGTCAATTGTGGCGCATTCTCCACCACTTTTCATTAATATAACTGCAACTTTAAAAGCCACAATTGGCAGCATAACCTAGCATAATCTCCAATGTTGGCTGCTGGTTCTCATCCAGGCCACAAGGTGGTGGCTTCATTTTTAATTAACACTCCATCAAATGGCTATAGAATGATTGAACCTATTATAGATTACTTAGTCGCTTTTGTGAATTGTGAGAGAGGAAAGTGGAAAAGAAAGAGTTACATTCACTAAATGCTGTATCGTTGTGTCGCCAGCCCTATTTTAGATAGCATTTATGATGTTGGCACTAATAGATCTTTAAGAAAAAACAAAATGACAGCTGCCATAACCTATTGCAGTCTTCACTCATGCACAGTAATCATCCTTTAAATTTTTCAATTGTTAAACTACCACGGGATTTTCAGATTAGTCTCTTGGTAGGTTACAGAGTTAGACGCTGACAGGTTGAACATGTGCTCATCCAGCACTGAGACCGGTAATGTGCTCAGGTTGACAGAGTTGTGGGTACACAAGAGAGCTAAAGATTAATAGCCCTGCCTCTTCTGCATGAGAAATAATTATGGGGCAAAGTTTAACTTTGGCAGGGATATAAAGTGGATTGGCCACCCATTGTACACCTGCTTAATGTTTCTTTTCATTTATTTCAATATTAGGAAAAATCACATGGGCTAATTCAATACTGCCTGTTCATATCCAAAATTTATTTTACTCCTCATATTACAGGCACATCTTTATAGTTTGATGAAGAAAAAACAAACAAGTAATGCACATCACAAGACTTATCAAACAATAATAGTTTTGACATAAGGCAAAATCAGCTGTATAAAATGATGGCCAGTCCCCACAAGATGTTCTATATGTTCTGGTCCCGATCATAAGAAAGATTATTGGTTTACACTCTGGGTTGCACTAATTCACTTAAATTGAATGATTAAAGAAGCTATGAGGAGAGATTGGACAGGCTGGGGTTATTTTCCTTGCAACGTAGAAGGCTGAAGGGTTGATAGAGGAGTACAAAATTATGAAGAAAATAACGTGAGATACTAATAAATCTGATTTGCGCATGATACCAGACGGTTTGCTATCTTCCCAGCTCCGTTTTAATGGCAAAAACCACTTCAGCGATAAACATATTAGCACAAATTTAATAGATTTCAATATCATTCGTGAGTTTGACACGCAATTGTCCCGCTTCCGGAGACTTCCCACCTCTCGGGCATGCCATCACGCCAGCATGGATCACTACTGCTCTATAAAAGTGTGGCTCAGGCACAGCAGTAGCAAATTAGAGCTAGGGGGTGAGTACCACTGAGCACCAACCTTCGGCTGTGGTGGGAATGTCAGGCACAGCCATGGTGCAGAATGGAGTGGCGGCTTGCATGGTTTCAGGGGTTTGAGGAGACAGGAGTTGCCGCTGCTTGATGCTCATGTTGCACGTGTTCCCCCTGGCCACTGAGCAACCCACCAAGGGGTTGCATATGAGTGTCCCACCCCGACTAATGTCACTGTGGTTACCCTGCCATCTGTCTGCTGGACAGGCTCTGTGGTTTATTGCAGACATTTCATCCCAAGCCCCACTAACAGTAACAAGCAGCAGCTCTGGCAGCTGTTGCCCCAATCAAGTGATCTCTGCAGGCGTTAACACAGTTCCTCACACTGCATGGATTCTGCAGTGCTGCCTTTGATGGGAACTCATCTCGTGTTAGTCACAAGGGTGCCCCTCCACTTTCTGTCTGAACTGCAAGCCATACCTGGATGCCACTGCACCAGACATCCAAGTGGGTGCATTCATGTCAATGCATCAAGAATTCTTAATTGGGACTGCATCACAGCCACCTGAGCGCTCTCAGTGCCTGCTATGGCCATGGATGTGACAATGGTCAACAGCCCATTGAGGTGGCGCAGGGCGTCAGACTCATGGTGACGCAGGCGGCTAGGAGGTTTGGGGGGGTCTGGGATGGACAACCTAACGGACCGTCGCTCTCTCTCGCTCTCTCTGTCTCTTCCCTTGCCTTCCTCCACCCCGCCTTGTCCACACCACCAGCCATGGGTCCAATTGCCATGTCACCAAGATGACAGGCCTGGGTTGGCCATGTTACCAACTTACGGGTCCAGGCAGGAGGGTGATAACGACCTGCTATGTGGCACACTGTGATGCTGCCTTGGTGCCACACAAGTCTGACTCCTACCTGTTCTCAAACAGCACACTGGCACCTAGGCCCACCACCATCTGATTTGATTTGATTTGATTTATTGTCACATGTATTAACATACAGTGAAAAGTATTGTTTCTTGTGCGCTATACAGATAAAACATACTGTTCATAGAGAAACGAGAGAGTGAAGAATGTAGTGTTGCAGTCATAGCTAGGGTGTAGAGAAAGATCAACTTAATGCAAGTCCAGCAGCAGGGAAGAAATTGTTCTTGAGTCGGTTGGTACGTGGCCTCAGACTTTTGTATCTTTTTCCTGGAGGAAGGTGGAAGAGAGAATGTCCGGGGTGCGTGGGGTCCTTAATTACGCTGGCTGCTTTGCCGAGGCAGCGGGAAGTGTAGACAGAGTAAATGGATGGGAGGCTGGTTTGCGTGATGGATTGGGCTACATTCACGACCTTTTGTAGTTTCTTGCGATCTTGGGCAGAGCAGGAGCCATACCAAGCTGTGATACAACCAGAAAGAACATTTTCTATGGTGCATCTATAAAAGTTGGTGAGAGTCATAGCTGACATGCCAAATTTCCTTAGCCTTCTGAGAAAGTAAAGATGTGGGTGGGCTTTCTTAACTATAGTGTCGACATGGGGGGACCAGGACAGGTTGTTGGTGATCTGGACACCTAAAAACTTGAAGCACTCGACCCTTTCTACTTCATCCCCACTGATGGAGACGGGGGCATGTTCTCCTTTACGCTTCCTGAAGTCGATGACAATCTCCTTCCTTTTGTTGACATTGAGGGAGAGATTATTGTTGCCACACCAGTTCACCAGATTCTCTATCCCATTCCTGTACTCTGTCTCGTTATTGTTTGAGATCCGACCCACTATGGTGGTGTCGTCAGCAAACTTGAAAATCGAATTGGAGGGGAATTTGGCCACACAGTCATAAGAGTATAGTAGGGAGCTGAGAACACAGCCTTGTGGGGCACCAGTGTTGAGGATTATCGTGGAGGAGGTGTTATTGCCTATTCTTACTGATTGTGGTCTGTGCGTTAGGAAGTTCAGGATCCAGTCACAGAGGGAGGTGCCGAGACCCAGGCCACAGAGTTTGGAGATGAGATTCATGGGAATAATAGTGTTGAAAGCTGAGCTGTAGTCACTAATTGGAGTCTGACATAGGTGTCCTTGTTTTCTAGGTGTTCCAGGGTTGAGTGCAGGACCAGGGAAATGGCATCTGCTGTGGACCTGTTGCGGCAGTAGGCAAACTGTAGTGGATCCAGGTAGTCCGGGAGGCTGGAATTGATTCGTGCCATGACTAACCTTTCGAAGCATTTCATAATGATGGATGTCAGAGCCACCGGCTGATGGTCATTAAGGGACATTGCTTGGTTTTTCTTATGTACCAGGATGATGGTTGTTTTCTTGAAGCAGATAGGGACCTCAGATTGTTGTAAAGAGAGGTTGAAGATGTCTGTGAATACCTTCGCCAGCTGATCTGCGCAGGATCTGACTGCACATCCGGGTACCCCATCCAGGTCAGTTGCTTTCCGTGGGTTGACCTTCAAGAAAGCTGCTCTGACATCTGCAGTGATGACCCCAGATACAGGTTCATCCAGGGCTTTCGCTGACCTCTTGCTCAAAATGGGTGTAGAATGCATTGAGCTCATCAGGGAGGGGTGCGTTGGAGCCAGCGATTTTACATGCCTTCATCTTGTAGCCTGTTATATCTTGTAGACCTTGCCTAGTCGGCGGGGGTCGATGTGGCTAGCCTGGGACTCTAGCTTGGTCTGCTATTGTCTTTTGGCATCTTTGATGGATCTCTTTAGATCGTATCTGGCTTTTTTGTATAGATCAGTGTCGCCTGGACTTCAGCAAGCAGTGGATATCCCTGTTCATCCATGGTTTCCGGTTGGGGAACACATGGATTTGCTTCTTTGGCACACGGTCTTCTACACACTTCGTAATGAAGTCAGTTACTGTAGTGGCGTACTCGTTCAGGCCGGCCACAGAGTTTTTAAATACTGACCAGTCCACTGACTCCAAGCAGCCCCGTAGGAGATCATCCGATTCCTCAGACCAACATTGCACGACTCTCTTTGAAGGATTTTCCTGCTTCAGTTTTTGCTTGTAAGCTGGGAGCAGGAGCACAGCCTTGTGGTCTGATTTGCCAAAGTGTGGGCGGGCGATAGAGCGGTAAGCATTTGTGTAGCAGTGTATCTGGTCAATGCCCTGGTGGTTGTGGGAGTGGTGCTGGGGGTCTGGTCCTAGGGTCTTTCGGGTGATGGGGATGCCGTGCCAGCCTGTCACTACGGGCCGACACGGTCCTCACTGCTGGGACTGCTTGGGATCAGTACTTGGAGTACCACAGCAATCAGGGGTCTGACACAGGTGCCAGGAACTGAATATCACAGACTCAGTGGGCCGTAGGAGGCGGATCACAGACAGATTAATCACAGCTGTGAGGTGCAATTTCATTTATTAGTGATTTTCTAATTGACAAATTAACTGCTTGCCTTCACCTGTGCCCTCTTGGTGACCCTACAACTTCTTAACCTTACATGTTCTACCACTATATCTAGGTGAATACCAGGATGCACATCATAGGTGGAGGTGGTCGGTCCGCAGTGCTCCGTGTCCCAGGGGCTGTGCTGCTTTTGACGGGTGTCCCCGGGGGGGCCGGGACCTGGAGGGATGTAGCCGTGCATTGTTGCGAGATGTACATTGTCGCTGACAAGCAGATGTTGTTGATGACTCTGCCTCCTAACTTTATACATCCATTCCTTCAATTCCTCTGAGAATCCATTCATTGTACAGTCTGTGAGAGAATGCAACCTCATCTAGCCTCCCTTATGATCACATTCCAGTCAACAAGTTCACTCTCATACCTTTGCTACCTGATTCCTGATGAATCAAAGATCATTCCCATCTATGTTCATGTCTTCCAGCATTTTCATCAAATTGATCGTCTTGGACTTTATCAAATATTTGGTATTATCAATAAAACATTGTTAGTTGTCATTTTGCATTTCAGTATCTCTTTCTGCCAAAGTTTTTAGAAGGCAGATTGCATTTCAGGTCCCTTTATCTTCTACAAAGCCACACACGTGTCTGAAATTGCTGATTTAAATTTCTCTCTTTCTCTAGCCATTAGGATTCTGAGAATGATCTTTACTAAATCACTCATTAGGCTGAATGTTTGATTTATCTCACATTCTATTGTACAAGGCTTCTTTAGCAAAGTGATAAAAACAGGCTTAGTTAGACCTTCAGGAATAATGCCAGTGTTGTAGATCCTGTTGGCTATAATAGTCAGTTTTTAAATTCCTAACATGAATGTTATTTGCCAATTGCAGGCCAAGTCTGAATGCTGTATAGGTCTTTTCCTGACACAGACTGTTTCAGTATCTGAGGATTGATGCTGAACATTGTGCAGTCACCAACAAACATCCTTACGTCTGACATTATTGAGTGAAGGTCATTGATGAAGCAGCTGAGATGGTTGGATCCAGCACACTGCGCTAAGGAACTCCTTCAGAGCATGTGTGGGGGCTGAGATGATTGATCTCCAATAACCAAAATCATCTTTCCTTTTGCAGGTTAGGACTCCAACCAGTGGAGAGTTTTCCCTGGATTCCTGGTGAATTCAGTTTTGCCAAGGTTCCTTGGAGCTACATTCGGTAGCTTTATGTTCATTTCCCTTGTCTATGTTTGAACCAAGGCTGTACTGAGGTGAGGAGCTGATTGGCCCTAATGGAAGCTAAGCTGAGCATCGGTGAGCAGCATATTGCTATGTAAATACCACAATAGCATTGTCGACAGTACCTTCCATGCTGATGATCAAGTGGTAATTGGTGGATTGTTTTTGTACTCCATGGGTGGGATTTTCCATTCCTCCCACCCTTCTAACAGAATGTCTTCCGGGGGTGGAAACCATGAAGGCAACAGAGGCAGCTTGCCATTGGCCACCAATGGGATCTTCCAGTCCGCTGATGTCACCTTCATGAGATACAATGTGAGATGCATCGAAAAGTCAGCCTAATGAGTGATTTAGTAAAGATCATCCTCGGACCAGAAGATCCTTCCGGCAGGAAGAGCTGGAAAATTCCACTCCATGGCTCTACTTATAAAGCTTGGATCCCAGATGCCTTTTTAACTATTTCCTCTTTCCCACACTTCTCTCTGTTCCTGCACCCCATTTAGAACTGTACCCTTTATTTTATATTGTCTCTCTCTCCGCATTTTTCTTATCAAATTGTATCACTTCACAGAGTGTGTCCAGCCAATGACGAAGAGGTATTGCTGGGTCTAGTTCCAGGGAACAAGGTGGACTGAATGGATCAAGTCGGAAACATTCAGAGATGAAGATAAGGCATTGGCAGGACCGCACAAAGCCTCCAAACAACCCATCAATCCAACTTTTCAAGCCCTTCCTACCTCAAGTATGGTGTGAATTACGTGCATTGGACTAATCAGCTATATCAGGACTCATGGTGGCAAGTCACCTTCAATGCTATGGAACTGCCTAAGAAGGTGAACGGAATCCTCCATCGCTATTGCTTTTCCAATCGTCCTCCTGCCCACTGTGCAGCTGAGAAATCCTTGGTGCTGTAAGCTTGGCCCTGGCTGCACAGTCTAGGTGAATCATCGCTCCCACCAGTATTCAATTCATAGAATCATAGAAATCCTACAGTGCAGAAAGAGGCCATTTGGTCCATCAAATCTGCACCGACCACAATCCCACCCAGGCCCTACCCCCATATCCCTACATATTTACCCGCTAATCCCTCTAACCTACGCATCTCAGGACACTAAGGGGCAACTTTAGCATGGCCAATCAACCTAACCCACACATCTTTGGACTGTGGGAGGAAACCGGAGCACCCGGAGGAAACCCACGCAGGCACGAAGAGAATGTGCAAACTCCACACAGACAGTAACCCAAGCCGGGAATCGAACCCAGGTCCCTGGAGCTGTGAAGCAGCAGTGCTAACCACTGTGCTTCCGTGCTGCCCACGGATTCTGGAATGAATTCTGGTTGGAGCCTGAGATACACTCAGGGGTCTCTCTCACTACCTACCTTGGCCTCCTTAACTGCCGAGTGATCACCCATCCCTTTTGGCCTGTGTACCATTTGTGCTACTGGGTGACCACATCCAGAAATGAGTTATCCATGTAGCTCTCAACCACTCAGAAGCACCTGTAAGACATGTTGCTCAAGCTCTGAAACTCAAGCTGCTCCAGCTGATGACATTTCCTACGCATGGGATTGTCCAAGACATGAGAAGCATCCCACATGGAACAGGATGTGGACTCCTTGGGACATAGGTGGCCTGCATTGTCTCTATTTATTAGACAACTTAACAGAAACCAACCAAAGATTTAATAAAGACACAGAAACATAAACTCCCAGTTACTCAGCAATCAGTGCCTTCACTTATGCTGTCATCACCTTTAGTTTTCTGTTAGCCTCCTTACCCGATGCCAGTGTTCACTCTGCTTTGCTACTCAGCCCACAATCTCTTGGGGTTTGCAATCCTTACTGTCAGACACTTTGAATAACCAATCATTTACCTGCTGCCCTGTGGATGTCACCCTGGATTTTCAATTGATTTGTTTTCTCAGTCTTCGCTCTGACTCCTGTTGATTTGCTGCCACCACTTTTATGTGTTGGTTTTTGGCATTGTTTTTCCTCCAGCACACTCTATTTGTCTGATACGGAGCTCAGGAGAATGTTATTCACTCAGAGAGTGATGAAAATGTGGCACTCACTATATCATAGTGTGGATGAGGCAAATAGCAAAGTTGCATTTAAGAGGAAACTGGTTAAACACATGAAGAAAGGAATAGAAGAATACATTGAAAGGATGAGATGAAGTAAGATGAGGTAAAGGCTGGTGTGGAATGTAAACCTACTGTAGATTTCTTGGGCCAAATTGACAGTTTGTGTGCTGTAACATTTTATGTAAATCAAAAGATGTTGGCAATGCAAATGGAATTGCAAGTTAACAAGGCCTGAGGAGGGATCTCTATTCTTGCTGATCAATTGGAAAGGAGCAGAGGAGTTGCTAAAATGGTGTGGTTCCACTTCCAACTCTGTTTCTACCAATCAGAAATTTGAATGCCATTGTTTTTGGAACAAGTGAGCCTCCCAGTGAACTCCAATAAAAGCCTCATTAATAAATGCAAATCGGGGTTCCATAATACATGCATAAGAACCTAATAACAATTTAATGCATCCCAGCCTATAAGAAGGAAAGTGTGGGCCTCTACAGCTCATGGCTCCCTACCTCTCCAGCCATGAACCTCAGCAATATTTCCCACCTGGACTTACTTTGTGACCAGCAGCCTCCTCCAGAGGCTCTCACACACCTCCTCGTTCGCCTGATCTTCATCCTGCTTCTTTGACCAGATGCCATTTTCCACCCAGAAACAGCCGAGCAGGTGACTATCCACTTTCTGATGAAATCCGGTCTTTAAAATCTTCCAAATTTCCAATGAAAGAAAACAAAAATAACACGAGGAAAATCTTTTTAACACAGAAAGTGATACTGCACTGCCTGAGAGTGTGGTGGTGGCAGGTTCAATTAAAGCATTCAAAAGATAATTGGATTGCTATCTAAAAAGGAAGAATGTGCATGGTTACGGGGAGCAGGCAGGAGAATGGCATTAAGCGAATTATTCATTTGGAGAGACAATGCCGACATCATAGACCTCCTTCTGAACTGTAACAATGGTGTGAATCTGTGAACGAACTTTACACCTGGAATAAAAAATTGCTCCATCTATTCCAGCCTAAATAAGAGCCTGGTGATTGAAAGGGATAAGTGTTCCGCGCAGATGTCAATTTTAATAGTTTAGCAGCAAGTAGAGATTAACACAACCTATGTCTATCTGAAGATTGTTTTCAGTGTTACAAAGAACAAAGAAAATTACAGCACAGGAACAGGCCCTTCGGCCCTCCAAGCCTGCACCGACCATGCTGCCTGACTTAACTAAAACCCCCTACGCTTCCGGGGACCATATCCCTCTATTCCCATCTCATTAATGTACTTGTCAAGACGCCCGTTAAAAGTCACTACCGTATTCACTTCCACTACCTCCCCCGGCAACAAGTTCCAGGCACACACCACTCTCTGTGTAAAAAATCTGCCTCGTACATCTCTTTTAAAACTTTCCCCTCGCACCTTAAACCTATGCCCCCTAGTAATTGACTCTTCCACTCTGGTAAAAAGCTTCTGACTATCCACTCTGTCCATGCCTCTCATAATTTTGTAGACTTCTATCAGGTCTCCCCTCAACCTCCGTCGCTCCAGTGAGAACAAACCAAGTTTCTCCAACCTCTCCTCATAGCTAATGCCATCCATACCAGGCAACATCCTGGTAAATCTTTTCTGTACCCTCTCCAAAGCCTCCACATCCTGCTGGTAGTGTGGCGACCAGAATTGAACACTATATTCCAAGTGCGGCCTCACTAAGATCCTATAAAGTGTCAACATGACTTGCCAATTTTTAAACTCAATACCCCGGCTGTTACGTAACACCTGTTATAAAATTCCAAATGTATAAAACACATAGAGTCACAGAGGTTTACAGCATGGAAACAGGCCCTTCGGCCCAACTTGTCCATGCCACCCTTTTTTTTTAAAACTCCTAAACTAATCCCAATTGCCCGCATTTGGCCCATGTCCCTCTATACCCATCGTACCCATGTAAATCATATAACTACTTGAATAAACAGATTTCTTAAATTTAAGTTTATTTATTAGCATCACAAGTAGGCTTACATTAACACTCCGGTGGCTGTTAGGGTACACTGAGGGAGAATTTAACATGGCCAATGCACCTAAGCAGCACACCTTTGGAGTGTGGGAGGAAACTGGAGCACCTGAAGGAAGCCCATGCAGACACAGGGAGAACATGCAGACCTTCTGTCAATGTGTATGGTAAGAAGTCTCACAACACCAGGATAAAGTCCAACAGGTTTATTTGGAATCACAAGCTTTCGGAGCACTGTTCCTTCATCAGGTGAGTGCCCCTTCATCACGTGACTCACCTGATGAAGGAGCAGCGCTCTGAAAGCTCGTGATTCCAAATAAACCTGTTGGATTTTAAGCTGATGTTGTGAGACTTCTTACTGTGCCCACCTCAGTCCAACGCCGGCATCTCCACATCATGTCAATTTTTATGTTGTAGAGGCATTTTTGAAATCAGAACATTTTACATCAGTAACCTTTAACCATTGATATACATTTTTGGGGTAGACCCTGTACATCTTTAGACTCCCAAAAATCTTTCTATAATGGTAAATGGGCTTTGGTAACTATGTTTTGATGTCATTCAATTAATTTTGTGATCTAAATATACAATTGTACCTAAGTAAAGACAATACATATTTAAAAAACTTTCTCAGACACAATTTAGCTAAATTGATAGTGATTATTAAAACTATTCACATGCCAAGCTAGAATTCTATTTCTAATCTTCCTCCGTCTCTTTCTGTCTTGTCGAACTCTCCCCCATCTGAGCGCAGTGAGTTCCTCCTCTTGTCATCAGTGACTGGGCCTGCCAGTAAGCAATTCCATGAGGAACCTCATACACCAGCATTTGAATTGACAAAATTAAGAATCTAAGGTTTGGTAATGATAATGTCTGGAAGACAGTATGTGAATTCTTTGCCAACTCTCTTATTGATCTCAATTCAGCAGCTTCCATTCATTTGTATGGACTAAACTACTACAGGATAGAAGATGATGGGAGAAAATTAAAAGGAGGAAAACCAAAAAATAGGGCTTTTTAAAAAATATATATTTTCAGTACAGACAACCATGAACAGTAATTTAAAGAGCTCCTCCTAACAGAAAGAAGGAGCTCACATTTAAATAATACCTTACCATCTCTCAGGAGCAATTCTTGTCCAATGAATTACTGTTAAATAACGAGTGACCAATTAAACTGGGTTTTGATGATGTTGTTTTGAGGGACAGATGTTGGCCAGGAGATCAGGAAAACTTGTTTCTCTACAGTAGCACCTTGGGACCTTTTACATCCATCTGAAGCAGCAGTCATTTTAACATCTGATCTGAAAAGTAACACTTCTGAGAATTAAACATTTCCTCAGAACTACACTGCAAAGACACCTATGACTACAGCTCAGCCTTCAACACCATTATTCCTACAAAACTCATCTCTAAATTCTTTGGTCTGGGGCTCTGCTCCTCCCTCTGCGACTGGATCCTGAACTTCTGATGCGCGTTATCACACACGAGGCTTGAGATGCTCAGGAAATAAAGGCTTTTATTTGCTGTTACAACGAAGCTACTAAGTATATACACGATCCCAGACTGAGGGGTCCCAGACAGAGCAGTGACCTTTATACCTCTCCCAGGAGGCGGAGCCCGACTGGGATGTACCATAACAACTATAATACAAGGTGTAACAGCCCAACCCTAACCCCAACAGCAACAAGTAGAACAACCCATCCCTAACCCCAACAGCAACATATATACATACTTGTAGTACTGGCCAGACCCTGGCTCAGTACTATCTAGTGGGAACTAACGATGGTTCACCACAACTTCCTAACCCACAGGCTGTAATCAGTAAGGATAGGCAACAACACCACCTCCACGATTATCCTCAACACCTGTGCCCCACGAGGCTGTGTCCTCAGCCCTTACAATACTTCTAAGACACCTATGACTGTGTGGCCAAATTCCCCTCCAACTCAATTTTCAAGTTTGCTGATGACACCACCATAGTGGGTCAGATATCAAACAATGATGGGATGGAGTACAGGAATGAGATAGAGAATCTGGTGAACTGGTGCAATGACAATAATCCCTCAATGTCAACAAAACGAAGGAGATAGTTATCAACTTCAGGAAGTGTAGCCAGGGGCATGTAGACAGAGGACATGCCCCTGTCTACAACAATGGGGATGAAGTAGAATGGTCGAGAGCTTCACGATTTTAGGTGTCCAGATCACCAACAACCTGTCCTAGTCCCTCCATGCCGACGCTATAGTTAAGAAAGCCCACCAATGCCTCTACTCTCACAGAAGACTAAGGAAATTTGGCACGTCTGCAACGACTCTCTCCAACTTTTACAGATGCACCATAGAAAACATTCATTCTGGTTGTACCACAGCTTGGTATGGCTTTTTCTCTGTCCAAGACCACAAGAAACTACAAAGTGTCATGAATGAAGCCTGTCCATCACTCAAACAAGCTTCCCACCCATTGACACTGTCTACATTTCCTGCTGCTTTGGAAAAGCAGCCAGCATAATTAAGACCCCACACACCCCAGACATTATCTCTTCCACCTTCTTCCTTTGGGAAAAATATACAAAGGTCTGAGGACATGTACCACCCAATTCAAGAACAGCTTCTTCCCTGCTGCCATTAGACTTTTGAATGGACCTAGCTCGCATTAAGTTGATCTTCCTCTACACCTTAGCTATGACTGTAACACTACATTCTGCTCTCTTTCCATTCCTTCTCGATGTACGGTCTGCTTTCTCTGTGTAGAATGCAAGAAACAATACTTTTCACTGTATACTAATACATGTGACAATAATATATCAAATCAAATTAAATCAAATCAGTGTTAGTCTAAATCATGTTCTTAGGTCCTGGCATGGGGCTTAAGCTTATAAACTTCTGACTCAGAGGTGAGGGTGAAACCATTGAAGTTAGCTGCCACTATCATAATCCTTCATTTCAAAGCATGAGAAGAGATGTTTGGAGCATACATTGCAATGTTTTGCTGTCTCTTGTCTTCCAATCACAATGGTGAACTCCGCCGCCAAAATCCTGCTGCCATTCACACCAACGGAATCTTACTGTCCCATTGACAGCGCACCCCCACCGCAGGTTTCCTGTCAGCGAGAGGTGCATTCAACAGGACACCACGTTGACAACGACGGCACTATAAGATCCCATCGCCAGTGAGTGGCATGTCACCTCCTGCCACCGCAAAACACAACGCAGAGAGGGAGAAAAACCCTGTCCCACGTATTTAAAGATCCATTAATAAGCCCATTTTAAATACTTGGAATATTATATATTAATTGAATTACAATTTTAAATTGTTGGGAAACAGTCTGCTAACTCATGGGCCTAACAGTGATTCTATAAGTAGAATGGACCCCTTTCTAACTGGAAGCTGTGCATTTTTAAATTTGTTTTTGCAGAGATGCATAGAAAGAAAAGCAAGAACGTTTTATCTGTTTTGTGCCTTTCACAGCCTTAGCATGTCCTAAAGTGTTTCACAGTGAATGATGTACATTTAAAGTGTGGCCACTCTTGTAATGTAGGAAAATATGGCAGTCAATTTATGCACAGCAAGGTATCACAAGGAGCAATACGATTAATGACCAGATAATCTGTTTTACTGATGTTGGTTGAAGGATAAATATCAGCATAAGGAAATATTGTTTAGTGCCAAGAAGCCTTTTATATCCACCTGAGAACATAGATGCTGAAGTTCAGCCTAAATTCTAAAACCAAGGATAAGTAATTACCCTACATGCAGCCAAACTTAACATAGTGTAGTGCAAAACTATCAAACATACTTCACTCTAAACAAAGTCCAGAACTTTTGCAGAATAAAGCAACTATTGATGGTATAGGAAATTAGTGTTAGGGAGCACAATCAATCATCAAAAACACTTAGGAAGTTTTGCTCCCCATGCAGATCCCCATTCACATATAGTTTTCATAGGAGATAACTTTCAGGGATAAGAATTCTCCATGATGCAGACTGGAAAACTATCCACCTACCTGCAATTTTTTGACCAGTAAAATCACTGGATAGGCACAATCTTGCAAAACGTATTCCAAACAAATGCCACTGGTATATCCAAATGTTTATACCCGGAGCATCATTTCTCAATCACAAAACAATGGTTACTAAGTAAATTCAGTTAAATGTAGCAGAGCGCCTGAGGTTTTATAAAGATTAGAATTAGGGTTGGGGAACTTTCTCTGACAAAGCTGTTACACTTAGACAAAGTAGACAATCTGACATTAGAAGATCACAAGAAATGTATCTGCAATTCTTTTGATATGCAGTTTCCTGCCAGCGTGCTTATTTGGATAAATATCTCCACAAGATACCGCATAACATAAAGAAGCAAAGCACTTTGTTGCTTGCAGAAACCCACAAAATGCATCCGTCTCCAAAAGGACTGCATGTATTTCACAAAGATTATCAATAAACAATGGAGGAACCAGTAACAAAACAAATAAAGTTGTATTTTCGGATAACTATGAATGATTTGTAGATAGTTTACAACTGATTATATCTATAAGGAAACTATTTGATTTGCTGATTAAAATAATCTTCTCTAAACAGTTATTAAAATGTATGAATCAAGGGAGATAACTTCTTCAATGTCCAACAGCAGCTCACTGCCTGGGTATTGCAAGTATGAGGTTGGATGTAGACTCCTGACTTTAAAAAAAGCATAACCTGTGCAGCAAACAAAATTGAAGACGTGCTAAATAAAAAAGATCCATCTCTTATATCTGGATACAAATTCTTTTGTCCTAAGTGCACTTTGGATTTGCTCCAGAGTAACACTGATATACCATTAAATGAAATGGACTCCCCTCTCCAAAATAAATGATGACAATTTAGCCTAAAATAGCAACACAAAGAATATTCTTTGCAAGAAATCAATTTGTACCATGTGCCTCCGCTAAATAGCAGCTTCAATGCTGGCTGTTATATGGGCAGCTGTGATCCTGAGCATGCCACTGATAATGTTGTACTGTAAACAACCACAGCTGAGAATTTAACTATGATGTTCTCCAGATCACATACTCATTCCCTATATTAAAAAAAATCAGATACGGATCTGCATTGCAACATGTTCTCCTTGCCATGTTGCTGTGTTTGCATCGTCCCCAGCATTTACCATCAGCACTTAGCAAATTAGCAACATCTGTTGCTTGGATCCCAAGGCAACAGCTCCACCATTTGTTGGCAAGGTAGAATGCACTCTCACGCAATGGAAAAGTTGGGATGAAGAGCCTTAGGATGTGTTAAAATGATTAAGATGGACAAACTTCTGGATTTTTCAAAGACAGGTCATTCTCCACTAATGAACTGTCAATGTTAGGTGTTCATGTAGCATCTACACTCATCCACAATTTTACAATTTGTTCAATCTCTGCAATACTTCAGCTCAGTGCTTGGAGCTATCCAAGCATGTGAATGCTTTAAAATCATCCTTATAAATTGCACTGAAATATCACAAATCCACTTCAGATGAAATATGGACAGCTTGATAGATTGTTGCCTTAATGCATACCTTGGGCCTTGCAGTTATGCCACAGTGTACCAGTGTACATATATTTAATTTCTTTGTTTGAAATCCCTCTCTATTATTTTAACATTAACAACTTAAAATCAAAGGATTAAAATTTCCACTAAGATAGCAAAAAGAGTATGAAAAGAAAATATTAAGCATCTGTCTCTAAATATACAACAACCTAATTTTATAGCATCAGTGATTTTTCTTGTCAGTATAAAATATCCTGTGAAACTGACAACTAACAATGTTACAGTATTATTTTCCTTATGATTCACATTTTAGGCAAACTATTTGTATTTAATTGTTATTTAACTGTTATTACTAGCAAATCACAATAAGCAATTTTAGATTTCCTGCTCCTATTCTGAGATATGCAATATACACAATACCTACTTGAAATAGGGGGGAAAAGCCAACCCTGTTGACCAATTTTAAGAAAAGGGGGAGATTTACTCTGCTCATGATGTGACAGGCAGAGTGATGCAATGCTGCATTGGGGAGGATGAGAGGGAACTAGACTGTGACGAAGGATCAGGGACGTTGGGGGAGTCAAAATCTCTTCTAGAGAGCGGCTTTTATTTCTATCTCGGCTGAAAATTAAAATGAGACACGGAGAAGATGTCTTAGACATAGAGGAGATATTTCCACTTGTGGAGATGACCAAAACTGGGTGCCATAAATCTATAGTAAATTCAAAAGGGAATTCAAGAGAAACACCTTTGCCCATAATGTGGTTAGAATATGGAGTTGACTACCACAAGTAGAGGCTGCATAGATTCTCATTGCTCTCATCAATCACTCGAGGCGTGGATAACATCTAAAGTTTATTTATTAGTCTCAAGTAGGCTTACATAAACACTGCAAATGAAGTTACTGTGAAAATCCCCGAGTCGCCACATTCCGGCGCCTGTTTGGGTACACTGAGGGAGAAGTTAGTATGGGCAATGCACCTAACCAGCACACCTTTCGGACTGTGAGAGAAAATCGGAGCATCCGGAGGAAACCCACACAGACATATGGAGAACGCGCAGACTCCGCACAGACAGTGACCCAAGCCAGGAATCGAACCTGGGTCCCTGGTGCTGTGAGGCAGCCTCTGTGCCACTGTGCTGCCCCATCTGTCAGGTATTGTGATCTGTGTGTCCTCAGCTTATTCAGTAGGCTAATCCTGGGGCCACAGGTCTTTGGGAAGAGGACCTCAAGCCAGGGTGCAACTCTCGTAAGTTCTCTGCAGCAGAGCTTATGCGGTCAGTTTCTGACTATGTTGTGAATTGTTAGATGAGACACTGTCACATAATATGGTTTGTGGAAAGTTCCTCCCAGCAACCAATGTCAACTTGTCCTCTTTCCAATGAGGCCTTCAGAGTGTGCTTAAAATGTTTTCTCTCTTGTCCTTGAGATTGGGTGGCAGCTTTATGTTGTGAGAAAGGGATCTGCTTCGGAAGCTGATTATTTGGCATTTGGATGCAGTATTCAGACCAGCAGAACTGATTTCCCATGATTATGGTTGCAATGCTGGAGAAATTTGTTTCAGTGTAGATGCTGAAGTTTGTTCACTTGTCTTCCCACTTTGCATTGAATAGCTTGTGGAGACACCACTGGTGAAAATCGTACAGCATTTGGAGGTGCCTTTCATAAGTGACCCAAGTTCACTGCCATGTAGAGGGATGGTGAATAACAGTGTTGTAGACTAAAACTTTATTCCTGTTACGGACAAAATATTGTCTCCATTGTCGAAGACCTAGTTGCAAAGGTTTTGGCAGGTAGTGCAGGCACTGTTGATTCTGTGCTGGGTCTCCTCAGCCCATCGAGTCTGCACTGACTCTCCAAAAGAGCATCTTACCCCGGCTGCCTCTTCACTGGTGAACTTTTGAGAAAAGTGGTTGCTGAGTTCTGGAAAGTGTTCAATGACTTCTAAAGTCTTCCTATCAATAGCAAGAGCTGGAGGTGTAGATGCTTGTCTAGGGTTGGACTAGTGAAGAGGCTGATGTGGTAAGAACTTCTACTAATGCATTGGTATCACCTGGACGATGTGTTTTCTGTGCCCAAGATGTGCATATCACCCAAGCCATGTCAGATGTAAGTGGTTGCTGGACATATCACAGACTTGCTTAGTTCACCATGAATCTATTTATTGACTATTGCTCAGCCTTCAACACCATTATTCCTACGAGACTCATCTCCAAACTCCATTGCCTGGGACTCGGCTCCTCCCTCTGCGACTGGATCCTGAACTTGCGAAGCCACAGACCATAATCAGTAAGGATAGGCAACAACACCTCCTCCACGATCATCCTCAACACCAGAGCCCCACAAGGCTGTGTTATCAGCCCCCTACTAAACTCCTTATACACCTATGACTGTGTGGCCACATTTCCCTCCAACTCGATTTTCAAGTTTGCTGACAATACCACTGTATTGGGTCGGATCTCAAACCATGACGAGACAGAGTACAGGAATGAGATAGAGAATCTGGTGGACAGGTGCGGCAACAATAATCTCTCCCTCAATGTCAACAAAATAAAGGAGATTGTCATCGACTTCAGGAAGCGTAAAGGAGAACATGCCCAGGGACATCAACAGGGATGAAGTAGAAAGGATCGAGAGCTTCAAGTTTTTAGGTGTCCAGATCACCAACAACCTGTCCTGGTCCCCCTATGCCGACACTATAGTTAAGAAAGCTCTTCAAAGCCTCTACTTTCTCAGAAGCCTAAGGAAATTTGGCATGTCAGCTATGACTCTCACCAACTTTTACAGATGCACCATATAAAGCATTCTTTCTGGTTGTATCAGAGCTTGGTATGGCTCCTGCTCTGCCCAAGACCGTAAGAAACTACAAAGGGTCGTGAATGTAGCCCAATCCATCACGCAAACCAGCCTCCCATCCATTGACTCTGTCTACACTTCGCACTGCCTCGGCAAAGCAGTCAGTATAATTAAGGACCCCACACACCCCAGACATTCTCTCTTCCACCTTCTTCTGTCGGGAAAAAAATACAAAAGTCTGAGGTCACATACCAACCAATATAAGAATAGCTTCTTCCCTGCTGCCATTAGACTTTTGAATGGACCTACCCTGCATTAAGTTGATCTTTCTCTACACCCTAGCTATGTAACACTACATTCTGCACTCTCTTGTTTCCTTCTCTTTGAACGGTATGCTTTGTCTGTATAGCACGCAAGAAACAATACTTCTCACTGTATACTAATACATGTGACAATAATAAATCAAATCAAATCAAGAACATTCGCCTGGCAACTAAACACCAAATATCCTCAAAGAAATCCAGGAAAAGCTTTAACATCTGCATTCTCCAGGATATTAATACAAGAGAACAATTCCAGGTGCAACTTTCTTCCTGACTTGCTCTCATAGGCTCCAATGCCCTTTTTGCAGATGGAGTTGAAGAAATTGAGGGTGGTTCAACGTCGCTTGTAGTGATGGATATGCTGAGGTGCCATCTGAGTCTTGGCTCTCAGCCTGTTGAGGTTGAAAAGCATTCTATTGAGTTGAAACTCAATCATGATCCCTTACCAAAATTAACCACGATGTGTTCCATGACCAGGCTGTGTAGATAGTGAAGAGATTTGATGTAATCATGCAGGCTTGCTTGACCCCCATCCGGAGGCAGAAGAGCTGATTCTCTATTCCATTGCAAAAGGCAGTTTCAGTCATATCATTATGCAGGAGTCACCAGGTTGTAAGATATCTTGCTGGATGCCCAAGTCTCTGGAGGGTTTTTTAAATGGTTTCATGATTGATGGAATCAAAATGCCTTTGACAGATTGATAAAGGCCTTGTAGATTTCTGTGTTGTTTCAGGCAGTTTTCTTGGATTTGTCAAATTACAAAGATTATGGGTGGGATTATCTGGCTGTGCTTGCCCCAAGGCCAGAAAATCTCGCCCGAGGTCAATGGACCTTTGTATAGTTCGTGTCCCGCCCGCTACAATTCTCGTGACAGATTGGTTGGGAAAATTCCGCCCTCTGACTGTGATCCCCCTGGATGCCCTGAAACCACATTGGATCTCTTAAATGAAATCTTCATTGAAGGGAAGGGATTGGTTCAGGAAGATTCATGCGAGAATCTTCCCCACAGTGGTCAGAATGGATATGCTTCTATACTTAACAGAAATTGATTTATCACCTTTCTTAAAGGATGAAACAATGATGGCATGGGGGATGTCAAGAGGTCGTACCAACTCTTCCCAGGCTTTTATAAAAAGGTCTAAGAGTTTGGGGGAGAGATCATAACCGCCAGCTTTATAGATCTGTGCAGGAATTTTGTCCAGACCACACACCTTGTTGTTCTTCCCCTGTGTGATAGCCATTTGGATCTCAGCAATTCTTAGCAGCATACTCAAATTTGATCTCTCAAGCCATTGAGGGATTGTTTTATGATTTTGTTTGATAATGTTAATTCCCAAGTGATGTTTCAGTAGTGCTCTTTCATGGAGTTTCGGGTAGCTGTATCATCTTTGAGTCAGAGAGTCATATAGCACTGAAGCAGCTCTTCAGCCCATCGAGTCTGCACCGACAAAACTACACTAAATCTATGCCAGTCTCACTTTCCGGCACTTGGCCCATAGCCTTGAATTTATGACAACACAAGTGCTCATCCAAGTACCTTTTAAAGGTTGTGAGGTTTCCTGTCTCTACTACCCTCCCAGGCAGTGCATTCCAGACTCCCACCACCCTCTGGGTTAAAAATGTTTCCTCAAATCCTCTCTAAACCTCCTACTTCTAACCTTAAAATTATGCCCCTTCATTATTAACCCTTCAACTAAGGGGAACAGCTGCTTTGTATCCATTCTGTCCATACCTCTCATAATCTTATATACCTCAATCAGCCTTTTCTACTCTAAAGAAAACACCTGAGCCTATCCAGCCTCTCTTCATATCTCAAATGCTCCATCAGGCCACATCCTGGTGAATCTCTGCTGTGCCCACTCCAGTGCAACAGTGAGGTGGCCAGAACTGCACACAGTAATCCAGCTGTGGCCTAACCAAGGTTTTGTACAGCTCCAACAGAAGCTCCCTACTCTGATAAGCTATACCACAACTGACAAAGGCAAGTGTCCCGTATGGCTTCTTAACTATCCTATTAACCTGTCCTGCCACCTTCAGGGATCTGTGGGCAAGAAAAGCTTGAAAAGCGATCACATTACAGAAGAGGATGTGCTGGAGGTCTTAAAACGCATAAAGGTAGATAAATCCCTGGGACCTGATCAAGTGTATCCCAGGGCTGCTAGGAAGCTAGGGAAGAAATTGCAGGGCCTCCTAGTGGAGTTATTTGTATCATCGAAAGCCACGGTTCAGATTCTAGGAGGCTGGAGAGAGGCAAATATTGTGCCGTTATTTAAGAAAGGTGGCAGGGAAAAGCCAGGGAACTACAGACCTGTGAGCCTACGTCAGTGGTGAATAAGTTATTGGAAGGGATTGTGAGAGACAGGATCTACATATATTTCGAAAGGCAAGGACTGATTAGGGATAGTCAGTACGACTTTGTGCAGAGGAAATCGTTTCTTACAAATTTGATAGTTTTTTTGAAGGGGTGACCAAGAAAATGGATGAGGGCAGTGTGGTAGAGATTGCCTATATGGAATTTAGCAAGGCCTTCGACAAGGTAGCGCATGGTAGACTGGTCAGCAAGGTTAGATCACATGGGATTCAGGGAGAACTGGCCAATTGGATACAAAATTCTTGCTGGTAGAAAACAAACAGTGGTGGTAGAAGGTTGTTTTTCAGACTGGAGACCTGTGCTGCAGGGATCAGTGTTGGGTCCACTGCTGTTTCTCATTTATATAAATAATTTGGATGTGGAGGCATGGTTAGTAAGTTTACAGATGACACCAAAATTGGTGTTGCAGTGGACAGTGAAGAAGGTTATCTTAGAGCACAACATGATCCTAATCAGCTGAGCCAGTGGACTGAGGTATGGCAGATGGAGTTTAATTCAGATAAATGCAAGGTGTTGCATTTTGGTAAGACTAACCAGGGTAGGACTTAGATAATTAATGGTAGGGCCTTGCGGAGTGTTGTCGAACAGAGAGACCTAGGGGTGCAGGTACATAACTCCTTGCAAGTGGCGTTACAGATAGACAGGTGGTGAAGAAGGCATTTGTCACACTTGCCTTCATCGGCCAGAGCATTGAGTACAGGAATTGGGACATTATGTTACAACTGTACAAGACATTGGTAAGACAACATTTAGAGTACTGCGTAAAATTCTGGTCACCCTGCAATAGGAAGGACGTTATTAAACTGGAAAGGCTGCAAAAAAGATTTACAAGGACTGGAAGGTTTGCATTATAAGGAGAGGCTGGATAGGCTGGGACTTTTTTCCCTGGAGTGTAGGAGGATGAGGGGTGACATAGAGGTTTATAAAATCATGAGGGGCACAGATAAGGTGAATAGTCAAGGTCCTTCCCCCAAAAGTAGGGAAGTCCAAAATGATGACTCCATCCGTCATTGATCTGTCCATTTGATCAACCCGTCTATATCTTCCTGTAACCTAAGACCTGCTTCCTCACTATTAACCACCCTGCTAATCTTTGTTTTGGAAAGTCTGTCTGTACAGAACCCAGATCCGCATGAAAAAGCTTTTTGGTTTTGTCGGTCGAGTTGAGTTTGGGAGCATAAGCATTGATGATTGTGGCCCATTGGTTGCCACTAAACTAAAGGCGTGGGGTCATGATCTATTTGTTAATGCATCTGGAAGTTCTGTGAGTACATGCCCAATTCTATTTTTGATGGCAAACCCAATTCCGCGGATATGACAATCCTCCTCTGGTTTACCCTTCCAGAGAAAGTATATCCTATTCCTTCCTCCCTCCCGGCCTTCTACAGGGAGTCGGGTTTCACGGAGAGCAGCAACATTAATGTCATATCCTGCAAGCTCCCAAGAAACTATGGCAGGTCTCCTTTCAGAAGCCTGCAGATTCACAGCCCTGGCATTGACATTACTCATCCATCACCATCGGGCTTTTGGTGTCTGCCAGAGGACTGTGCATGTCAGCTTTTAACGTGAGGTAATCAGTGTGCACAGTCAATAACCACACAACTTGGATGGATTGGCAATCATTACACAGTGGCATTGCAAGCGTGCCATCCGGAGAGAGTCAAATCCCAATGCATTCTTCATCTGCCTTCACAACCATTGATGTGCATGTGTTTTTCATTCACCCACCTGTTCCACCGTTGAGGACTTTAAAATGCGTGTTTTAAATTGAAGTTCACCCCTCTAGATCCACCTAGATCAGCATAACAGGATCAACTCATATAGGCTTCAATTGTGATGGTCTTGGTGGGGAGGTAAGCTGTGAGCAGAGCCATAACCATTCTACCTCCCTGAGATCTGAGAACCAGGACCAGTGGGAAGGTACTACTCAGCTGAGCCCTTAAGCTTAAACAGCACAGATTTATTTAAGGGACACATGAGGGTGAAAGAAAATAAGGTTAACTTGATAGGGTTAGATGTAGTTGGGTGGGAGGAAGCTTATGGGAAGCAAAACTAGCATGGTCTAGTTGGGCTGAATGGTCAATTACTGTGCTGTATGTTCTAAATAATTCTATGTAATTGCTGTTGTACTTTAGCAAGACAGTGTTCTAAACCACAACATTGTCCATCATACCATGACCATATGATTATATAACACTGGCCAGAATTCTCTGACCTCCCCCACGGCTGGCATTATCCAGTCTTGCCGCTGTGAATGGAGATTTGGCTGAGTGCAGTGGTATCAGCGAGACAATAGACCTCTGGTCAATATTTCAAAATGCACTAATCACTCCCTGTGATCACTATGATCGACTACTGACTAGAATGGCTTTTGTCTTTGTAACATCTTCAATGCCATGCTCAGTCAAATGCTGCCTTGATATCAAGAGCAGTCACTCTCATCTCAGCTTTGGATTCCAGCTCTTTTGTGCATGTTTGGCCCAAGCTAGCGGTGAGGTCTGCAACCTCATTTTCAGGTATGCCTAATGTGAGGGATAAAAGAATGTAGAGTTTCTTCTGGCTTTCAAATTATTTTGGATGAACCACGAGCATTATCAGTTGCGTGTTTTGCTGAGACCAGTTAGATTCCATAAACCATAAGGAAATAATACATGGAGCCTTTCCCCTGACCATTCTAAATAGTCTGCGAGGGACCTACTATTATCATGATGCCTAATCTTTGGGCCATCGGACATGTTTTCTGTTTATACAATCTTACTGATGTGAAAGAAGAAACAAATCAAAACATCAAGCTGTTGTGTTTTTCAGTGTATCACTTGATGAGTGCACGCTGTGGTATTGTGTGGGAGCAGAAAAGCCGCAGAGTCTGAACTTTACTTTTAGCTAATATCAAGAAAGAAAATGCTGAGAGGAATACAATCAGCTTCAGATGCACTCGATTCAGGAATGGGAGCATTAGCCTGCACCCCCGATCACTATGCAGTGAACATGCTAGATGTTAGATGAGGCAGGATTATACTTGGTTATGATATGCCTTCATGAAAAATATCTCAATAACATTCAATGTCTTGTCACACGCGAAGGATAATGACTTGGGTGAAGTACCAAAGGAATGTTGATGCCAACTGAACTCTATTGCAGCAGGACATAAATTAAATTTGAAGCATTCAGACGGCATAACTCAATATTGTGCCAAGGCTAAATATATAAAATGACCCAGGAGTTTTTAACTATTAGAACAGCAGCTGCAGGCTATTAACACGCCTCGCAATGAAGTACTGCAGACTGCAGTATCATCGTAGTCAATCACGCCTGACACGAATTGGTGCTCACTGCTGATCACAGTCCTGGCAACAAGTTCAATCACATGGTAACTTCATTTATACATTTACTGTAGCATGTAGCTATGAACTGCTAATGCCAATGAAAAGTAAACCAAAAATATACAGCAAGTGAAAGGTTTAAGTGAGTCAACAACAATAATTTTTAAAGAATATTTGAAATGACCTATTATAACCACCCTAAACTCTGTTGAAATTAAATATGAACCATTTTATTATAAATCCTCCCTTCCCCACCCCACAGGAATAATAATATTTGAGTTGGTATAATTAGCTACAGACTGCAATAAACATCCCATATTAAAGCACCAGAAGCAAAAATCTATTAGTCTTTAAAAAGAATGAGTGCAATATGATCAGAATCAAGTGAATGCAGCACTGACACAAATTTAAGCCTATGTTTTGCTGCTGATGTGAACAAGTATAGTAGTGCCAACCTACCAACAGAAGGTAGCAATTTGGGTGATCTGTTATTTCATGAAATTTCTGACTATCAAATGCCTGTCAGCAGAATTACTAGAGCTATTTTAAGCTGATGGTGGGCAAAGTACCTCGGCTGTTTGTGTTTCTGTTCATTAGTTGTGGGACTATTTCTTATTAAAAGGAGGCTACAACATTGAAATCTTTGCATGTGTAATTTCTCCCAAATTAAATAGAGCTGAGATAACTTCTCATATTCCTGGAATGAGATGGCAACGGCAGAACCTCCATACAATTTGAGCAAATGAAAAGTTTACAGCAAATGGCATTGCTTCCAGTGGGGTGAACAGGAGCAAGGAAGGGCTGCAAAGATATCAAGTGGCATGAGAGGTACATTTTACAGACTCATCACTGTGCCACCCATTGCAGCTAAAAGCTCGGTCCCAGCTGTCTGGTGATGATTGAGGAATACTGCCTCCAGACAGTCAGGTTTGGCAGATAGGCAGTTAAAGACTGTAGCATCTGCTTCAAAAGGATCTGTAGACAAACAACTTTAAATGAAGGCTGTGCCCATCATGATAACCTTTAGTTTTATGCCTCCAGAATCTTCCAGCTAAGTTTACAGGACAACTGCATTGGCAATTAACTTGTTGTTCTTAAGTGTGTGAAACAAACGACAGATGCATTACACTGCACTATCATCTCTATTCCCACTGATTCGCATCAACAGCATGACCAAACTGGCTGATTCTAATAAACTTCTGGTTTTCCAAAAATACTGGAGTAATTGATGTTAGCTAGGTGACTATCTAACCTCCCAACTCTAATGCAAATGTTTAATAAAACAGAAAGAGGTTCTGCTTCATCGATGTCCCACTGACCAGTGGTGACCAACAAATATCATTCAGATCAATGCTCACTTTCTCGGAAGGATCCATTATGCTTTCCTTTCTGGGTGAGTCAACTGTACTTGATTTATTTTAAGATGATAATGGCATCTCAAAGGCCAAGACTACCCTTTTCAGCTTTGACGAATGACACCATTGTGCCCACAAAAGACAAAGACTAGGTGCAGGCACAGCAGCAACCATATAAACACCAGGATCATTATTGAGCATACTATTCACACCTTGAAGCAATACCTCCGACATCTGGACAAATTACAAAATACTTGACACTGCTCACCTTCTTGGAACTTCTTTGTTGTGATGCAAAATGCTCTTTTTCTATATGTACAGAAGGTTTATGTTGTTATCATACTTCTCAGTAGTATCTAGGCTGCCGATTACTACCTATCTCAAGTCTGGCTCCTGCAGCTCTGATTGGTTAAATGGTTTTGTTAACAAAACTTGGATATTCAGCCAGCATGTGGCCTTGCCTACTTTATAAAGAAGTATCAACATAGTTGGTATATGCTATACAGCTTTTCTATACCGCCAAAGCATAGAGTATACAACATGTCCTAAAATCAAGACATAGCAGGAGTCAGAGACTGACCAAGAGACTGTAGTTGCTGAAATACCAGTTCCTGAAGTACAGCCAGGATGCTGCTGTGCCAGGCACTTATCTAACATTCATGGTATATTTATCTCAATGGTAAAGCTGTTCCTTAAAGAACCTTCAATACTCATGTACTCACAATATTGCATCAAAACATTTTCAGTAACAAGGTCCTCTGCACTTCTTCAACTAACAGCAGGACCAGGAATTCCTTGGAAGTCCGGACTCCTGATATCGGGACTGAAGCCTTTGCTGTGTAGAGAAGGTGAGGTGAAGGGATTGGTTTGCTTCTCGGATGCTTCTCAGATCTAGCCGATTAAGGCCATTCACTGAGGTGTTACAGATGGGAGGGGTGGTGCCACCTTAGACTACTGTTAGTCACCAAGCTGCACTTGGGATTCATAGGACCCATAATTTATTGATGGATGCCACCTGCTCTTCATTTGCTTTGAATGAAATCTGGAATAGTACAAAAAACTTACTTTTTTACATATTCCTGAGTCGAACAATTCCTGGGCTCCCACAAAGGGTACGGGAGCACAGGTTACCAAGTAAATAGTAAGGGTAATCAAGGGAATAGCAACGGGGCTGCAGAAGATTGCCATTTTATTAGATTGAATGGATCTATTGTTAAGGATTATTTGAGTCATGCCTGTATTAGCACATCATGGGCCCCCCTTTCTCACATTGTATGGCACCTTGCCTGCATTCTTGAAAGGTCCTCATCATGTTGTGCCCAGTCAGTATCTTCCTCCATATCCTCATAATTGGAGAAGAAATCATATTCCACAAAATCCTTATTATTCATAACTTCTCCCCTCTGTAGGTCAGGTTGTGTAGTGCACAGCATACCACTATGATATGCAGAACCCTTGCAGGGGTATACTGAAGGGCTATGTTGAAGAATACCATCAGATCTATCCAGGCATCATCAGAAGCTCTATAGCCTTCTCAATAGTGGCTGACATTGTCCTGTGGCAGTTGTCCATCTCTCCTCTGCAACTGTGCCTGGGCTTCTGTCGTAAGTAAGCATGTCTTCAGTGCCCATGTCAGCCAATATCCATCCTTGAAGGTGTGCAGGAGGTAACTGAAAACATCCCACATCTGGGCTTGCTGTCATGGCTGATTCCTTGGAATCTTGTAAAGACCTGAAGGATCTTTTTATGATATTCTTGGACTAGTTGCACATTGAGTGAGTGGAAGCTCTTCCTCTTGATAAAGGATTCTGCCTGGTCTGTGGGAGCCATGTTACCGTATCTGTGCAGTCAATAATGCTCTGCATCTGGGGCAATTCACTGATGGCACCAAATCATTTTTCCTTCTCAGCGTGACTAAATAGGTTGGTATGAAAGCACATCTACTGGCTAACACTGTTACATATGGCATTGATGACCAGTTTGATGAAGCAATGAACGTCAGACTGTGACGTCCACAGATATCTCCAGAAGATCCTTGGAATTATCTTCAAGCATAAAAGTTCAATGCTGCAATGAAGTATCATTTTTGACTGTGTGTGAATAAATTAGCTCCAAGAGTATTCCATGATCTGGGTGGTACTTCAAAGATGTCTTGGCTTCTTTCTGCTGTATATGTCTGTACCTCTGGCATACATTGCATGTCGACACCATTCTTATTCTTTTGATGACTTTGTTGATACCTATCCAGTATACAGCTGATCTGACACTTAGTTTACACTTCTCCATTCCCACGTCACCTTCATGATGTAGTGAGGTGTCATCTCTGATAGGCCAGTATTGACAAACTGCTGTCTACATTTACTGTATCTTATCAGACCATTACAGGATCACTTGCTGAGACAGCATCTGTAACTCATCTTTGCTGGACTCATCCCTAATTTTTGATAGTGTTACATTCACTAGGTGATGGTCTTTATACATAGATCTTTTATCTAATATTTCTCCTGTGGTGATAACCGAGATATAGCATCTGCTAACATCATTTCTCTTCTTGGCTTGTATTTCAAAGTGAAATTGTTACTCTGAAGCTTCTGGAGTAACCTCTGCAGTCTTGCTACAGCTTGACACAGAATTTTCTTGTGGATCTGCTTAAGTGACCGATGATCACTCTCCACTATGAGTTTGCTCCCATGGTCATATTTATACAATTTCTTATGTTTATACATAAGAAAGCTGAAAGCTCTCTTTTCATGTTGTCATATCTGGTCTCAACTTACATAAGAACTTTTGATGTGAATGTTATATTGCTTCCCCGCTTGTACTAGTTCTTTTGTGAAATTATCTATTTGCAGAGTGACAGGTTTGACCTTGTTATAGCTTGACAGACGTGTTTCCTTCCATGCTACTTCTTTGAGCTTCTTGAAACTTCTCTCATGTGAGTCTGAACACTGGTACTCAACATGTTTTGATTTGATTTATTATTGTCACATTAGTATACAGTGAAAAATATTGTTTCTTGCACACTATACAAAGCATACAGTACATAGAGAAGGAAAGGAGAGAGTACAGAATGTAGTGTTACAGTCATAGCTAGGGTGTAGAGAAAGAGCAACTTAATGTGAGGTAGGTCCATTCAAAAGTCTGATGGCAGCAGGGGCGATGCTGTTCTTGAGTCAGTTGGTATGTGTTCTTTTGTATCTTTTTCCTGATGGAAGAAGGTGGAAGAGAGAATGTCCAGGGTGTGTGGGATGCTTGATTATGCTGGCTGCTTCCCTGAGGCAGTGGGAAGTATAGACAATGTCAATGGATGGGAGGCTGCTTTGAGTGATGGACTGGGCTTCATTCACGACCCTTTGCAGTTTCTTGCGGTCTTGGATAGAACAGGAGCCATGCCAAACTGTGATACAACCAGAAAGAAAGCTTTCTATGGTGCATCTGTAGAAGTTGGTGAGAATTGTAGCAGACATGCCAAATTTCCTTAGTCTCCTGAGAAAATAGAGGCATTGGTGGGTTTTCTTAACTAGAGTGTCCGCATGGAGGGACCAGGACAGGTTGTCGGTGATCCCAGTACCTGAAGATCGCGACCATTTCTATTTCGTCCCCATTGAAGTAGACAGGGGCATGTCCTCCACTGCGCTTCCTGAAGTCGATGATTATCTCCTTCGTTATGTTAACATTGAGGGAGAGATTATTGTTGTCGCACCAGTTCATCAGATTCTCTATCTCTTTCCTGTACTGTGTCTCATCATTGTTTGATATCTGACCCACAATGGTGGTGTCATCAGCAAACTTGAAAATTGAGTTGGGAGTTGAATTGAGTTGGGGTGGCACAGTAGCACAGTGGTTAGCACTGCTGCTTCACAATGCCAGAGACCCGAGTTCGATTCCGGCTTGGGTCACTGTCTGTGTGGAGTTTGCATGTTCTTCACATGTCTGTGTGAGTTTCCTCCAGGTGCTCCGGTTTCCTCCCACATTCTGAAAGACATGCTGGTTAGGTGCATTGACCCGAACAGACGCTGGACTGTGGCGACTAGAGGAATTTCACAGTAACTTCATTGCAGTGTTAATGTAAGCCTTACTTGTGACTAATAAATAAACTTCCTATAAAGAAGGGAATTTGGCCATACAGTCATAGGTGTATAAGGAGCATTGTAAGAGGCTGAAGACACAGCCTTGCGGAGCACCGGTGTTGAGAATGATCGTGGAGGTGTTTTTGTCTATCCTTTTTGACTGTGGTCTGTGGATTAGGAAGTCTAGGATCCAGTTGCAGAGGGAGGAGCCGAGCCCCAAAGTTTGGAGATAGTCTCATAGGAATAGTGGTGTTAAAGGCTGAGATTTAGTCTATGGATGGGAGTCTGAATAGGTGTCTTTGTTATCTCGGTGTTCCAGGGTTGAGTGTAGGGCCAGGGAGATGATGTCTGTTGTGGACCTGTTGCGCCGATAGACAAACTGTAATGGATCCAGGCAGTCTGGGAGGCAGGAATTGATTTATGTCTTTCGAAGCACTTTATAATGATGGATGTCAGAGTCACCAGATGATAGTCATTAAGGCACGCTACCTGTTTTTCCTTTGGTACCAAGATGATGGTCGTCTTCTTGAAGCAGGTAGGGACCTCAGATTGTTGTAAAGAGAAGTTGAAAACGTCTGCAAATACCCCCACCAGCTGGACCGTGCAGGACCTGAGTGCTCGACCGGGTACCCCATCTGGGCCAGTTGCTTTCCGTGGGTTGACTTTTGAGAAGGCTGCTCTGACATCGGCAATGGTGACCTTGGATACAGGTTCGTCCGAGGCTTCCAGGAAGGAGGGCGTGCTGTCACTGACCTCTTGCTTTAAACAAGCATAGAATGCTTTGAGCTCATCGGGGAGGTGTGCATTGGAGGCAGCGATTTTATCTGCCTTCATCTTGTAGCCTGTTATGTCTTGCAGACCTTGAATTAGTCAGCAGGAGTCGGTGTGTCTAGCCTGGGATTCTAGCTTGGTCTGGTACTGTCTCTTGGCATCCTTGATGGATCTCCGTAGATCATATCTGGCATTCTTGTATAGGTCAGGGCCGCCTCACCCCTGGACTTCAGCAGGCAGTGGATATCCCTGTCCACTTTGGACAAATGCTACAATGACTATCACTCCCTTTTCCTTTTGTTCCAAAACATCATTGCCATTTAATCTCTCCAGCCTAGCTCTGCCTGATCCCAGATCTTCCCTTTTGTTCTTCCTCCCCATCCTCCTTTCAATGACATAAAAGCCACTACATTTCTACTTTCTTTCAGTTCTAAAGAAGACTTATTTGACTCAAAATATTAACTCTATACACTTTTCACAAATGCTGTCAGTCCAACTGATCAGAAGATGGCTGCCTTTCCTTGTATTGTGTTCAGGAGAGGGAGAAATGCTAAAATCTATTTCCCAAATAAAGAAATAACCCTTAACTTTTCCATGGACTTGAGTTTTATAGAAAGTTAACAACAACAATTAAAACTTGCATTTATGCAGCATCTTTAATACAGTAAAAGGACCCAAGATAAGGAACGTTAAACAAAATCTAAATAAAAGGGTTGTCTTATGAAAAGAAGTGCTGAACATTTTGGAGACAGCTTTAGATATGAAAATTAGTGACATTTCAAAAACATGAAAGGAGTTTGGTGAACAAAAAAAAAACAGGCATTTAAAATCTAATTACGTGAAATTGCTAAGTACAATTCCATTAATTTCAGTAAATACAATGAGGTTTTTCTTTCAGTGAACCTGATAAACCTGTCTGTATTGATAGCTACAAATGATCCCCAAATATAAAATTCAGCACAGGTAAAATGTAGCCAACATGCACTTGGCATAACATATCTGATGCAAGTACAACTCTGGCACTTAATCAAGAAGTTGAAGCCAGCAGTGGGTTCATCCCTTGTAATCCTGATAGATGGGTATTAGGGCAAAGACGTCTGCCTATCTCTTTCGGACATGAAACATTACAATGTTCCTTTCATTCATACAACCTGAAAAATGAACAAACGCACTGTTTTATCAAAGAGAAGTACTGTTTCTCATTGAATGCCTTTTGATGTTGGTTGTCAAGCAAGCTAACTTAAAATTACTGTTTCCTCAGCATTATCAATAGAACTGTACTATCTGTTGATAATAGTTCAATTTGCCTTTTGAAGTTCACTTTAATTAGGCTAGAGCTTCTTTGAAAGATGGATTATGTCACATTCACAGCCTATGAGGATAGTTATTGCATTTGAGAGTCTGCTGTCTGTGAGAGTGTAATTCTAATCAGCCCCACTTGTATTACATCTGATGATTATCAGGCTGTAGGTGGATTGGGAGTCTTCTGTGCAGACCAGAATAATTGCGGCTTAAAACCAAAGCTCAATTTAATGCTTGTGCAATGTGAACTGTTTGAAGCATTCAATTCTTTACTGGTTGGTTGACCATATGGTATGAATAGTGTTAATTATTATTTTTAAATCATATATATTCCATTATTGCTGGAAGGGGGATTAGTTTAAATGGCCCCAATTTTTCCTTTCACTACCTGTCCGAAACAGAAAGATGTTTCGATTTCTGATTTTTCACCTTTTTAAATGGTGGCTTATTTTACTCAACCCTTTAGTTTGGTGTGACCTAATCCTCTAATAATAACCTCCACAACAAACTCAAGATAAGGTAAAATAAGAGGGTTGGTTTACTTTACACACACACAAAATGTTGGAAGGAGTTTTGCAATGTCGGCCCCTTTTTGAATTCATACAATACAGAGAGTAAAGAGGAAAAAAAAGGAATACAGGGCCAGACCACAATTAAAATAACAGTAACGGTTTCATGCGAGCCTAGATACAAGAATCAGTAGTCCAAAGGAGTATTCCTTCAGAAGTTAACAGGCTGACTATTATAGAGTGATTGATCCATTCTTTCAACAGCAAGGCTTCCACAAAGGGAGAAGAACATTGAGATGAATTAGTCTTGAAAGCACAAATACAGAAGATCCAATAGTTCAGTGTAGATAAGGGCCAGGTAATTTACTTGAGCTCTTTCTGCTGCTACCTCTTAAAATCATAGACTTCCTCAGTTCAGTTCCACACAGGTTCTAGCAACTTGGGGAAGGTCATGTGACATACTTCCCACTTCTCCTGCGTGCTGGACAAAGACATATTTTACCAGGTCTGGGACCTTGAGGTGTTTAATGGAGGAATCATAGTCCTTTTTGTCCTTTGCAGACATACCAGTTCCATTGGCCAGAGCTCTGCCTTACAAATGTAAATGATGTGGAGATGCCGGTGTTGGACTGGGGTAGGCACAGTAAGAAGTCTCACAACACCAGGTTAAAGTCCAATAGATTTATTTAGTAACACAAGCTTTTGGAGCGCTGCCCCTTCATCAGCTGAGTGGAGAATTGGGTTCACAAACAGGGCATATATTGACACAAACTCAATTACAAGATAATGGTTGGAATGCGAGTCTTAACAGGTAATCAAGTCTTCACAGATGCAGACAATGTGAGTGAGTGCAAGAGGATTAAGCACAGGTTAAAGAGGTGTGAATTGTCTCAAGCCAGGACAGTTAGTAAGATTTTGCAAGCCCAGGCAAATCGTGAAGGTTACAGGTAATGTGACATGAACCCAAAATCCCAGTTGAGGCCATCCTCATGTGTGCGGAACTTGCTTGTGTCCAAGGATGCAACCGATTCTGGAGAGATTCAGGTGGCACGGTAGCACAGTGGTTAGCACTGCTGCTTCACAGCTCCAGGGACCTGGGTTTGATTCCCGGCTTGGGTCACTGTCTGTGTGGAGTTTGCACATTCTCCTCGTGTCTGCGTGGGTTTCCTCCGGGTGCTCCGGTTTCCTCCCACAGTCCAAAGATGTGTGGGTTAGGTTGATTGGCCATGCTAAAATTGCCCCTTAGTGTCCTGGGATGCGTAGATTAGAGGGATTAGTGGGTAAAATATGTAGAGATATGGGGGTAGGGCCTGGGTGGGATTGTGGTCGGTGCAGACTCGATGGGCTGAATGGCCTCTTTCTGTACTGTAGGGTTTCTATGATTTCTATGAATAGTCCATGGTAAGTCTGATGGTGGGCTGGAACTTGATGTCATCATGTACTACCGTGCAACCTCAAACAGACCAGTGTTCGCAGCAAACTACTTGCAAAATCTTACTAACTGTCCTGGCTTGAGACAATTCACACCTCTTTAATTTGTGCTTAACCCTCTCTCCACTCACATTGTCTACACCTGTAAAGACTTGATTACCTGTTAAGACTCGCATTCCAACCATTATCTTGTAATTGAGTTTGTGTCAATATATGCCCTGTTTGTGAACCCAATTCTCCACTCAGCTGATGAAGGGGCAGCGCTCCAAAAGCTTGTGTTACTAAATAAATCTATTGGACTTTAACCTGGTGTTGTGAGACTTCTTACTGTGCCTACCCCAGTTCCAACGCCGGCATCTCCACATCATGGCTACCACTGACACCATAAACCACCGGCTCAAAGTGGAGAGGATCTCCAAGGAGATCGCCCATATCGACACAGACATCAAGTTTCTACAAAGATGCAAGAAAGCAGACAAGATACCGAAAGGACTACAGATCACAAACCCACTCAGGTCAATCTATAACACAGACTACGCGGAGAGACTTTGCCATTGCACCTCTCTCACACTCCTCAACCACCTCATGCACCAGGTCTACAGCAGATGCCACAACCTGGAAACCAAGAGAGAGTCCATATTCTCAACTTGCGCTCAGGACGCAGATCAGCTGCAAAACACTGCTAAGCAGACAAGACAACGGAACTAGCCATCTACATGCACACCAAGAACAGGAAATTTGAGAAACTCGGCATCACCACCTCCCCCAAGCCTCCCCCAGTACCACAGTAGAAAACAGTACCACTGCAGGGAAGTCCATTGTCAACTTGTCGGACGACACACTTCAACCAGATGAAATCGAAGTTCTCAGCCGAGGGCTCAATTTCTGCCCCACCACCAAAATAGACCCCATCAGTCTCACGGTGGACAGAGAGGAATTTATCAGGCGAATGAGGCTGCGGGAGTTCTTCCATAAACAAAGGAGGGGCCATCGTCATACTGAACAGAACGGATTACTGCAAAGAAGTGTACCGACAACTGAACAACGAGGAACACGATAGACAGATCCGACAAAAGAACACACCTGCCAACTCAACAGACTGATCAAGATCTTTGACTCAGACCTTCAGTGCTCTCATCCCACATACTCCCCGCATTGGAGATCTCTACTGCCTCTCGAAGATACACAAGGCCAACACACCTGGCCGTCCCATCGTATCAGGCAATGGGACCCTTTGTGAGAACCTCTCCGGCTACATCGAAGGCATCCTGAAACCCATCGTACAAAGAACTCCCAGCTTCTGTCGAAACACTACGGACTTCTTACAAAAACTCAGCACCCATGGAGCAGTTGAACCAGGAATACTCCTCGTCACAATGGATGTCTCGGCACTCTACACTAGCATCCCCCATGATGACGACATTGCTGCAACTGCCTCAGTACTCAACGCCAACAACTACCAATCATAGAAATCATAGAAACCCTACAGTGCAGAAGGAGGCCATTCGGCCCATCGAGTCTGCACCGACCACAATCCCACCCAGGCCCTACCCCCACATATTTACCCGCTAATCCCACTAACCTACGCATCTCAGGACTCTAAGGGACAATTTTTAACCTGGCCAATCAACCTAACCTGCACATCTTTGGACTGTGGGAGGAAACCGGAGCACCCGGAGGAAACCCACGCAGAAACGAGGAGAATGTGCAAACTCCACACAGACAGTGACCCGAGCCGGGAATCGAACCCGGGACCCTGGAGCTGTGAAGCAGCAGTGCTAACCACTGTGCTACTGTGCCGCCCCTACAACTACCAATCTCCAGACACAATTCTATAACTCATCCGGTTCATCCTGGACCACAATGTCTTCACTTTCAACAACCAGTTCTTCATCCAGACACGAAACAGCCATGGGGACCAAATTCGCACCTCTATACGCAAACACCTTCATGCACAAATTCAAACAAGACCTCTTCACCGTACAGGACCTTCATCCGACACTATACACTGGATACATTGATGACATTTTCTTCCTTTGGACTCACGGTGAACAATCACTGAAACAACTACATGATGACATCAACAAGTTCCATCCCACCATCATACTCACATGGACTACTCTCCGGAATCGGTTGCATTCTTGGACACACGCATCTCCATCAAGGACGGTCACCTCAGCACTTCACTGTAGCACATTCTCCCCGTGTCTGTGTGGGTTTCCTCCGGGTGCTCCGGTTTCCTCCCACAGTCCAAAGATGTGCGGGTTAGGTGTATAGGCCATGCTAAATTGCCCCTCGGTAGCATGGGTAAATATATGAGGTTATGGAGATCGGGTCTGCGTGGGATTGTGGTCAGTGCAGACACGATGGGCCGAATGGCCTCTTTCTGCGCTGTAGAATTCTATGATTCTATGGTGATATAAACAGGCCCTAGGTTTAAGGCTGATAAAATTGGATATCCTAAATTAAAGAATTGGGCATATTGAAATCAAACACATTCAAACCTCAGGCAGGCCAATTGTACAAATACACAAACGTGTCTGCGCCTGACCCATCAACCACCCATCAAAGGTCGTTACTGATACTTAGCAGGAGATCATTGCACCTCATTGAAATGCACTGGCCTGTTGTTAGAAGCCCAGATCGGGCCAAACTTTCTGTCACCAAGAGTTCCTGTAGATACCTTACCTGATAACAAGTTATACGTAAGCAACAGCATGGAGATGGGACACCTGGGGGCGGACCCTGGTGTCCTGTCAGGCAGACATCAAGAAACCCACTGGGTATTGGAACCCCCTCCTAGAATCTCACTGGCCAGAAGCCAGAGAAGTTTCTGGAAAGGCCAGCAGGCTGTGGGATAAAAGGACACACTTTGAGACACACAGGAGCGAAGACTCGACAGGGGAGACGGCTGTGACCATTCGGAAGACTGACCAGAGAAGGAAGGAAGGAAGAAGCTGCCATCGAGACTCACCTTCGTGAAGACGGACCAGAGGGACTCAGAATCGAGCCTGCAGTTTAACCAAGCCATCTTTGCGGGTAGTATACTTGAATCTGGGGTATCCTCTTGTTTTATGTGGGTAATTTAAGGGTTAATAGTGTTGTTATTAATAAACTTGTTGAACCTTTACTTGTGTTTGTCCTTTGTCCATCTTGCAAATAAGGGCACCGGGGTAAAACCTTGTAGTAAGCAAACTGGTCGAAAGTATCTGAGAATTAACAGGTACAACAATTCTATGATTCTAAGACAAACACAGGACACGATGGACAGAGCTTCCCCGAAGCAGAGAAGCTACAACATCTTCTCCGGAGCCTTCAACACATCATCGATGAAGACGAACATCTCGTCAAGGCCATCCCCACGCCCCCACTACTTGCCTTCAAACAACCACGCAACCTCAAACAGACTGTTGTTCGCAGAAAACTACCCAGCCTTCAGGAGAACAGTGACCACGACTCCACACAACCTTGCCACAGCAACCTCTGCAAGATGTGTCGGATCATCGACACAGATGCCATCATCTCACGTGAGAGCACCATCCACCAGGTACACAGTACGTACTCTTGGGACTCGGCCAATGTTGTCTACCTGATACGCTGCAGGAAAGGATGTCCCGAGGCATGGTACATTGGTGAGACCATTCACACGCTACAACAACGAATGAATGGACACCGCTCAACAATGACTAGGCAGGAGTGTTCCATTCCTGTCGGAGAACACTTCAGAGCATTCATCCTCTGATCTTTGGGTGAACGTTCTCCAAGGCAGCCTTCAAGACACATGATAACGCTGCATCGCCGAGCAGAAACTGATAGCCAAGTTCCGCACACGAGGACGGCCTCAACCGGGATCTTGGGTTCATGTCACACTATCTGTAACCCCCATGACTTGCCTGGGCTTGCAAAATCTCACTAACTGTCCTGGCTTGAGACAATTCACACCTCTTTAACCTGTGCTTAACCCTCTCTCTACTCGCATTGTCTGCACCTGTAAAGACTTGATTACCTGTTAAGACTTGCATTCCAACCATTATCTTGTAATTGAGTTTGTGTCAATATATGCCCTGTTTGTGAACCCAGTTCTCAACTCAGTCCTAAATCTACTCCCCTTATTTTGAGGCCATGATCCCGAGTTCTAGGTTCACCTGCCAGTGGAAACAACCTTCTTGATTCTATCTTAGCTATTCTCTTCATAATCTTATATGTTTCTATTGGATCTCCCCTCATTCGTCCGAATTCCAATGAGTGGGCAGCACGGTGGCACAGTGGTTAATACTGCTGCCTCACAGCACCAGGGACCTGGGTTCGATTTCTGGCTTGGGTCACTGTCTGTGTGGAGTTTGCACGTTTTCCCCGTGTCTGCGTGGGTTTCCTGCGGGTGCTCCGGTTTCCTCCCACAGACTGAAAGACGTGCTGGTTAGGTGCATTGACCTGAACAGGCGCCAGATTGTGGCGACTAGGGAAACTTCACAGTAACTTCATTGCAGTGTTAAGTAAGCCTTACTTGTGACTAATAAATAAATTTGAGTATAGTCCCAGTCTATTCAGTCTCTCCTCATAATCCTCTCAACTTTGGAATCAACCTCGTGAATGTCCTCTGCACCCCCTCAGTGCTAGTATATCCTTTCTCAAGTAAGGAGACCAAAACTGTACACAGTACTCCAGGTGTGGCCTCACCAACACCTTATAGAGCTGCAATATAACCTCCCTGTTTTTAAACTCCATCCCTCTAGCAATGAAGGAAAAATTCCATTTGCCTTCTTAATTACCTGTTGCACCTGCAAACCAACTTTTCGTGATTCATGCACAAGGACACACAGATCAAGGACACCCAGGTCCCTCTGCTCAGCAGCATGCTGCAATTTTTTACCATTTAAATAATAGTCCATTTTTCTGTTATTCCTACCAAAATGGGTGACCTCGCAATATTTACCAATATTGCACTCTATCTGCCAGACCCTTGCCCACTCACTTAGACTATCTATATCCCTTTGCAGACTTTCAGTGTCCTCTGCACACTTTGCTCTGCCGGTCATCTTAGTGTCATTTGCGAATTTTGACACACTACACTTGGTCCCCAACTACAAATCACCTATGCAAATTGTAAACAATTGCAGTCCCAACACTGCTTCCTGAAGCACACCACTAGTCACTGACCGCCAACCAGAAAAGCACCCATTTACCCCCACTCTTTGCTTTCTATTAGTTAACCAATCTTCTATATCCATGTTAATACATTACTCGTAACACCGTGCATCTTTATCTTATGCAGCAGCCTTTTGTGCGGCACCTTGTCAAATGCCTTCTGGAAATCCAGATACACCACATCCACAGGTTCCCCATTGTCCACTGCGCATGTAATGTTCTCAAAGGATTCCACCAAATTAGTCAAACATGACCTGCCCTTCATGAACCCACGCTGTGTCTTCCCAATGGGACAATTTATATCCAGATGTCTCGTTATATAAAGATATCCTGCATTATACTTACTGGGTGTGGTGGCTGTGATACATTGAGAATGTTCTGCATGCATTTATGCTGATGCTGTACAGTGACAGTAAATGGTTTTGTCAAACAAATAGACCCACATTCTCTGGAAGAATAGAATCCAAAATTTTCCCAATAAATGTTCAAGTCGACATTAACAATATAGTAGATATTTTCACACTTCCAGTTCTCAAATATTTTCATTAACTGATTATGGACAGAACCGTAGTGTGTGGGACAGAAAATTTGGTGGACCATTTTAAAGGTCCGCTGACCTTGGGCAGGAATTTCTGGACTTGAGACACATGCAGCCAGAAAATCCCACCAAATGTTACAATGTTAAAAAACAATCATATACCTTTTCATGTTCAAACAAGGAAATATTGCAGAATCACAGAATGAGGCCATTCCACCTGTTATATTTGTACTGGTCTCTGAGGAAGCATTTCACCCTACTTTCTCTCTGTAGTCCTGCACTTTCTTCCTTTTCAAATAATAATCAAATTCCTTCTCGAATGCTTCTAACACACTCTCAGGTAGTGTATTCCAGATCCTAACCACCCGCAGAATGAAAAAGCTTTTCTTCATGTCACCATTGCTTTTTTTGCCAATTATTTTAAATCTGTGCCCTCTTGTTCTCAGTCTACTATGCCCAGACCCCAATCCCCTCTCAAACATCTTTTCTCTAAAGAAAACAGTACCGACCTCTCCAGTCTATCTACATAACTAATCTTTTCTGCATTCTTCGAATGTCTTCACATTCTTCCTAAGTTATTGCACCCAGAACCTGATGCAGCTCTCCAGCTGAGACTGGACTGATGTTCTATACAAGTTTAACATAACAAAAGCTACTCCATGGGCAGAATATTCCCCAAAAAATTCGTTTCATAATGACGAGAGTCAGTGTCTCGGGCGAGCTCCCAGGACAATAAGAGGCAACTTAGCATGGCCAATCAACCTAACCCGCACATCTTTGGATGTCGAAGGAAACCGGAATACCCAGAGGAACCCCACACAGACACAGAGGGCAGGTGGGGAGGTGGGGATTAGCAGGATAAATATGTGGGGTTACGGGGATAGGGCCTGGGTGGGATTGTTGTGTGCGCAGACTCGATGGGCCGAATGGCCTCCTTCTGCACTGTAGGGATTCTGTGATTCTATGCTTCTATTGTAAAGCCTCGGGTGGCGTATGCTCTTTGAACCTGTACAGCCACCTTCAGTGATTCATGCACATATACACCAGTCTCCCTATGCTCTTGCACCCCCTTTGAACTGTACCCTTTATCTTATATTGTTTGTATTCATTCTTCCTCCCAAGATGAGGAGGGTTGATTCCTCAATAATGTGCCATGTGGAACATTAGTTAGTTTCATTGGCTGGTGTATTGCCCTGGATTGTTTTAACAAGAAAAGAAACAGCTGAACTGCAAAGTTACTGTGTTTTAAAATGGCTGCAGAAAACCCCCTGACCTACAAATTGGCCAGGTTTCTAGAAGCCTCTGAAAGGGGATTACAAGGAGACACGTTTCGGTACAAAAATAGAAAGTACTGGAAAATCACAGCAGATCTGACAGCATCTGTGGAGAGGGAATAAAGCCAACATTTCAAGTCAGAATGACCCTTTGTCAGAGCTTTGAAACAAAAATAGCTCTGATAAAGGGACATCTTGACTTGAAGTGTTGGCTCTATTCTCTCTCCACAGATGCTGTCAGACCTGCTGATATTTTCCAGCATTTTCTGTTTTTGCTTCAGATTCCAGCATCTGCCATATTTTGCTTTTATCAACAGGTTTAGGCAGTTCCCCTGACGGAATTCACACCTGTCATTGTCTTAATTCTCTGCAAAACATCAGATAATAGGCCACCAGACTCACTGACTCCAGAACCTCCCAGAAGCAAAGGGCTGACAAAACTCATTATGCAAGGAGAGTGCAGGGATCGCCTATTTATTTTGATGGCATCTTGATAGCTATAATAATGCAAGATCAAAGCTCATTAATTTGGATCGCCCTCCATTGTGTGCCAGTAGCCAGCTGTCATATGATCGGAACTCCACTTGTGAATGGCAACCATTATTAGCTTGTCTGTTTATTAAAGGAAAAGGGAACTGCAGGATGCACCAGGAACATAAAGAGGACTACAGAATGTAACATCACCACTCTCTCTCTCTCCCTGCTATCCTCAAAATGCTATCACTATTACATTTTAGAATTCATCACAGGAATAGAGGGTGGAATTCTTCGGCTGCGCTGCTCTAAAAGCCAGAAATTCCCACCCGACTGTCAATGGGATTTCACATTGTCCGCAAAGCACCCACTAAAATTCCAGTGGCAGGCAGGATGGGAGAATTATGGCCAGAGAATTTTAATCAAAAAAAAGTTCAAGTGCCACAGCATTTATTTTTGCAAAAGACGGATTACATTTTTTTTAAAAAACTGTCTCTAGAAAAACAACTAGCTTTACATTCCCACAACGCAAACATATATTTGCTTTTTTTCTTACCCAAGTTTTTAACAATAAAACAAACTGCTCACTTAGTGATGGCACGGTGGCACAGTGGTTAGCTCTGCTGCCTCACAACACCAGGGACCTGGGTTCGATTCCTAGCTTGGGTCACTGTATGTATGGAATCTGCATGTTCTCCCCGTGTCTGCGTGGGTTTCCTCCAGATGCTCTGGTTTCCTCCCACATTCCGAAACGTGCTGGTTAGGTGCATTGGCCATGCTAAATTCTCCTTCAGTGTACCCGAACAGGCGCTGGAATGTGGCAACTAGGGGACTTTCACAGTAACTGCATTGCAGTGTTAATGTAAGCCTACTTGCAACACTAATAAACAAACTTAAAAACTCAGGCGACGTTGGGTTGGCTTATTTCTTCATATAACTTGCCATGCAGTCAAGTAAATAGTGAAGTGAAAAATCACAATTTTCTAAAAGTTTGAACCAATCTCAGGAGTTGAAAAGGAAGGAATTTCTTCACTCCTCCAGACATGGTCATAATTGTGATCATAAGAGGTATTTTAAGAATGGTCTTAAAAAAGTATGGATGGAGAGCCAGATGGATTTAGGGAGGGAATACCTGAGCGTTAGATTTAAATGATTGAAAGTACCTTCAACAATAGTGCTGAGAAAGGAGGCGACAGTTGGGAGGAATGGCGAGCCCTGGGCTAGTTGTAGGGTTAGAGAAGATTAGATAGATGTCAGGGGGGGAGGCCATTAGGATTTAAACACAAGGATGAGGTTTTTAAATTTTGGGCCTTGGGGAAAGGAAACAACGAGGATCATCAAGGACAGGGACAATAGGTGCACAGGACTTATGAGCAGCAGACTATTTTAGACTAAACTCATTTGCTTAACTGAAACATAATACTTTGATAATCATACCTTTATGTGCATAAGATCTTCAAAGCTGCAACTGAAGCCTTTAAGAACTAATAGCATTTGCATGTAGCAAAATAATTGCATAATAATTTCAATGCATCTTCTCTTGTAATTTCAGGAGCATCAAGTATATCAAAAAACATGAAACAATCACAAATTGACAATTTGGAGAAAAATTACCATAATACCATGCTCGGCATTAAAGATATCTATTATTCCAAATGTTGCATACTTAAAAGAGATCTCAATGCTTTGAAGGAGAAGATATTATGAAGTTCAACATTTTAAGTAGTTGAAAGCTGCATTAAATATCTTTAAGATAAAATGGTTATGTTATTAGTATCTGAAAGAGTTGGCTGAATTTCCAGTAACCATGGTTACAAACTGTAAGTACCTTTATTAGAGAATAAATATTATGACAAATGTTACAGAATCAGGTATTTTGGCACAAATTCCCAACTATCTCGTGTCAGTTTCCTTAAGTGGACCATATCCTCACAATCTTTTCATACTCTATTTCTACAGTATACATGAACCAGGGAATTAACAATGATCCTGTCTGCAATGTTAAGTGTAGCTGACTTCTGGACTCTTTGGTTCAGCTAATATGAAAATATTGTAACAGTCCAGCAACCAAAAGATTTGGTCGAATTTATTTACAAAATCAGGTAGAATGTAAAATACAAGAAATAGTCTAACAGTAGAACATACAGTTTATCAAATCTCATACTAGCTTTTGTCCAAGATTTAGAACTATAGTTGAAATGAAAGCAGACTATCAAGTTCGAAGGCACAGTGAATGTTTAAAAAGTTTATAAGTTTATTTATTATTGTCACAAGTAGGCTTACATTAACACTGCAATGAAGTTACTGTGAGAATCCCCTAGTCGCCACACTCCAGCACCTGTTCGGGTACACTCAGGGAGAATTTAGCATGGCCAATGCACCTAACCAGCATGTCTTTCGGACTGTGGAACAAAACCGGAGCAAACCCACGCAGGCACAGGGAGAACGTGCAAACTCTGCACAGACAGTGACCCAAGCTGGGAATCAAACCCAGGTCCCTGGTGCTGGGAGGCAGCAATGCTAACCACTGTGCCACCCTTTAACAGTCCAGTCTTCTCATATCACAAGGTAGCATAAAGCTGCCTTCAGGAAAATCCAGTAAGGAGTCTAACAACACCAGGTTAAAGTCCAACAGGTTTATTTGGTAGCAAACGCCACTAGCTTTCAGAGCGCTGCTCCTTCGTCAAGTGAGTGGGAGATCTGCTAACAAACAGCAAACAGGGCATATAAAGACACAAACTCAATTTACAGAATAATGAATAATGATTGGAATGCGAGTCTTTGCAGCTAATCAAGGCTTAAAGGTACAGACAATGTGAGTGGAGAGAGCATTAAGCACAGGTTAAAGAGATGTGTATTGTCTCCAGACAGGACAGCCAGTGAGACTTTGCAAGTCCAGGCAAGTTGTGGGGGTTACAGATAGTGTGACATGAACCCCAGATCCCAGTTGAGGCTGTCCTCCTCCTCCTCCAGCTGGTCTCACCGCTGCTGCTCAATGTTGTGCAGGATGCTTGAGGCCCACACAGGGTCGTATTGGAGGGCACCCCCAGAGCAGTCCAGGCACCGGAACCGTACCTTCAGCAGGTTTATGCAACACTACTACAGACCGGGTGGCAGCGTGGGCCTCATTATAATGGGTCTCCGCCTTGGTCTCAGGCCTCCGTACTGGTGTCATCAGCCATGACCTCAGCGGGTAGCCCTTGTCCCCCACAAGTCATCCCAGCAGCCTGGGCTGGTTTTCAAATAGCCCAGGGATGTCCAACCACCGCAAGACGTAGCTGTCATGGATACTACCTGGGTGTCATGCACAGATCTGCATAATGTTGAGCCGGTGGTCACAGATGATCTGGACATTGAGGGAGTGGAAGCGTTCCTGTTTGTAAATGTTTGCCCCTCACCTCGTGGGGATCGCAGGGCGATGTCTGTCCTATTCATTGCTCCCGAAAAATGGGGCATTCCAGCTATGGCGGAGAAACCTGCAGCCCAGGCCTCCTGCTGAGCCTGTCCAACATCAAAATTGATGTACTGGCCTGACCAGGCGTACAAGGCACCTTGACCTGGCGAACGCATCTGTGGACTGAAGCCTGTGATATGCCACAGATGTCTCCATTGCGTGCCTGGAATGATCCAGTGACATAGAAGTTGAGTGCCGCTGTCATCTTGATTTCTACTGGGAGTGGGTGCCCTCCCCTCCCAAGTGCCGGATCTGCCAGGACCTCACACAGATGTTGCACCCTCTCCTTACACTCACCGAGCCTGCGACGCCACATAGCCTCAGATAGGCCCTCAAAGGACCTTCTGGTCCTGTAGGCCCTCTGCTTCCGCATCCTCCTTCTCCTCCCACCTCCCGCCCCTTCAGGAGACTGCGCTGCCATTTCCTGGCCTCACCAGCAGCCCCCTGCCCTCCTCCCTCCGGGTCTGCCACTGCTGCTCCTGCAGTGGCCATGCAATTCCCTCCCTCGTGACTGTTGTCCAATCCATCACGCAAAGCAGCCTCCCATCCAATGACTAAAATAAAAGCAAATTACTGCGGATGCTGGAATCTGAAACCAAAAGAGAAAATGCTGGAAAATCTCAGGAGGTCTGGCAGCATCTGTAAGAAGAGAAAAGAGCTGCCGTTGAGTCCAGACGACCCTTTGGCAAAGCTTTGACAAAGGATCGCCTGGACTCGAACCGTCAGCTCCTTTCTCTCCTTACAAATGCTGCCAGACCTGCTGAGATTTTCCAGCATTTTTTCTTTTGGTCCAATTCAACGACTCTGTCTACACTTCCTGCTGCCTCGGCAAAGCAGCCAGCATAATTAAGGACCCCATGCACCCCGGGCATTCTCTCTTCCACCTTCTTCCATCAGGAAAAAGATACAAAAGTCTGAGGTCACATACCAACTGACTCAAGAACAGCTTCTTCCCTGCTGCCGTCAGACTTTTGAATGGACTTACCTTGCATTAAGTTGATCTTTCTCTACACCCTAGCTTTGACTGTAACACTACATTCTGCACTCTCTCATTTCCTTCTCTATGAACGATATGTTCTGCCTGTGTAGCACGCAAGAAACTGTACTTTTCACTGTATGTTAATACATGTGACAATAATAAATCAAATCAAAAATCCACCTCCTGAACCACCTCTTCCTCCTCCTCCTCAGCAGCTCCACCATGATGGCCAGCTCGTGACTTATAAGTCTGAAATCCATCTGCACAGTGGGGTTAGAGAGAGAGAAAGATGGATTGATAGAAACATGTTTTTGCTTTTAACTACCCCAGCACCCTCCCACTCCCTCACTGGGACCAGTGCTCCCACTTGTGGATGCTGGCAACACAACACAATCTGTGGTGCCATGCATCACCTGATTAGGTTGCCTGCCACTGGCATCATGAGCATGGCAGACAGGGAGAGCATACAGGCTGGTGTGCGGGCATGACCATTGTGCTCCCTTGAGCTATTGCCATGAGTGCAACTAGAACATTCCCTTCCAGGCATGTGTTGCAGGTCATGGAAATGGGGCAGGGACAGACTCCGAATTATCACAAGACGGGTTCCCATTCACTGCAGAGTACATGCAGTATGAGTGTCTGTGTTAACATGAGCAGCCCTACTTGGAGCACCAACTACCTGAATTGATGAACCCTCAAGCAGCACATGGTGCACCTCCCCACCTCCCCCCCCCCCCGCCCCACAAAAACCCCAGCACTCAGTGCAGTCCCTCACCACACCCCACAGAGAGAACAATGGAATAGCCCAGTGGCTGCAGACAGCAGCCTGACCAGCACTCAGTAAAGTCCCCCACCCCACAGAGGCATCAATGGAATATCCCTGGGTCCGGGAACAGTACCTCCAACACTCAATGAACTTCCGCATCCCATCCAGAGTTTCCAGCCCCTGCCTCTATCCTCCCCTGCACTCCGCGGGCTGCAGCTTTATAAAACTTACCTCCTTGCTCTTCTTCAGTGCTGCCACACCAGGTCCCGACTTTTATAGAGCAGTTATAAATGCTGCCAGCGTGGCGTCACCCGGAGAGGTGGGAGACACTAGCTGGGGCGGCGAATTTGGGGTCACGGGCCTGCTAATGATATGTAAAGCTATGGTAACACATGTAAGTCGCCACCAGGCTGATTTTCAGCACGGATCAGTTGGTGCCGAAAAACATAGGCTGGGAGACGCGCAGAGGCCCAGCCCTCCAGTGGGAAGCCTGTGAAACAGCCGCTGCTGATGTCATGGGGGAGAATCGCCCCCATGAGTGGACAAGGATCTGGCTCCATTGTAATGTCACCAGGGTTAAATAGCTTGTCAACATTAACATTCATAGCTGATATGTGAAGAATAATTGCTTCAATGGGGTGCACATGGAACCATACCCCAACATAAAAAAATTAATATCGTTCTTTAATTACAATTTACTTTTGCAAACTTTGAGAATTTATTAATTCTTTGATGAGAGTGCGGAGGAGACTTACCAAGCGATAAGGGACCTCAGTTATGTCAACTGAGTACAGAACTGAGATTTTTCTCCTTAAAGCAGTGAAGATTAAGGTGAGACTTCATAGATATATCCAAAACTGTGAAGGGTTTTGATAGAGTAAATATGGAGGAACCCTTTCTACTAGCATGACGATTAACAGTTGTGTAGATGGACGATTAGGGCGGCACGGTAGCACAGTGGTTAGCACTGCTGCTTCACAGCTCCAGGGACCCGGGTTCGATTCCCGGCTCGGATCACTGTCTGTGTGGAGTTTGCACATTCTCCTCGTGTCTGCGTGGGTTTCCTCCGGGTGCTCCGGTTTCCTCCCACAGTCCAAAGATGTGCGAGTTAGGTTGATTGGCCATGCTAAAAAATTGCCCCTTAGTGTCCTGGGATACGTAGATTAGAGGGATTAGCGGGTAAGATATGTAGGGATATGGGGGTGGGGCCTGGGTGGGATTGTGGTCGGTGCAGACTCGATGGGCCGAATGGCCTCTTTCTGTACTGTAGGGTTTCTATGATGATTTCTATGAACAACAAGGCATAAGTTTTAGGTAATTGTCATAAGAACCATAGGCAAGATTACAAGTTGTTTTTTTACATGCAGCATGTTATTATGATCCGGAATGCACTACCTGAAAAGGTTGAGGAAGCAATTCAATAATAACTTTTGCAATAAATCAAGGGTGACTCAATGTGGCTCAGAGTAACAAAGGCTTTATTGCCAATGATCAATGTCGACAACAAAAGATCAGACTGAATCAACTATGTGACTGAACAACTCTCCTCCCAGGCTCCAACTGCAGGACCTTCTCAACCCAGGGTGCATGGCCTCGGTCCTGATTGGCTCAGCTTCCCGCCTTGAAGATCCATAGGGGTCAGCCCAGTCGCAAGGCCCTCAGGTAACATACCCTTAAAGGGACACGCTATCTCAACTTTCAAAAGAAAATTGGAGATATACTTGAAAAGTCTAATTTTTCAGGCTAATGGGAAAGAGTAGTATAGTGGGACATGGAATAAAATGGATAGTAGGAACATGAATGCGAAATTGGCAGAGTGAAGGTAACAGAGTAATGGTTAATTGATGTTTTTTGAGCTGGAGGAAGTTTGTAGTGGATGTGGTTAGGGTTCCTTGTTTTTCCTGATCTATATTAATGACTTAGACCTAACTGTACAGAGCACAATGTCAAAATCTGCGGATGATACAAAACCTGAAAGAAATGTGAACTTTGTGAAGATAGTGTAGAACAAGTTGGTGGGATGGGTGAACAAGTGACTGATGACATTTAATGTAAAGAGGTGAGCAATGATTTATTTTGATGGGAAGAACACAGAGAGACAATGGAAAATGAAGGATACAATTCTAAAGTGGGTACAGGGATCTGAGTAAATGTATATGTGCATAAGTCAGTGAAGGTGGCAGGACAGGTAGAGAGAGCAATTAATAAAGCATACGGTATCCTAGGCTTTATTAATGGGGCATTGAGTACAAGAGCAAGGAGATTATGTTGAACTTATAGAAGACACTAGTTCGGTCTCAGCTGAAGTATTGAATCCAGTTCTGGGCACCTTATTTTAGGAAGGATGTGAAGACATTTGAGAGAGTGCAGAAAAGATTCAAGAGAATGGTTCCAGGGTGAGGAATGTCAGTTGTGTAGATGGATTGGAGAAGTTGGGGCTGTTTTCCTTGGAGAAAGGATGGTTGAGATGAGAGTCAACAGAGGTTTGCGAGATCACAGGGGGTTGTAGACAGGATAGATAGAGACAAACTGCAGCCATGCAAGGATCAGGAATAAAAAGGCACAGATCTAAGGTAACTGGCGAACGGAGTGATGGAGATACAAGGGGAACCTTTTTACTTAGTGAGTGGTTAACATCTGGAATGTGCTACCTGAGAGTATGCTGGAGGAAGATTCAATTGAGGCATTCAAAAAGGAATTGAGTTATTATCTGAAAAGGAAGAGAGTGCAAGGTTATCGGGTGAAGGCAGGGAATGCACTCGGTGCATTACTCATTGAGAGGGCTAGCACAAATATGAAGAGCTGAATGGCCTCCTTCTGTGCTGTGAGAATTCTGTGATTCTATGAATTCAATAGCTTCACCAATCATCTGCACAGGCATGATGGGCCAAATGGCCTTCTTCTGTGCTGTATGTTCCTCTGGTGCTAATTACTTAGGATCAGGGGAATGTAAGGATAAATTCACCTATTCAGTACGTCCAACATTTGAACTGTACTTTAAGTGAAGACAACAATACTGTTGCGTCAATTCTTTAATCTGTTCTCACTTCAAGCACAGCTTGGGATCTCTGAATTTACACCATGAAGTATCATAGAGTGGGAAGTATTTGTAAGTGATAATAGGACAGATGAATTTGTACTCATCAGCTGAACACATTTATATAGATGAATAAGATGCCTTGCTGTGACTGCCTTTGTATTTGTGCTGCTCTAGTGCCATACAATACTGGCTTGATCTGTCTGCTCTCTGGAACCAACTACAGGATACTTTGTATACTAAATAAAGAGAAACTAATGGTGACATTAAAGCTGAACAAATAGACAGATCTTTCATTGCCTTCCTAGATTTCTGTTTTTGTTTCACATTCCTATGGGTCAAGTGATTTAGATTAAAAACAGGATAACTTTACAACACAATGCCAATCTTACATATTTATTTCAATCATTTATCATTCACAACATGCTATATGTAACATATGGATGATACATGTTCCACTCCGATAAATCCACCAATAACTTCAAAGCTTTACAATGGTCAAAATAAGTCTTCTGAAATTGATGTTCAAGAAAGTAACCAGTGTAAAATGAAGGAAAATATTAACCTGTTCTATTATTTTATTTCAGAATGAACTCAATTCGTAAATGCACATTATTTTTGTGGTTATGCAAGTGTCTCAGTAGAGTTCTGTTATTAATAATAGGTCACAAGAAACAAAAACATTTTAACCACATTTTTGTATCCAGTGACAAAGGCCAACAATATCTGGTTGCAACATTCTGATGGTATTTTGTGTAGAAAATATTTAGAACTTTGCTAGAAATTCTAAACAAGGGAGATTTTTTTAAAATACCTTCTAATATTGCGACACAAGGCAAGGAATGGAGTCTATTAATATTCAAGTGATTGGGAACATTCTTTCTGAATCTACCTGTCTAACCTTGTTAGAATTTTATGTTTCTATGAGATCCCCTCTCACTCTTCGAAACTCCAGTGACTATAATCCTAACCAACTTAGTCTCTCCTCATATGACAGACTTGCCATTCCAGGAATCAGCTTGGTAAACCTTCGTTGTGCTCCCTCTATAGCAAGGACATCCTTCCTCAGATAAGGACACTAAAACTGCGCACAATACTCCAGGTGTGGCCTCACCAACACCCTATACAATTTAAGCAAAACATCCCTGACCCTATACACAAATCCTTTTGTTATGAAGGCCAACATACCATTTGCCTTCTTTACTGCCTGTTGTACCTGCGTACTTACTTTCAGTGATGGATGCATGAGGACTCTTACGTCTCGATGAGTATCCATCTCTCTCAATTTACACTCATTCAAGTAATAATCTGTCTTCCTATTATTGCTACCAAAGTGGATAACCTCAATTTATTCACATTATACTGCATCTGCCATGCACATGCCCACGCACTCAACATGTCCAAATCACGCCGAAGCATCTCTGCATCCTCCCTCGCAGCTCACCCTTCCGCCCAACTTTGTATCATCTGCAAATTTGGAGATAATACGTTGAGTTCCCTCTTCCAAATCATTAACATATAATGTGAACAGTTGGGGTCCTAGCACAGATCTCTGTAGCATCCCATTTATGCCAACTCTTTGCTTCCTATCTGCTAACCAGCTTTCTATCCATCTCAAGACATTACCTGCAATCCCACATGCTTTAACTTTACATAGTAGTCTGTTATGTGAGACCTTGTTGAAAGCTTTCTTAAAGTCTAAATAAACCACATCTACTTGTCCTCCTCAGTCAACTCTACTATTTACACTCTCAAAGAATTCCAATAAATCCGTCAAACATGATTTGGAAATACATGCTGACTTTGTCTGATTATACCATTGCCTTCCAAATGCCGAGTTATGAGATCCTTGATAATAGACTCTAGCAACTTCCCTAGTACAGATATTAGCCTCACTGGTCTATAGTTCCCCGTTTTCTCTCTACCTCCCTTTTTGAATAGCGGGCTTACATTAGCTATGCTCCAATCTGTAGGAACTGTTCCAGAGTCCACAGAATTTTGGAAAATAACCACCAATGGATCTATTATTTCCAGGGCCACTTCCTTAAGTACTCTGGGATGAAGGGATATCAGGACCAGGAGACTTATCCATCTTCAATCCCATCAATTTTCCCAAAACTATCTCTCTACTCATGCTGATTTCTTTCAGCTCCTCACTAAAACATATTTCTCTCAGCACTTCTGGTACATTATTCATGTCTTCCTTTGTGAAGAATGAAGGATGTTTCACTTGTATTCCCTTTTTTTGCTAACACATCTCTGGGACACAACACTTTTTTTGCATTGTGTTTTGTTGGAGCTCAGATATAAAGGTATAACTAACATTCAATCAGATAGCCAATCAGAGGAACACTAATAGCCATCTTCATAAGTGCATAAATACAATAAATAAATATTAAGTCATCTGTAGTGTGCACACATTGGAACATTGGTAGAGAGAATAAAGTATAAAAAGGCAGTTATATGAGGGAGGACCATTAAATTATTGTGGATAGTATGAAGGAATGCAAAAAGCCCTCTATAAATTGTAAGGGCATTCAGAGGGTTCAACAAGAGCCAAAATAAATCAAGCTGGATGGCACCAGTCTCCAAAAATGTTCTAATGAAGATTCTACATCTAAAATAAATTATTCTATTCTTTGATATTGATTGTTCTGCTGTGTATTTCCATATTCCAAGTTGTGTTTCTATTGCAGATTCACAACTGTGCATTTTGTTTAAACGTGTGCAGTAATCACCAAGCCTGGCAATATTGTCTGTCATGGCTAAATGGAGCTCTCTGAGCCATCCATTTAATATTTTCAATGTGAGTCATTGATTGTGGGACATCATAGTTGCAGTCCGGGTTCCCTACTTAGGCAATTTGCTTCACAAACACCTTGACCAATGTGGAAATGGTTCAGGATAGCTCAATGTTGGTATGGCAGGTTGAAGAAGGGTGGATGAGTTGTGGGATGTGTGACGAGGAAGTGCTTTTTAGTGTTGGTTCCATTCATGCTGCCATAGGGCTCCTGCTGTTATTCCTTGGCACAATGGTCTTAGTCATTTGGGCTGGCAGGGTGGGATGCGAGCAGCAGGTGGATTGGTAAAGTCCTTGAGTGGTGGCAGGCATGAATTGATGTAAACCTTCTCCAGGAGCTTTCCAACGGGTGTCCACGTGGATCTGTTCTGGCCCCACCCCTTTTCAATCTCCATATAGGTGATCTGCCTCCAACCTTGTCTCGGAAGTTCATTTGAGAGACAGCATCATCTAAATATATTAAACCATGGCCCTATCTTCTAAAGATGAATAGATATGAATGATCCTATGATATTGTTGTCCATATCGTACCAGCAACGGCGGTTAGTCTCTGGAGTTTCAATGCAGCTGGTCCCGAAACCCCCATTCTTATCCTGTCCCTTATCTCTTCCAAGATATGCTGCTGCTTCTTTGTTGGTTCAAACTTCCTCGTATTTCATATCTTTCCACCACTGGCCCCAGCACAAGGTCCTAGGTAGGATTACCTCATTGCTCCCTGGCTAAATAAGGGCTTATGCCTAACAACATTTCCTTTGTAACTAAGTAAGCATAACCAGTTCAAGCCAGTTTCAAGCTTCAGGTTACTGCAGTTCAAGTAGAGTTTGCAGACTTTAGCTGCCCCTTTTCAACCCCTGGCCAACAATATCATTTGTCAAAGTGGAGGGACAGTGGCCCTCACGCAAAAATAAATTACTTATTTATCTTATAAGCATTCATGGCATCTTGTGTGTAAAATAACCATTGTGTTATCTAAGGAACAGACGCTGAGCTACAAAGCCATTTCTGAGTAAAGACCGTGAGTAAGTTCTTTTCCTATATCTGTCTGCTAATTTGTTTAAGGGGTTAACCAAGAAGGTTGCAGATATCAGCTATGTTTGCTTGAATATTTTTGGTGGTCTTACCTATCTAATTATAGACAACAATGGCCCTTCACACCCTTCTCTGTAGTCCCTCAATGACCTATTCATTGCCCCTCCTCTTCCTCAGCTACATGCTACCTCTTGGTGGCATTCCAAAGAGTTGAGATCAAGTTACATGTGTACACTAAAGACAACAAGCTTCACCTCTCATACATCACGCTACTTCTCCATTGCTTCAACATTGTCCAACACCAAACCCTGAATACGCTGTAATTTCTTCCAGTTAAAAATTAGGTTGAGCAATACAATTGTTATTGGCTCTGTGGCAACTCCATATCCTTACTGATTCCACCCTTTTCCTTTCAACTGTCTCATGATGTACCAGACAATTCATAATTTGACAGTTCTATTTCAGCCTTTGCTAAGCTTTTTTTAAATTCATTTATAGGATGTGGGCATTAATGGCTAGGCCAGCATTGATCCATCCCTAATTGCCCCGGATAAGATGCTTTCTTGAATTGCTGCAGTCCCTGTGGTGTAGATACACTCCATTTTTCAGAACTGACAATCTGCCAAATTCTTGTAAGGTTCCGCCTTGAATAATATTCGGACAATGATGTTGGTACTTCTGTTCACTCCCCCTCTCTGTTACTTAATCATGTGGTATTCCATCATCATTGCATCAGCATCATGTGCTTTTGATGTCAGCTTTTTACTCTACGTCTCTCTCTCATGTCTTTATCCTAATATATGCATCCTCCTGCAGTTACATGGAGATCATAAACAAAGAGGCTGCCGAGAATCTGAGGCTGATTGTGAAAGTAATTAAGTACATTCACTCTGACAATGATTTTGCCTTTTACCAGATTCAAAGCTATGTGCCCTATTGCAAAACACCACATTAACTGCCATTTGATCAACAATGTGAATAGTAAAGATCTCAGTCTCAACCTGCAGCACTTCTATTACTCAACTACTGTGTCAACTACAACACTTGAAGCAGACAAGGCACTCTTTGCAAAGGAATTTGAGATCAAAATATATCAAAATATATCACTGATCATGTATGAAGACTGAGCAGTGATGGCTAGTGAAAATGGGCTGGTTCTTGCATAGAGCTATTAAGTAGTCATATTCCCTGCTGAGTTGCTTCATCATTTAATACTCAGGTACTTACCAATGAAATGGAGAATCATTCACATTTGTGAACAGGTGAGTAATTCTCATGTCTTATTGCACAAAATGATGTTAATAGTCTCCAAAGCACTGCAGATTTCATTGCCCTGTATGGATGTGTTGTGTCACAAGTGTTGTCTGCTCCATAAACAGCTACTGTGCAGCTTCCAGCATCCATTACATTTACAGGAAACAGGCATGCAGATGGCAAGCACAGTTGGAGAAGCTATTGATGGTGAGGCATCAAAATTCTTCACAATCTACAATAAAAATACATTAATGATTCATCAGGAACAGTGAGTGTGATGGAATTCAATGACCTTGTAGTAATACAACAATTCAGAAAGGTCAGGGGCTACAGTTAGGATTTGGCTTTCAATGCCAATGATAGTATGGGTGGAAAATCACAGGAACGAGCTGTTGGGAAACTGACAAGAGAGGCACTCTATATAGTACAGACACCTGAACTTGGAATTAGAGAGTCTTTTTTCTAGCATGGAAATAGAATTGTCTGACCTTTCAACACATCATAAAATTCTACTGGCACACAAGGAGACCATCTGGTCTATCATGCTTGCACTGAAATAGGGAAGCCAACAAAACCACAAGCAAGTCCTCAAAAGAATGCAGAAGAAATTATAGTCCTATTTTTTTCAACATGACATCCCTTTGAGTTAGTGCACAGTAAAGATAGGTAATAGGAATTGCAACTCCTCAGATATTGAAGCAATCCATGACCATATGCAGCAAGATCTGAACAATATCTTAGCTTGCTGCCATTGTGACTAAAGGTACTCAAAGGAGTTTACAGAGTTTCACAGCAGTCCAACAATCTGCCCCCGATCAGATTATTAGGACTGCTGATTGGTACCATCCCGGGGGTGTGTGGCAGTAGTTTTGTGGAGCTGAAACCTGCTGTCCTCTCTCGTATGACAGCATTCATCCTCCCACCAATGTTGCTCTGCCAGTGTGACAGGTGTTAGCTGTTAGCTGGCCAGGCCAGTCTGCTACTGTCTATGAGGTGCAGTCCAAAGTCAGGCCTTTTAAGCCCAGAGTTACTTGAGACCAGTTCCAATCTCCCTCACTCAAAGTCAGCAGCTTTTCACCAACCACTCTCAGCTGAAGTTCCTCAAGCTGCAGACACTTAATGCAGATGTGGTTGCTGTGGATCACATTGGTGTCTGCGAGTCCCACATGCTACAGCTGCAACACATCACTTACCCTGTCATGTTTATTGTATTTTACATAACCAGTTATAGTTTCAAGTTTAGAAATATCACTTATTAAAAACATATGTTTTTATTTTAATAGTTTAACTAGTTAAGCTTTAAATTTAATACTGTGCTAATATTTCCCCGGTATAAGTTTAAACTACTTCCCCAGTTCAGAGAAAAAAAATTGTTAAAGCTGCTCAGTCATTCACTGAGGATATTTTGATCTTGGGGACAGGGTTGTGTTGTTTTCCCAGAACAATATCTGGGCCTACAAGGGTCAATTTATGCACAGAGGTTTCAAAAATAGGGTACTTTCCCTGTGATTTAAGATGTTAAGGGAAGATTTGACTGAAGTTTTCAAGTAATTGAGGGGAACAGAGAGTCTAGATAGAGAAAAATTATTTCCGTTAGTTGCAAGTGAAGGACTAGGATGTCTAGTCCAAAAATGAGACCTCGACCTTCGAAGAGTGAAATTGACTTCTACACACAAAGCTTGGTGATGTTTGGAATGTTCTTCCACAAATGGGAACTGATGATCGATCAACTGTAAATTTTATATGTTGTTACAACTGCAGCTGGTGTTAATGCTGAGCAAATGAGAGCTCAGTTTGAAATCCATCCCAGCTGACCATAACCTGTTCTTTTTGTGTATTGTAGAAATACAGAGGATTGGCAACTGAATTCAAAAGCACGGAATTCCAGTGATAACCTTTAAACATTGAAGAGCAAAACATGTTTATTAAAAGAAAAGATAAACTTTAAACAAACAAGTTAAAATATATTCAATTATTTGATAAGTCCCAAACATGCCTTACAAAAGGTATAAAATAAAACTAACTTTTTGGCAACAAAAGATTCTTATCTGAAAAATTCACTTTCACTGCAAGCAGAAGTGCACTCTACTTCCCAGAACCAAATACGCCGATGTGGTTTCCCAAAGGCAGATTCAAACACACTGGGCCCGTTTTTGGGCGCGAAATCGCGGTAAAGTCGGGCGTCAGGCACTTAACACGATCTGCACCCGAAGCCGAGCAGATCACGGCTTTACTGACACCCGATTCAGGCGCGGGTCCGGTCCACGCCCAAATCGGGTGGCCCGATTTAAATGCATGCTAATGCATTTAAATCGACTTAATGAACCGCGCGCCAAACTCTACCAGCAAATCCCACTTTACCGTCTTTTGGCCTGTTCCGGATCCACGCTGTAAGCGACCTGCAGAATAAAAATCCGAAGTGGATGTCTATTCTGCAGGGGAACCTCCAAAGGCCTCTCTGCCCTTGTGAAGTCACCATCCTCCTCGACCATTCTTCGCAGACCCCCCCGCTAACCACCCCGGCAGAACCCCCCCCACCACCACTCGGATCAGACCCAGACCCCCCTGGGAGGCAGGCCCCCCTGGCAGACCCCCCTCCCCCCCCCCCCCCCCCCCCCCCCCCGGGATCAGACCCCCCCTAAGAGGCGGGCCCCCTCAGCAGAGCACACCCCCAACCTACCTCGATCGCTGGTCTCCCTCCACCATCCTTCCAACCTGCAGTCCTTCGAGAGCCTGCAGCACCTTTCTGGCCTTCCGCTGGCATCCGCCGGATGAGGGGGACGGGCTCAGATGGATCTCTGGTTGGGGCGGGGGGGGGGGGTGGAGGATGGACTTGGGAGAATCTTGCAAACTGAAAATAATGTAGCATCTTCTTTGTGTTGCCTAATTATCTATGGGAAAGGTAATTAAATTCCCTTTGGAAGATAATGTCAAAATTATAATCGCAGGAACTAAAAACCTGACAGTCAAAATTTTGTCATTTAAAAAGCATTTAGACAGTTACATGAGTAAAATGGGTATAGAAGAATATCGGCTAAATTAGGGCAATTGGGATTAGTTTAGGGGTTTTTAAAAAATGGGCGGCATGGACAAGTTGGGTTGAAGGGCTTGTTTCCATGCTGTAAACCTCTATGACTCTATGAGGCCTCATTACAAATGCAAAGAGGTAATACCTTTACTCTTTCTTTCCTTATAATCCACAGACCATTTGACTCCAAAAATCTCTCATCCAATTAACCCTAGACACACACAATCACAGCTTTACTTACCTCCACAGAATATATACATAATCCATAAAAAAATAAAATATATCCATATCATCACAATTGATCAAATTTTTCTCTCAAAGCTATCAAGGGATAAAGGGCAAATGTGGATTCATAGATTTAAGTTGTCAGTCAGCCATGATCTCAATGGATGGCAGAACAGGCTCAAGGGGCTAAATGGTCCTCTCCTGTTCCTGTGTTTCATTACCTTAATGGTGTCAAATAAATATAAAATGTTGTTGTTGTCATTCTGCAAATCTTCGAGCCCTGTCTCAGTAATGGCTGCCACATTATAAACTTAAAGTTGAATTTACACTTGCAATGCATTCATTTTCTTCTATAGGCTCCTTGTGTCTCTACAAGAGCACTTATTTGGGCCTCACACTCTAATCTGTCATAATGTCATACTCACATGCTTATTTCTCTCTACTCTGATATTTCCAGTTCTCTATGTTCTTGATATTCTGTGCTCTCACTTGTAGGAACAGGCCTACAAGTGACTGTCATTACTTGATGGATGCAATAAATTGGTGAAGGCAAATTATATAGGATATGCAGTAAAAATTTCATTCAATCTAACCAGTCTCTATCAACCTTTATGCTCCACTTGAGCCTGCTCCCATCTTTCATAATTTCAATCTAAATCTATAAACCCTCCATTCTCTTCTCTCCTACTTGCTAGTCTAGCTTCCCCTTAAGTGCATTTATCCTACTCATTTCAACCATTCCCTGCTGTAGCCGGTTCTATATTTCTTACCATTTTTTGGTAAAGAAGCTTATTCTGAGTTCCCAATTGGATGTCTTAGTGACTGTCTTATATTGATGGCCTCTAGTTTTGCTCTTCCCACAAAGGGAAATATTCCCTCCCTATTCACTCTATCAAAACCTTTCATCATTTGAAGACTTCATTAGGTTACCGCTCAGATTTCCTTTTTCAAGAAAAAAAACAGACCTACCCTGTCAATCTTTTCCTTAAACATATACTCATGATTTTGGTAAAATTCCTGAATTATTAAACATGTGTAGTAATGCTTCTACTATCTCTTCCCAAGATTCTTTTAAAATTCATGGATGCAATTAAACCAAACCAGGGGCTTTATCCTTTTTGAATTTGATTAGTTATTTCGAATGCGGTTATCTAATTTCTTATCTCATCATTCAATGTCACATCTACCTATCTATCAGCAAAAATATATTCCAGTGATAAAGAAGGACTGTAAGAAAAAGGATAACCAGACGTGGATAACGAAGAAAATAAAGGAGTATTAAAATAAAAACAGATGCGTAGAGTGGCCAAAAAGAGTGGAGAATTAGTGAATTGGGAAAGCTTTAAAAAACAACAAAGAACGACTAAGAAAGCGATTAAGAAAGGAAAGATAGATTATGAAACTAAACTAGCTCAAAATATAAAAAATGATAGTAAAAGTCTTTACAAATATATAAAAAGGAATAGAGTGGCTAGAGTGAATGTTGGACCCTTGGAGGACGAGAGGGGGGATTTAATAGTGGAAAATGAGGAAATGGCTGAGACTTTAAATAAGTTCTTTGTGTCGGTCTTCACGGTAGAAGACACAAATAGTTTACCGAATATTAGAGATCAAGAGTTGGTGGGAGGTGAGGTCCTTAATACAATTACTGTTACTAAAGAGGTAGTGCTTGGGAGACTAATGGGACTGAAGGTAGACAAGTCCCCGGGCCCGGATGGAATGCATCCCAGGGTACTGAAAGAAATGGCTGAGGTAATAGCAGATGCGTTAGTAGTTATTTATCAAAATTCGCTGGACTCTGGGGTAGTGCCAGCTGATTGGAAAACAGCTACTGTTACACCGCTGTTTAAAAAAGGAAGTAGACAAAAGGCGGGTAACTATAGGCCGGTTAGTTTAACGTCCGTAGTTGGGAAGATGCTGGAGTCCATCATTAAAGAGGAAATAGCAGAGCACCTGGATAAGAATGGTTCGATCAAGCAGACGTAGCATGGATTCATGAAGGGAAAGTCGTGTTTGACGAATTTACTGGATTTTTATGAAGATGTGACTAGTGCGGTTGACAGAGGGGAACCGGTGAATGTGGTGTTTTTAGATTTCCAGAAGGCATTCGATAAGGTGCCTCACAAAAGGTTGCTGCAGAAGATTGGGGTACACGGAGTTGGGGGTAAGGTGTTGCCGTGGATTGGGGATTGGCTATCTAACAGGAGGCAGAGAGTTGGAATAAATGGGTGCTTTTCTGGTTGGCAGTTGGTGACCAGTGGCGTGCCGCAGGGATCGGTGCTGGGGCCTCAACTGTTTACCATTTATATAGATGATCTGGAGGAGGGGACTTAGTGTAGGGTATCAAAGTTTGCTGAGGACACGAAGATGAGTGGGAAAGCGAATTGCGTGGAGGATGCGGAAAGTCTGCAGAGAGATTTGGATAGGCTGAGCGTGTGGGCGAGGATCTGGCAGATGGAATATAACGTTGGCAAATGTGAGGTTATCCACTTTGGAAGAAATAATAGTAAATTGGAATATTATTTAAATGGAGAAAAATTACATCGTGCGACTGTGCAGAGGGACCTGGGGGTCCTTCTGCACGAATCGCAAAAACTCAGTCTGCAGGTGCAGCAGGTGATCAAGAAGGCGAATGGAATGTTGGCCTTTATCGCGAGGGGGATAGAATATAAAAGCAGGGAGGTCTTGCTGCAACTGTACAAGGCACTGGTGAGGCCGCAACTGGAGTACTGTGTGCAGTTTTGGTCCCCTTATTTGCGAAAGGATATATTGGCCTTGGAGGGAGTGCAGAGAAGGTTCACCAGATTGATACCAGAGATGAGGGGTGTAGATTATGAGGAGAGAATGAACAGATTGGGTCTGTACTCGTTGGAGTTTAGAAGGCTGAGGGGTGATCTTATAGAGGCATATAAGATAATGAAGGGGCTGGATAGGGTAGAGGTGGAGAGATTCTTTCCACTTAGAAAGGAAACCAGGACTAGAGGGCACAGCCTCAAAATAAGTGGGGGCTGGTTCAGAACAGAGTTGAGGGGGAACTTCTTCTCTCAGAGGGTAGTGAATCTCTGGAATTCTCTGCCCATTGAAGTGGTGGAGGCTACCTCAAAGAACAAAGAACAATACAGCACAGGAACAGGCCCTTCGGCCCTCCAAGCCCGCGCCGCTCCCCGGCCCAGGATTGAATCCTGAATCCAGGATCCCCGCCCAATTTTCCAGCCTATCTACATCCTAATATCCTATCCACCGAGTTGTCCCTCACAGCTACGATGCTTTGTTCATCACAACCTATTAACTCACCCCCACCACCCCATTCCAGACCATGTGATCTCCAGGGAGAGGCGAAAACCCAGAGTGAAAAACCCCAGGGCCAATATGGGGAAAAAGAAATCTGGGAAATTCCTCTCCGACCCCCTGTGGCGATCGAAACGAGTCCAGGAGATCACACTGGCCCTGATCAGAAAATGCTTCCCAACCCTATTCATTTCCACTTCTGCTTTACGAACACCATCTGAATTCCCTGCCCCCGAGACAGGTTCCCAACTATCCGCAGTCTCGCTCTGTACTGGCACCAGCAAGATGATCATAGAATGAAGCCTTGAAACGAGAAACAAAGAACAATTAGCCCGCGCCGCTCCCTGGTCCAAACTAGACCACTCTTTTGTATCCCTCCATTCCCACTCCGTTCATATAGCTGTCTAGATAAGTCTTAAACGTTCCCAGTGTGTCCGTCTCCACCACCTTGCCCGGCAACACATTCCAGGCCCCCACGACCCTCTGTGTAAAATATGTCCTTCTGATATCTGTGTTAAACCTCCCCCCCTTCACCTTGAACCTATGACCCCTCGTGAACGTCACCACCGACCCGGGGAAAAGCTTCCCACCGTTCACCCTATCTATGCCTTTCATAATTTTATACACCTCTATTAAGTCTCCCCTCATCCTCTGTCTTTCCAAGGAGAACAACCCCAGTTTCCCCAATCTCTCCTCATAACCAAGCCCCTCCATACCAGGCAACATCCTGGTAAACCTCCTCTGTACTCTCTCCAAAGCCTCCACGTCCTTCTGGTAGTGTGGCGACCAGAACTGGACGCAGTATTCCAAATGCAGCCGAACCAACGTTCTATACATCTGCAACATCAGACCCCAACTTTTATACTCTATGCCCCGTCCTATAAAGGCAAGCATGCCATATGCCTTCTTCACCACCTTCTCCTGGAGGGATGTACTTCTGAGGCTTTATAAAGCACTGGTTAGGCCCCATTTGGAGTACTGTGAGCAATTTTGGGCCCCACACCTCAGGAAGGACATACTGGCACTGGAGCGGGTCCAGCGGAGATTCACACGGATGATCCCAGGAATGGTAGGCCTGACATACGATGAACGTCTGAGGATCGTGGGATTATATTCATTGGAGTTTAGGAGGTTGAGGGGAGATCTAATAGAAACTTACAAGATAATGAACGGCTTAGGTAGGATGGACGTAGGGAAGTTGTTTCCATTAGCAGGGGAGACTAGGACGCGGGGGCACAGCCTTAGAATAAAGGGGAGTCACTTTAGAACAGAGATGAGGAGAAATTTCTTCAGCCAGAGAGTGGTAGGTCTGTGGAATTCATTGCCACAGAGGGCTGTGGAGGCCGAGACGTTGAGCGTCTTCAAGACAGAAATTGATAAATTCTTGATTTCTCGAGGAATTAAGGGCTATGGGGAGAGAGCGGGTAAATGGAGTTGAAATCAACCATGATTGAATGGTGGAGTGGACTCGATGGGCCGAATGGCCTTACTTCCGCTCCTATGTCTTATGGTCTTATGGTCTTCTCCACCTGTGATTAAAGATAATTTGAATCTTCTCTCAACTTTCAATGCAGTTCGCACCAATTTGTGTTGCTCAGTCAGCTGCAAAGGATGGAAGTGACAGAGGACCAGTTGAATATGTTTAACTCACGGGTAGATAGATTTCTGATCGATAAGGGAATTAAGGGATATGGGGAGCAGGCGGGTAAGTGGAACTGATTCGCTTCAGATCAGCCATGATCTTGTTGAATGGTAGGGCAGGCCCGAGGGGCTAGATGGCCTACTCCTGCTCCTATTTCTTATGTTCTTATGTTCTTATGTCATGTTCTTATCTCCCTGTTGAATACCAAAGCAAAATAATTATTTTATATTTAGGCCAGCTCTCTACCGTTGCCTGCATGATTAAACTGTCTGTCCCTTATTGCTTCTATTCCCATCACAGCCTTTCTTCTTTTTTGCTGATGTGCCTGTAAAATATCTCACTATTTAGTTTTATGTTCTTTCATAATAGTTCCTCTTTGCCTGCATAATTAATTTTTGACTTTTCTCCTAATCTCATTATCCAATTCCAATTCTCTTCCCGCACCTAGTAGTGCACTAAGGCCAACTTTCAACTGTTTCCATAGCTAGTAATTCCCAGAGTAAGTCTCTAGTCTGTTGCCATTAATCTCTTTGTATTCGCTCTTATCATGCATTCTTCTGTTGCATATATATTTAATATCTACCTCTTTTCTAACCTTCAATTTTTCCCTCATGTTTATTTGTCTCACTAACATTTAATTATTTATTTCCTCTTTAAGAAATATGTTTTCTTCTGCACTCTGTTGAACATTGTCTTAAATGAATTTCAGAGAGAGGCATCAATCTGCATAAGGTTGAGAGTAGGTACCAGTGGTGGATGGATAGATGGAGATGTCAGATGCCTAGAAAGGAGAAGGTGGTTACACATGCAAAGTAAGTGGATCTGAGAAGTGATGTGATGGAGTAGGTTTGACAAGGCAGAGTGAGGGGTTGGAGTCTTGCACACAAAAAGACTTAAGTAAACGTGCAATTTTACACACCTTTCCTGATTTGGTTTGATCATCCTGCCCTGATTTCAGGAGTGTGGCAAAATGTTCTTGCTGCTGACCATCTGGGTCACATCCAGCTATGCTTTCTTGATGTAGGTGGCAGGTCCCTTCCTCCTGTTGCTGGGGATCGATATCCCTTTCCAGCTCCTCCTAACCCCAACAGAACATCAAGCAATTAAAGGCATTATTGAATTGTTGTGTAATCTTTAACCATCTGGAATCCATATCACAAGTTCCTCTTAGACTTCTTTCTCAGAAGACTAAGGAAATTTGGCATGTCAGCTACGAGTCTCACCAACTTTTACAGATGCACCATAGAAAGCATTCTTTCTGGTTGTATCACAGCTTGGTATGGCTCCTGCTCTGCCCAAGCCCGCAAGGAACTATAAAAGGTCATGAATGGAGCCCAATCCATCACGCAAACCAGCCTCCCATTTATTGACTCTGTCTACACTTCCCGCTGCCTCGGCAAAGCAGCCAGCATAATTAAGGACCCCACGCACCCCCGACATTCTCTCTTCCACCTTCTTCCGTCGGGAAAAAGATACAAAAGTCTGAGGTCATGTACCAACCGACTCAAGATCAGCTTCTTCCCTGCTGCTGTCAGACTTTTTAATGGACTTACCTTGCATTAAGTTCATCTTCCTCTACACCCTAGCTATGACTGTAACACTACATTCTGCACTCTTTTCCTTCTCTATGAACGGTATGTTTTGTCTGTATAGTGCACAAGAAACAATACTTTTCACTGTATGTTAATACATGTGACAATAATAAATTAAAGCAAATCAAATCTTCACTTCCTCCCAGCTTAAAACTTCGCGAAGTTGCATCTTCTGTCAATCTTCCATCTTTTCCAAGTTCCATCTTCCATCAAGGCTGATCTTTCTCTGCACTCTACCTATGGCTGTAACACTATATTCTTCACCTTCTCATTTCCTTCTCCCCGATGTACTCTATGAACGGTATGCTTTACCTGTATAGCTCACAAGAAACAATACGTTTCACTGTATCCCAATACATGTGACAACAATAAATCAAATCTTCAGATTGGCCCTTTAAGTATTGGAGTTAAGATCACCATGCGAACTGCTGCACATTGGATGCCAAACTTGGAAGTAAAGTGGTAATGTTTGAGATTAAAATAACACAAACAGAATTGGTGGAATTTTACGAGATTTTTTCTAAGTGTCCAGCTCCCGTGAAAACGGGAGGGTTCCTGATCCGTTTTTTGGGCAAGTTTTCACTCCCAATATTATAAACTTAGTCATTGAAAAAATGGGCTAGGCCATTTCTAGCCACTAGAGGCAGTGGGCAGCGCTTAACTTGTCAGGCAACATGTAGTTCAGATCGGAGCCACAAACCGCGCATGCGTGGGAAAAGCTAAAAAGCAGCAGCTCTCCTGAAAGAACTCCCCATGGGCCAGATACAGCCTCCCCCTCCCCCCCACAGACATCAGGGTCTCCCCCAAAATTACCAAACCTCTTACTCCCCCCACCTTCCCCCCAGGACCCCCCCTGTACATGGCCCCTTCATCACCCCACACTGCCCCGAGTGCTGAGTGACATGACCCTCTCTCTCCCCTGCTCCCGATCATCACAGAGGCACATTACCAACCCCCCACCCCCCCTCGCCCCCCACTCTGCCCCATCAGCACACCTGCAAGTGCTGACTTGGCTTCCCCTTCATGGTAACAAGGCAAATTGCATTAAACTTGCTTGAGTGCTCTAACGGGCGTGTGACTTGCCCAAACTGCCTGCAGCTGATCTGCCCTAACATGGGAGAGCTCCATTAAAACCCCAACGATGGACAGACAGGCAGGCAGTGCAGGAAGAAATGGCCTCAATGAAGGCAGCCTCCAGATTTTCTGATGGAGATCTTGCCAGGTTGCTGAAGGTGGTAGAGGCAAGGCGGGACACCCTCTTCCCCCCAGCAGGACCCAGCCCCATTGGAAAGGATGGAAATGCTGCCTAGGAGGCAGTGGCAATATGCATGAGTGCCAGGGCAATGGCCAGGAAGACTAGAAAGCAGTTCCGCAAGAAACTGAATAACCTAATCCGGACAGCAAGGGTGAGTGATAACCTCATGTAGCATCTTCCCCTAAAGTTATCCCAGATCCCCATTCTCCCAGAACCCTGTATGCTTCCAGCCCCTGACCTCCGAGCACCTTCTCCCCCAGCCCCAAGAGTATCACAACCCTTGCCCTCCGAGAGCCACTCCCGATACCCTCCAGGACTCGTGTCATCAGATTTTACATGGCTCCTTCTGTCTCCACAGGAGAAGAATGCCCATAATCGGCAGGAGAGGGTGAAGACAGGGGGTGGTGTGCCTGAGATCCGGGTCCTCACCCGCTTTGAGGAGCAGGCGCTGGAGCTTGCGGGACAGGAGGGGATGTGCACCATTAGCGACAACATGGTCGGGCTGGAGCATAAAAGTGAACACCTGCCAATCCTCCACTTGTTGGAGAAATCTTAAGTTGCATGCAGCCCAGATTCCTCTCCCTCCCTTGCACTTAACCTTGTGTCCTGTGTTGCAGAAAGGGACCCAGGCATGCTGGGGCCATCTGGCTGTTCCCACCCATCCCACCCCTCTGCTGTTCCCACCCATCCTCTCCATGACAGCTCGGAAGACTCCTCGGAGGAAGCCAATGATGGGATCTCTGAGGCCGGCACCAGTTTTGCATCAGCTTCCATCTCGCAGTTCACCGTCACAGAGACTCTCATATCGGTGGGCCAAGTTAGTGGTGAGGCATCAGGGCCATTCTCTGGTATGGACGACCCATTTGCTAATGTACATCAGGTGGAGAAGGGAACGTCCGAGGCCTCTGGCAGAGGTGAGGACTCAGCTGGCTCCAGGCTACATGCTGGGCCTCTACGACCACTTCTCCCTCAGCTGCTGGAGATGTATTAACAGAGCCACGGAATGCAAGAGGGGCTGACAACAACACTGGAGGAGTCCCAAAGCCAAGGCAGAGTCCCAAGGGGCCATAGCTGAGGGCCTCAACAGGCTTTTTGAGATCCTGCGGCACATTGCTGTTAGGCTCGAAAGTTTGCAAGAGACCCAGCAGGACAGTGCCATGACCCAGCAAGCTATGGCTGCAGCTCTTGAGTATGTGGCCCAGTCACAGAGGGTCATGGCTGAGGGGCTGCAGAGCTTGCAGAGATCCAACGGGTCAGTGTCCGACTCAAAGGGCCATCACTGAGGGCTCGTCCACCTTGGCAAGAATGCAGGTGGTCCTCCAAGACCATAGAATCCTTAGAATCATAGAATCCTACAATGCAGAAGGAGGCCTTTCGGCCCATTGAGTCTGCACTGACCACAATCCCACCCAGGCCCTATGCCCATAACCCCATACATTTACCCTAGCCATCCCCTTGACACTAATGGGCAATTTAGCATGGCCAATCCACCTAACCCACACATCTTTGGAGGAAACCGGAGCGCCCGGAGGAAACCCACGCTGACACGGGAAGAATGTGCAAACTCCACACATACAGTGACCCAAGTCGGGAATCAAACACAGGTCCATGGCGCTGTTAGGCTGCAGTGCTAACCCCTGTGCCACTGTGCCAATCAGGTGACACCAGAGCTTCTGGTGCTCTCTGCAGAAGCACTGTCATCCCATGGAGTGACCCAGGGAGCCACAGGAACCCCAAGGGAGAAGGAAGGGCTGCAACCTATGCCAGGGCCTTCCACCCAGGAGACCACGCTGTGGCTACACCTCTGACTCCCCTCTTCCTGACACTGGGGCATCTCAGGGGCAGTGCGGTGAAGAGGGTGGCATGGATACATCCGTGACACCTGGAAGCCGGCCAGGGCCCTCAAGGCCCAGGCCCTCCAGAGGACAATCGACAAAGGCATCACAGGTCACAGGGCGCAGTAGGCAGCTGTCCAGCTCCACCTCCGATGTACATCCTGGGGAGACACTGAGACGTAGTGGTAAGTCACATAAAGTTAAGAAGTTGTAGTGGCACTAAGATGGCATGGGTGACGGAAAACATTAGTTAGATAGAATATTTAGGCACTTTAAAATCTCATTTTCACTTGTTTTTATCTTAGCACTTATTTTGATGGCACTTTATAGGCACCAATAAATGTTGGGCCTGATTTGACCAAAACTTCGCGCCTGTTTTCAGGCGTGAAATCACGGTAAAGTCGGGCGTCGGGCCTTTAACGCGATCTGCACCCGAATCCGAACAGATCGCAGCTTTACCAACACTCGATTCAGGCGCGGGTCCGGCCTGTGCCCGAATCGGGCGGCCTGATGATTTAAGTACATTAGCATGCATTTAAATCGACTTAATGAACCGCGTGCCCAACTCTACCGCCAAATCCCACTTTACCGTCTTCTGGCCTGATCCACGTCCGCGCTGTGACCGACCTGCAAAATAAAAGTCTGAAGTCGCCGCTGCAGCCTCTGAAGAGTGGGGTCAGAGACTGCAACGGCTCTCTGACCCAGGTCATCCTCTGGTCAGGGCGGGAGGGGGGTGGGAGGAGGAGAGGGGGTGTGACGTCTCATCCCCTGGGGGTGGGGAGGAGAGGGGGTGTGACGTATCATCCCCTGGGGGGGGGAGGAGAGGGGGTGTGACCGATCATCCCCTGGGGGGGGGGAGGAGAGGGGGTGTGACGTATCATCCTCTGGTCGGGGGGTTTCCGCTGCCTGTCTGTGGCCGATCCCTCCTGGCACCATCACTGGTACACTGCCAACCACAGATTACTCTACCCTGCAGGTGCGAGAGAGCGGGAGAGATGGCTGTGGCTGGTAGTGAACCAGTGATGGTGCCAGGAGGGATCGGCCGCAGACAGGCAGCGGAAACCCCCTGACCAGAGGATGATACATCACACCCCCTCTCCTCCCCCCCCTCCCCCGCCCCCACCCCCCTCCGGGGATGATTGGTCACACCCCCCCCTCCCCAGGGGATGATTGGTCACACCCCCCCCTCTCCTCCCTCCCCCCGCCCCAGGGGATGATTGGTCACGCCCGCCCCCCCCCCCCCCCCCCCCCAAAGGATAAGCGTCAGAGAGCCGCTCTCTCCGCTTTCTGCTTTTTTTTCACGCCCGGGCACGCTGTCAGATTTTTTTCGAACTGCACATGCGCAGTTCAGAGCTCTGATCGGTCCGCCAGCGATAAGCCCCGCCCACAGCACGGATCGGGCCGGAGCCGGCAAAACGTGTATGGGCGCGCTGGAAAGAGGATTCCAGGTGCGGATCTATTTGACGCCTGGATCCGGCAATTAGACTCAAAATGGTAAAATTCCCCCCGTTATTTCACTCCACAGCTGTGAGTAATTTGCCTCTGATTAGCCTCCAACAAGAATGTACTTATCCCGACGGTTACCGGATGACATAGATGTCAGTGGGAGAGGGCCCTTGGCGTACTGCTACTTTGAAAATCAAGGCACTCAAATCATTCACTGGCTACAGTAGGTTTCATGCATTGACAGTGACTCACAATATCTGCCATGGCATCCCCAGAACTCAGGAGAGATCCCTCCCCTTCAGGCCCACCCAACCCCATCCGCCCCAAGGCCCTGCATGGATGTTTATTGCTCCCTTACCCACCAACCAAATGTGGGCCCAAGTGCCAGCCTGCATACGGAGTTCAGGAAGGAGTCAGACCAGAGTCTGGTGCAACATCACAGACTTACGGCAGGTGAGCTGGGATGATTGGGAGTGAAGCTCGTTAATTACATTTTGATGAATACAAAAAAAAAGCAAATTGTTGTTTCACAAGTTTTGAGCGGGGTCCCGATTGCTCTGATTTTCTTGGTAAAATGTGAAGGGGTGCGAAAACGGGCGCCATTCCCACATCACATCACTCCCAATTTTACGACATTTTTCCGTCGCAAAATGAGCACAATGAAGCCGTAAAATTCCATCCAATATCTCTGTTTCTCCAATGATATCACAGCTCCAGACTTCCAACACATCTCCAAGTTAATGTTGGAACTGATATATCTGACTTGGTAATCATGACTAGGTACAAAATGTTAAAAATATACTTTCCCATTCATAACATCTCATTTTAGGAATATTAAATTTTAAAAGACAAAAATATATTTGTTTTGTTTATCCATTAATATATTAATTAACCTACCTGTATGCTTTATTTTCATTAAAATATACCTGCTATTCCAATTCAGATAATTTCAGAGTACAATTCAGGCATTGCAAACAACATCACTGATTTTACTACCACTAGTTTGAGAACAATATGTTGACTATTCATTTAGTTTTTCATTATTATTTCAGATAACTGCTTTCTAAGTAAAGACTTAGCTGAATTAATTTGTGATATAAATGTTGCTCTCCATGCCAGACTACTGAAAAGTATTACCTTTGTTCGTGGCAATTGCTTCAAAAAAATATTAAAAGAACAATCCACATTTCAGGATGAAAATGTCATTGCAAATGTCAAACTTGAAATCAACATAGTGTTTGCGCTATCTGTGTTGCATACTGATATCAACATTCAGATATCAAAATTCCTCTCACCTTCAGCAATTATTACATCTTCATCATTCAATGCAACTCAGAATGGTATCAAACAATGAATTTTTAAGTATTCTTTAATTAAAGAGCTAAAAGTTTTTATCAAATCTGTTTTGAACTAAATATGGTTTAATACTCAAGGAGTTTCACCTAAATCCTCTCCTAAACAAAATGCAATTTGGTAACTAAAGTGGAAAGAGAACAGCGAAAACTCAGTCATAGAAACATAGGAACAGGAGCAGTCCATTCAGCCCCTTGACCATTTTCAGTCATTCCATTAGATCATGATTGATCTGTGTCTTAACTCCATGTACATGTCTTGGTTCTGTAACCCTTAATACTCTTGCTAACAATATTCAATTGGCATTTTAATATGTGAATTTGTTTCTATTTCTACAAATTTATATTTCAAATAAATGTATTCCTAGATTTATAAGAACTTGAAAGGGACAATTTGTCAACTTTGCTCTCTCAAACATAAGGTGGCCCATGCATTTGATATTAGCTTCTGCTGGGTAGATTCTGTGGTGGAAGCATGATATTTGTGAAGTACCTTGCAATGTAAATAGAATTCTCAATGCTAGGATTCTATTTTGTAGTTCGTCTCCTATTCCCTTTAAGACTAGATTCAGTACAGTTCCAATAGTCCTAGTCATTCATGTGGCTATTCGTCATCTGTTCAGCTGAACAATATGTAGAGGGATGAGTGACCACCAGGCAGCCAAGGCACTCCAGGCATATAGTGCAGAAGTATCCTGAGTGCATCTCACACTCTAACCTGTTATTAATTCTGAATACGGTGAAGTGATGTCTCCTCTTATATATCTCCACTCATACAGGGTGGGAGGAGGGAAACTGTGAAACCAATTGAGAAGGGGGGTTCAATTGTTAGGGGAACAATTTCTGCAATCATATACGTGATTCCTGCATGGTATGTTGCATCTTGGTGCCAGAGTCCAAAATGTCACTACAGAACATTATATTGGTCCATATCAACAGAGATAGAAAGAGGGAGAGGTCTGCAAGCAGATTTTAAGAAGCTTGGAAAAATATTAATAAGCAGGATCTCAGTAGCAATGTCTAGCTTACTCCCAGAGCCAGGTGCTCATGAATACAGGAATAGGAGAATAAAGAGATGAATGAGTTTCTGGAAAGGTGGTGCAGGAGGAGGGCTTTAGATTGCTGGGACATTGAGACCAGCTTTGGTGAGAAAGGGCCGATACAGGCCAGGCAGGTTACATCTAAACAAATATCTTCATAGGACATTTTGCTAGTGCTGATAGAGAGGATTTAAATTAATTTGGTAGGGAGACGAGTATAAGGATGTAGCATTATAGAGGAGAAAGAAGCTGCAGAAAGAACTGGGAGAGATAGATAGCACTAGAGTAAGAAATAATAAGCTATCAGGTGGAGTCATACTAAGTGGAAAAATAAGATCTAATTCAGGTTTACAATATATGTAAATGCCCAGAGCATCGTCAAGAAACAAAAATTGCAAAAACATTCTTTGGTTATCATGTTGTTGTTTGCGGGAATTTGCTATGTGCAAATTGACTGCCATATGCTGCAACTGTGACTATTGTTCAAAAAAGTTTGGTATGGTTGTAAATGCGCATTGATAAAACTGATCTCCTGAAAAGTGCAAGTCTTTCCTTTATAAAGTAAAGTTGGTGAACTGAAGTTGCAGGTAGCCACATGGGAACATGATGCTATTTACAATTTATATAAAGTAAGGGAGATTCACCAGCCTAATCAGACAACCGGTAGCAATCCCGACACCTAACTGAATGGGACATTGGCAAAAAATAGGGATTCCCAACGGGCGTGATGGCTATTGGAATTCACCTGATCTGCCTTGCCAGCCCCAATCAAGTTCCTGCCCATAGCGGGTGGCAACCTGATAAGTATGCAAATGCACTAAATGTAATATTATAAAACATTTATATTGTAAAATTCCAACCATTTTGTATAAAGGCGAAGCGACTGACTTTTATAATTACACTAAAAACCCTAAAAGTCTTTTATGGTTAGTTTTCCTTTCTCAAAACCTTATCCATGACATTGTATAGGTGGTAGAATGTTATTTGATTTGATTTATTATTGTCACATGTATTAGTATAGCATTGTTTCTTGCACTCTAAACAGACAAAACATACTGTACATAGGGAAGGAAAGGAGAGTGCAGAATGTAGTGTTACAGTGTCAAGAAAGATTAACTTAATGTGAGGTAGGTCCATTTAAAAGTCTGATGGCAGCAAGGAAGAAGCTGTTTTTGAGTCAGTTGGTACGTGTCCTTAGACTTTTGTATCTTTTTCCCGTTGGAAAAGGTGGAAGAACATAGAACATAGAACATAGAACATTACAGCGCAGAACAGGCCCTTCGGCCCACGATGTTGCACCGACCAGTTAAAAAAAAAACTGTGACCCTCCAACCTAAACCAATTTCTTTTCGTCCATGAACCTATCTACGGATCTCTTAAACGCCCCCAAACTAGGCGCATTTACTACTGATGCTGGCAGGGCATTCCAATCCCTCACCACCCTCTGGGTAAAGAACCTACCCCTGACATCGGTTCTATAACTACCCCCCCTCAATTTAAAGCCATGCCCCCTCGTGCTGGATTTCTCCATCAGAGGAAAAAGGCTATCACTATCCACCCTATCTAAACCTCTAATCATCTTATATGTTTCAATAAGATCCCCTCTTAGCCGCCGCCTTTCCAGCGAAAACAATCCCAAATCCCTCAGCCTCTCCTCATAGGATCTCCCCTCCATACCAGGCAACATCCTGGTAAACCTCCTCTGCACCCTCTCCAAAGCCTCCACATCCTTCCTGTAATGTGGGGACCAGAACTGCACACAGTACTCCAAGTGCGGCCGCACCAGAGTTGTGTACAGTTGCAACATAACGCTACGACTCCTAAATTCAATCCCCCTACCAATAAACGCCAAGACACCATATGCCTTCTTAACAACCTTATCTACTTGATTCCCAACTTTCAGGGATCTATGCACACATACACCTAGATCCCTCTGCTCCTCCACACTATTCAAAGTCCTCCCGTTAGCCCTATACTCAACACATCTGTTATTCCTACCAAAGTGAATTACCTCACACTTCTCCGCATTAAACTCCATCCGCCACCTCTCGGCCCAACTTTGCAACCTGTCTAAGTCTTCCTGCAAACTACGACACCCTTCCTCACTGTCTACCACACCACCGACTTTGGTGTCATCAGCAAATTTGCTAATCCACCCAACTATACCCTCATCCAGATCATTAATAAATATTACAAACAGCAGTGGCCCCAAAACAGATCCCTGAGGTACACCACTTGTAACCGCACTCCATGATGAATATTTACTATCAACCACCACCCTCTGTTTCCTATCCGCTAGCCAATTCCTGATCCAATTTCCTAGATCACCCCCAATCCCATACATCTGCATTTTCTGCAGAAGCCTACCATGGTGAACCTTATCAAACGCCTTACTAAAATCCATATATACCACGTCCACTGCCTTGCCCCCATCCACCTCCTTGGTCACTTTCTCAAAAAACTCAATAAGGTTAGTAAGGCACGACCTACCTGCCACAAAACCATGCTGACTATCACCTATCAATTCATTACTCTCCAAATAACTATAAATCCTATCCCTTATAATTTTTTCCAACATCTTGCCGACAACAGAAGTGAGACTCACCGGTCTATAATTCCCGGGGAAGTCTCTGTTCCCCTTCTTAAACAATGGGACAACATTCGCTAACCTCCAATCTTCTGGTACTATACCAGAGGCCAACGACGACCTGAAGATCAGAGCCAGAGGCTCTGCAATCACTTCTCTTGCCTCCCAGAGAATCCTTGGATAAATCCCATCCGGACCAGGGGATTTATCTATTTTCAGACCCTCCAGAATATCCTGCACATCCTCCTTATCAACTGTAATACTGTCTATTCTACTCCCTTGCAACCCAGTGTCCTCCTCAGCTATATTCATGTCCCCTTGCGTGAACACCGAAGAGAAATATTGGTTCAATGCTTCACCAATCTCCTCCGGTTCCACACATAACTTCCCTCTGCCATCTATAACTGGCCCTAAACTTGCCCTAACCAACCTTCTGTTCTTGACATACCTATAGAACGCCTTAGGATTCTCTTTAACCCTATCCGCCAAAGTCTTCTCATGTCCCCTTTTAGCCCTTCTAAGCTCGCTCTTCAACTCCCTCTTAGCCAATCTAAAGCTTTCTAGTGCACTACCCGAGTGCTCACGTCTTATCCGAACATAAGCCTCCTTTTTCTTTTTAACCAACAAAGAAACTTTTTTGGTGCACCACGGTTCCCTAGCCCTACCAATTCCTCCTTGCCTGACAGGGACATACCTATCACAGACTCGCAGTAGCTGCTCCTTGAAAAAACTCCACATGTCGGACGTTCCCAGTCCCTGTAATCTCCTAGTCCAACCTATGTTTCCTAATTCTCTCCTAATAGCCTCATAATTACCCTTCCCCCAGCTAAAACCACTGGCCCGAGGTTCATGCCTATCCCTTTCCATCACTAAGGTGAACGTAACCGAATTGTGGTCACTATCACCAAAATGCACACCAACTTCCAAGTCTAGCACCTGGTCTGGCTCATTTCCCAGCACCAGATCCAATATAGCCTCACCTCTAGTTGGCCTGTCTACATACTGAGTCAAAAAACCTTCCTGCACGCTTTGAACAAAAACTGACCCCTCTAACGAGCTAGAGCTATAACAATTCCAGTCAATATTAGTCAAGTTAAAATCCCCCATAACAATTGCCCTATTACTTTCACTCCTAAGCAGGATTGACTCCGCAATCCTTTCCTCAACCTCTCTAGAACTTTTAGGAGGTCTATAAAAGACTCCCAACAGGGTGACCTCTCCTCTCCTATTTCTAATCTCCGCCCATACTACCTCAACAGATAAGTCCTCATCAAACCTCCTCTCTGACACTGTGATACAATCTCTGACCAATAATGCTACCCCTCCCCCTCTTCTACCTCCTTCCCTACTTCGACTAAAACATTTGAACCCCGGGACCTGCAGCATCCATTCCTGCCCCTGCTCTATCCATGTCTCTGAAATAGCCACAACATCGAAGTCCCAGGTACTGATCCACGCTGCAAGTTCACCCACTTTATTGCGAATACTCCTGGCATTGAAGTATACACATTTCAAACCCTGCTCCACCCCACCTCTGCAATGCCGTGCATTGCAGTCCCCATCCATGCATCCCTCACTTTCAGCCCCACTACTCAGGATCCCTCCCCCCCCCCGAATCAGTTTAAACCTCCCTGCATGGCCTTAGCAAATTTACCCCCCAGGATATTGGTCCCCTTCTGATTAAGGTGTAGACCATCCTTCTCATAGAGGTCACACCTTCCCCAGTACGAGCCCCAATTGCTTAAGTACCTGAACCCCTCCCTCCTGCACCATCCCCTCAGCCATGAATTCAAACCTTCCCTCTCCCTATTCCTCTCTAAACTATCCCGTGGTACAGGCAAGAGTCCAGAGATAACCACTCTGTCAGTCTTGGCCTTTAGTTTCCACCCCAACTCCATAAATCCCTGCCTAATATCCCCTTCCCCTATCCTCCCTATGTCGTGTGTCCCCACATGTACAATAACTTGTGGTTTATCTCCCTCCCCCCTAAGAGTCCTGAATACCCTGTCAGACACATCCCGGACCCCAGCCCCTGGTAGGCAACACACCAACCCTGAGTCCCTACCTTTAGTTCCGACCCTCCTATCTGTCCCCTTAATTGTGGAGTCCCCAATCACAAGGCCCAGTCTTTTACAGCCCCTAACCACCTGAGCTTTCTCACTCGGCTCACCCCCAGAGATCTGCTCTCTATGCTCAGTTGAGAAAATGTTCGGGGTGCGTAGGGTCCTTGATTAAGCTGGCTGCTTTTCCGAGGCAGCGGGAAGTGTAGACAGTGTCACTGGATGAGAGGCTGGTTAGAGTGATGGAATGGGCTTCATTCATGACCCTTTGTAGTTAATTGAGGTCTCGAACAGAGTAGGAGCCATACCAAGCTGTGATACAACCAGAAAGAGTGCTTTCTGTGATGCATCTGTAGAGATTGGTGAGAGTTGTAGAGGACATGCCAAATTTCTTTCGTCTCCTGAGAAAGTAGAAGTGTTGGTGGGCTTTCTTAACTAGAGTGTCCACATGGAGGGACCAGGACAGGTTGTTGTTGATCTGGACACTTAAAAACTTGAAGCTCTTGACCATTTCTACTTCGTCTCCATTGATGTAGACAGGGGCATGCCCTCCACTATGCTTCCTGAAGTCAATGACTACCTCCTTCATTTTGTTGACATTGAGGGAGAGGCTGTGCCTCCGTTTTGAGGAGTTGCTATTCTGGGTGATGGGTTTACACACTGAACTTGCAATGTTGTGCATGTTGTTCTTGCTGTTGTCGGAGTTGTCTTTGATATTGCTGATGTTGTGTCACTTGGTGATTTTTTTGAAGTTGCATTGCTTGTTGGTGATACTGTTGATATTGTCTCACTTGTTAGTGATGTTGCTTGTGTTACTGATGTCCTTTTCTGCTTTTCGCTGTGGCTCAGAGTAATAAAGGGTTTATTACCAACAATCAATAATTATTTACAAGCAAGGGTCTAACAGAACTAACAATCCTCCACTCCCCCCTGGCTCCAACTGAGGATCCTCCCCGACCTGGGATTCATCCCGATGCACCCAATTGGCTCAGCTTCCCCCTGACACTCCATCGGGTTCAGCCCGATCACGAAGCCCTCAGGGATCGCCCCCATAAAGGGGCCACGCTACCAAACTGGGTTCCTGATTTTCATGATTGGATCCTGCACATGTACAGGGTGTCCTTTCAACAACACAGGCAAAGATTTGTAATGCTTCATGTATCTCAGTGAATTATTGTCTTACTTCCTCCTGGTCATTTGAAGGGTTTATTTGCTTGACAAAGTTGGCTTGTACTTTCTGCCATTGAGCAGCTCTGCAGGCAATTTCATGTCAACATTGAAAGGTATAGCTCAGAGTGGGCGACACGGTAGCACAGTGGTTAGCACTGCTGCTTCACAGCTCCAGGGACCTGGGTTCGATTCCTGGCTCGGGTCACGGTCTGTGTGGAGTTGGCACATTCTCCCTGTGTCTGCGTGGGTTTCCTCCGGGTGCTCCGGTTTCCTCCCACAGTCCAAAGATGTGCAGGTTAGGTTGATTGGCCATTCTAAATTGCCCCTGAGTGTCCTGGGATATGTAGGTTAGAGGGATTAGTGGATAAATATGTAGGGATCTGGGGATAGGGCCTGGGTGGGATTGTGGTTGGTGCAGACTCGATGGACCGAATGGCCTCTTTCTGCACTGTAGGATTCTATGATTTCTATGAGTGACAATAAGGCAAGATTTGGGCCTTCCTTTGTCTCTTAGCATTTTATGAGGGTTCTCTTCAAAATATGGATATGTCTTTCCATAAACTAGTGTTCCTTTGGGTAATCCGGTGATGTTATTGAACGCATACTCCTAAAAAGGTGTGTTCAATATTGTCAACAGCGAAGATTCCTTGCCAAGCTTAACGTTCCAGTATCAACTTCTGGTGTCAATTCTGCTGAAAACCTTTACCCCTACCAGTGCTGGCATGATCTCTTGCAGTGTTGAAATAGGGTAGCGACTCCTCGTTATTGCTTCATTAAGATCTTTGGGATCCAAGCAAATTCATAGCCATCTATTTTTCTTTCCTCTTATAACAGTAGGATTAATCCAATTTGCAGATATTGTGACTGTATTTCCTTCTATCTCTTGCAGCTGTCTTTCACACTTCCCTTTTAGTTCTATTGGTACTTTACATGGGGGTGAATCGTTAGTTTCTTGTTTGTTTTTAGCTTCTGATTGGACAGCGCTTTTCAATGGGTGTACAACCTTCAACTCTCAGTGATGCCTCCTTCCTCTCATGATTGACTGAGATCAGCTGCAGCTCTTCACAACTGTTCAAACCTAGGATAGTAGTACCATCTCTTTCACTGACATAGCACATGCAGTTAGTATCTTTTCCTGTGTATGTCCCTCTGATATGGAGTATTTCTAACTCAGTTCCACCATATGCCATCAGCAGCATGGCCTTGCTTGGTTTCAGAGCATCTTTCTGTGGGTAACCATTTTCTTTCTAATTTTCCAGAAAGATCTCCTGGTATAGTCTGAGTGGGTTAATGTTACTCTGTGCTCCAATATCAAACTTTAGCTTTAGATTTATTGTTTTGGGCAACTTCTCACCTTATTCCTGATTTGTATGGCTTTGTGAATTTTTTTCATTTTGGAAACTATTGCAACCAGACATTTCATGCAGTTGTAAGGTTCCTATTGTCTATTGTATCCTCAAACTTATAATCATCTTCAAGGGTATGTATGCGTTGATTATTCTTTTTCATTTGCCCTGTTTTTCTGTCACTGATAACACTTTTACCAACTTTTTTTTTGTTCTGGATATCTTTTCCCCCAGTGATTGGACTTTGCACTAGCTCCACAGTTTTAAATTTGCTCCTGGTGAAGACACTCGAGCTGATACTGGGGTTACAGGAAGTTCCTAGCACCCTCGCTAGTTACAGTGAACACAGACTAAAAGAAATGCTTATTCATTGCGCCCGATTTTGGGATCAGTTACATTAATGGATGATGAATCGGGCCCTTACTTTACATACTAGCATTACCTACATGTGTCATCTTGTGCTCAAGCACATGGTGATTGTCCCTTTCAGAGCAACACAGCAGAGTAAGGGTCCCATAGCCTGTGTGGCCAACTGGGACTCAGAGTGTGGAATAAGAACATAAGAACTAGGAGCAGGAGTAGGCCATCTGGCCCCTCGAGCCTGCTCCGCCATTCAATAAGATCATGGCTGATCTTTTTGTGGACTCCCGCTCACCATAACCTTTAATTCCTTTACTGTTCAAAAATTTATCTATCCTTGCCTTAAAAACATTCAATGAGGTAGCCTCAACTGCTTCACTGAGCAGGGAATTCCACAGATTCACAACCGTTTGTGTGAAGAAGTTCCTCCTCAACTCAGTCCTAAATCTGCTTCCCCTCATTTTGAGGCTATGCCCCTAGTTCTAGTTTCACCCGCCAGTGGAAACAACTTCCCTGCTTATCTATTCCCTTCATAATCTTATATGTTTCTATCAGATCTCCCCTCATTCTGTTGAATTCCAGTGAGTATAGCCCCAGTCTATTCAATCTCTCCTCATAAGCCAACCCTCTCAACTCCGGAATCACCCTAGTGAATCTCCTCTGCACCCCCTCCAGTGCCAGTGTATCCTTTCTCAAGTAAGGAGACCAAAACTGTACACAATACTCCAGGTGTGGCCACACCAGCACCTTATACAGTTGCAACATAACCTCGCTGTTTTTAAACTCCATCCCTCTAGTAATAAAGGACAAAATTCCATTTGCCTTCTTAATTACCTGCTTCACCTGCAAACCAACTCCTTGAGATTCCTGCACAAGGACACCCAGGTCCCTCTGCACAGCAGCATGCTGCAATTTTTTACCATTTAAATCACTCCATAGTGAGAGAGACTCCAGGCCAAAGAGGTACTCTGGGAGCTTGCTACAGCCATTGAGGCTGCTGTACAATTATTGTTAATAAATACCTTTTGTTTTCATTAATGGAGTCTGAAAATGCATCTTTTGCTTGTGATTGATGCACACTCTAAATGGATGGACATTTTTGAGGTGAAGTCACCTACATCACATGCTACCACCAAAAGATTACACCAATGCTTTTCATCTCACGGATTACCCGAAGCCATCGTATCAGACAATCGAACCACATTCACAAGTGCTGAGTTTCAAAATTTCACCGCTCTTAATGGTATTAAACACATTAGAACTGTGCCTTACCACCCAACATCAAATGGACTAGCTGAGAGAGCTGTCCAAATTTTCAGGTCTATCCTAAAGAAACTGTCAGGAAGATGCAGACCAAAATCTCACGATTCTGCCTTAGCTATCGTACCATTCAACATGCAACATGGGAGTTCCACGAGAGGAATTGCTTATGAAATGTCATCTCGGAACGAGACTGAGCCTCGTGTTACTAAAGATGCCTGGGAAGGTACAGCCAGCCAAAGTAATCAGAAAGCAAGCCAATATTTACATAGTACAGCACAATAATTTATGGTAAATTAAACCATATACCAAATGGGCGTGGAGGGATGGATCGTTTGTAAACACATGGACCACTTGAGGAATAGAGACACGCTCCAAAATTCAATGTTGTCAAGAGGAAATGTTTTTTTAACCTGGAAGCACCAAGGAACCTGATCGATCAGTTATGGACATAACTGATATCTCTGTGGAAGCAAATAGTGATGAACTGCCTGCGCCAGGTAGGGTACCCTTTATTGCAGTTCCTGTTTGTAGTTGCAAGCCCCCTTTAGGGACGAAGTTTCAGAGGTCATGTGACCCGATCGGGTTAGGATGAAACACGCAAATCCTGGGGCTAAGCACATGCCTTCACAGTCAGTCTGAGACTGGAGTCAAAGTAGTCAGTCGCATATTTCTTGCACTCTGTACATAGAACATAGAACATAGAACATAGAAAGCCACAGCACAAACAGGCCCTTCGGCCCACAAGTTGCGCCGATCACATTCCCACCTCTAGGCCTATCTATAGCCCTCAATCCCATTAAATCCCATGTACTCATCCAGAAGTATGGTTTATTCATTACAATAAATAATATGTTTAGTTATTAAACTTGGTGGTCATCAACCCTTTGCGATAGCACACTGCTAACATTGATCCCGTGGAAGCATCTCAGTCAAAAGAATTACACTGCTCTACAAGAAACAGAAAACCCCCTCAAAAATTCATAATTTATAATTTTCCAACTCATACAATGCTTAGTTAGTATTTGGGACTGAGTGAATTAGTTATTGAAGATTATATAAAGGACTTAAAGGGGGAGGGATGTGGTGACTGTCCCTTTAAGGGCAACACAGCAGAGTAAGAATCACATGGCCTGTGTGATCAATCATGACTCAGAGTGTCAAATCACTCCATGTTGAAAGAGGCTCCTGGCCAGCTACAACCATGAGGCTGCTGTACAATTATAATTAATAAATATGTTTTGTGTTCACTAATGAATTTGATTTGATTTATTGTCACATGTATTAGTATACAGTGAAAAGTATTTTTTCTTGCGCGCTATACAGACAAAGCATACTATTCATAGAGAAGGAAAGGAGAAGGTGCAGAATATGGTGTTATAGTCACAACCAGGGAAGAGAGAAAGATCAACTTAACATAAGGTTCAAAAGTCTGATGACAGCAGGAAAGAAGCTGTTCATGAGTCGGTTGGTACGTAACCTCAGACTTTTGTATCTTTTTCCCAATGGAAGAAAGTGGAAGAGAGAATGTCTGAGTGCGTGGGGTTCTTGATTATGCTGGCTGCTTTTCTGAGACAGCGAGAAGCGCAGACAGAGTCAATGGATGGGAGGTTGGTTTGTGTGATGGACTGGGCTTCATTCACAACCCTTTGTAGTTCTTGAGGTCTTGGTTAGAACAGGAGCCATACCAAGCTGCGATATATCCAGAAAGGATGCTTTCTATGGTGCATCTATAAAAGTTGGTGAGAGTCATAGTGGACATGCTGAATTTCCTTAGACTCCTGAGAAAGTACAGGCATTGGTGGGCTTCCTCAACTATAGCATCGGCGTGGAGGGACCAGAACAGGTTGTTAGTGACCTGGACACCCAGAAACTTCAAGCTCTCCACCATTTCCACTTCATCCCCGTTGATGTAGACAGGGGCATATCCGTTACTACGCTTCCTGAAGTTAATGACTATCTCCTTTGTTTTACTGACACTGAGGCAGAAGTCTGTGTAAGTGCATCATTATAAGCATTCAATACGAAATCAACATTCATAGCTCAATCGTGTTTATTCTTTGTTCAGTATTGGCACTCTCTCATATAGGAGTGAATTTTATCTATAAACATAGCCAATAAAACATTAATGTGAATCATAGCCTCTATGGTGACTGCATCTTTATACTTGAAAATTATTACACTTTTGTTTATGACAAATGGCCTCCTGTGCTGTAACCATTCTATGATCCTATAATTACTCAAGTGAATTGTCCAAGTGAATGCCTTGTTGTAAAGCTATGTTCTCAGACTGAAGTTTATTACCACAGTTAGGTGTGAAAAGATAATTTAATTGTACTGAAGCAAAGCCACTACCCATTGTTTTTGGACAGATAAATTCTATCGGTCACATTCCTGCAACGTAAACATTTGCATTGCCTACTAAATGTAAATAGAACTGTCCAAATATCTGTGAAATAAATGAAAGCTAAAACTTGTAAAATTCTATTATATCCAGCTTCAAGTGCAACCACCTAATCAACGGTGTTGCATGATCAATGTGTCCCTGTTTTTTAGTTACATAAGAGCAAGAAGCATCTTTAACAGATTTGCCACTAATTATTAACTACATCGAATAATGGCTATTCCTCAAGTGATAAGTCTAAAGGATTAAGTTGTAAGATCTGGAAATCTTGAAATTTTGACTTATCTCTCCACCCAGTTGTGCCTCAGCAAATATGCTTTCTGTTTTTTGCAAAGCTGTGCAATAGAATATTGTACCAATTTTGTAGGCAGTTTAAAGTTACATTGTACAGGTGTTTTGAAAGACAGGCATGCAAAACACAATCCAGCACTTGCATCTGACACAAAGATCTCTCTTGTCTCCTGTTTAGATTCTGCAAAGGCCAGACATGTCTTATTTTATAACATGCAGCTCATGTAACCAAAACTAAAGCCTTATCAACACCAGCTTGCTTTTGAAAGCTCTCAGTGGATGTATTGGCAGTAAGGCATGAAGGGCAATTTCAATGAAAGCAGCTCATGTTCAAAGATGAGAAACGAAATAGGCCAGATTGTAGACCTGGCAAAGTACCACCTGTCAACGTGCTTCAGCAACATCTGGCCCTATCTCTTTATTCGGGCACCTTCAGAGCCATCTGTAGTTACAAAGTTGTCTTTAAGCTCAATGCCAAGCTGAAGTCATTAAATTAAACTAGAGAAAAAGAAATCAAACTTTCTACCTTAGAGTGTTCAGTGTGAAAATCTTTGCATGCCATAGGATTCTCAAAGACAATGAAGTAAAATCAGGGGCTGGATTTATCAGCCTGACACCAGGAATTTTTTCAGTAAGGAATGGCAGGTGGTTAGCCCACCCTCTTCTGTCCATCCCCAATCCAGTCCCCATAATACTGGGGATGGACAAGGTGCCCACTAACCTGCCCGCCCTTAAGTGGGGGCCACTTAAAGTCCCAAATCCACATCCACTACCAGAAAACACTGGGAATTGGCAGGTGGGCAGGAATGGGAAGCTGTTCTTTAAACAGCTTTGTTGAAAATGTGGGAAGGGAGGCATGTCATTTGGGGGGTGGGGTTGCTCTGTGCATATCTGTTACTCCCATTTTGTTCCTCCCCATCTAGTCTCCAAAATTTGCCTCCTTGACCCCTTCATTCCTCCTCCCCAGGCTCCCCAATCAATTGCTCCTTGTCCAAAACCCCAGGCTTGCCTCTCTCCAGTGCCAGGTCCTCTTTATCCCAATATTCGCTTGCAGTCCCATCACTGCCCACTTCTGAAGTCTGATGTTGTTGGAGTTGCCGCATCTGCCCGTGGCAGCTCTCCAGGGTGGGACTGCTTCCCACTGAGGGGTAATTGTCAGTCTGATTTTCAACTTGTTTAGGCTGCTGGCAACATGTTATTATTGTGGGGAAAGGCTTATTTAAAGTTGGTCAGCTTGGAACTATTCTTGCATAGAATCCAGCCCCAAGAGTGAACCAAATTTCATTAAAACTGACCATAGAAGTGTCTTCGCATTCTTCACAGGAATGTGAAGAAAAAGAGATTGGCAAAGACAAACTAAGGTACCTTATAGTCGGAAACACGGGAATTTATAATGGGGAACAAAGAAATGGCTGATCAACTAAATACATACTTCGGTTCTGTCTTCACAAAGGAGGACACAAATAACATATCAGAAATTTTGGGGAACACAGAGTTTAGTAAGAGGGAGGAACTGAAGGAAATCAGTATTAGTAGGGAAATGGTAGCGGCAAAATTGATGGGATTAATGGCCAATAAATCCACTTGGCCTGATAATATACATCACAGAGATGGATAGGAAACTGTTTGACAGACAAAGAGTAGGACCAAATGGGTAATTTACCAAATGGTGAGCAATGATTAGTGGGGTATGGCAGAGATTGGTGCTAGGACCCTAGCTATTCACAATATATATTAATGATTTAGATGAGGGGACTAAATGTAATATTTCCAAATTTGCAGATGACACAAAGCTGGGTGGGAGGTGAGTTGTGAGGAGGATGCAGTGATCCTTCAGTGTGATTTGGACAGATGAATGGCAGATGCAGGATAATTTAGATAAGGTTATCCACTTTGGTAGCAAAAACAGGAAGGCAGATTACTATCTGAATGGCTATAAATTAAGAGAGGAGAATGTGCAGTGAGACTTGGGTATCCTCGCACACCAGTTACTGAAAGTAAGCATGCAGGTGCAGCAAGCAGTAAAAAAAAGGCAAATGGTATGTTGTTCTTCATAATGAGAGGTTTGAGTACAGGAGCAGGGATGCCTTGCTGCAATTATACAGTACCTTGGTGAGGCCATACATGGAATACTGTGTGCAGTTTTGGCCTCCTTATCTGAGGAAGGATGTTCTTGCTATACATGGAGTACAGAGAAGGTTTGCTGGACTGATTCCTGAGGCTGGTGTATGAGGAGAGATTGAGTTGGTTAGGATTATATTCACTGGAGTTTGGAAGAATGAGTAAGACTAGACAGGGTACATCAGGAAGATGTCCCCAATGGTGGGGATCATAGTCTAAGGATATGGGGTAAGCCATTTAGGACTGAGATGAGGAGATATTTCTTCACCCAGCGAGTGGTCAGCCTGTCAAATTCTCAATCACAGAATGTAGTTGAGGCCAAAACATCGTATGTTTTCAAGAAGGAGTTAGATGTAGTTCTTGGGGTGAAGGGGAACAAAGGATATGGGGAAAAGACGGGATCAGGCTATTGAGCTGGATGATCAGTCATGATCACAATGAACGGTGGAGCAGGTTTGAAGGGCTGAATGGCCTACTCCTGCTCCTATTTTCAGTTCTTATGAGTGTCTGGGTGAGAGGTGTGTGTGTGTGTATGTGTGAGTGAGAGATGAGTGCATGCCTATGTGAGAGAGAGAAGAGTGTGTGCATGCATGTGTGTGAGAGAGAGAGATGAGTGAGCGTGTATGTGAGAAAGATGAGTGTGTGTGTGTATGGGAGAGAGAGAGAGCTGTGTGTGTGAGAGATGAGCATGTGTATGTGTGTGAGAGAGAGAGATGGATGAGTGTATATGTGTGAGAGAGAGAAATGAGTGTGTGTGCATGCTTGTGTGTGTGAAAGATGAGTGAGCGTGTATATGAGAAAGATGAGTGTGTGTTTGAGTGTGAGAGAGAGCTATGTGTGTGTGTGTGAGAGAGAGATAGATGAGTATATGTGTGTGAGAGAGATAGATGAGTGTGTGTGTGCGTGTGTGTGTGTGAGATAGATGAGTATGTGAGATGAGTGAGTGAGTATATGTGAAAGATGAGTGTATGTACATGTGAGAAAGTGAGAGATGAGTGTGTGTGTGTGAGAGAGAGATAGATGAGTATGTGTGAGAGAGAGATGAGTGAGTGAGTATATGTGAAAGATGAGTGTATGTGTATGTGAGAGAGTGAGAGATGAGTGTGTGTGAGATGAGTGAGTGTGTGTGAGTGAAGGATGAGTCTATGTGCGAGAGAGATGTGTGTGTGAGATGAGTAAGTGTGTGTGAGTGAGGAATGAGTGTGTGTGCGAGAGGGATAAGTCTGTGTGTGAGATAAGTGAGTGGTGTGAGTGAGGGATGAGAGTGTGTGAGAATCCAGCATTCCAACAGCACTCTTCCCTTTTGAACCAAAGGAGCAGCAACACCTCCCCCTTTAAAGTGACAAACAGGTAAGACAAGTACATTTCTAAATGAGAACATTTTAATTATAGTAAATGTATTCCAAAAAGAAATAGAAAATACTTCCATAAATTATGTTTTCATATGTTTGTACCTATTGCAGGAAAAAATCCTTTTTTTTACAATAAGAATATTTCTCAGGGATTCCTTCAGTACGCTTTGGAGGTCAAAATGGTTCAGTGACTGGAAAACACTTAGAAATCCTACAGCACAGAAAGAGGCCATTCGGCCCATCACGTCTGCACCGACCACAATCCCACCCAGACCCTACCCCCATATCTCTCCATATTTTACCCACTAATCCCTCTAACGTACACATCCCAGGACACTAAGGGCAATTTTAGCATGGCCAATCAACCTAACCCGCACATCTTTGGACTGCGGGAGGAAACCGGAGCACCCGGAGGAAACCCACGCAGACACGAGGAGAAGGTGCAAACTCCACACAGACAGTGACCCAAGCCGGGAATCGAACCCAGGTCCCTGGAGCTGTGAAGCAGCAGTGCTACCCACTGTGCTACCGTGCCGCCCTTGGGAACCCTAGAAGAACCCTTAGATTACTTGGGAACCCGAGATTAATCTCTCACTAACACTCATTCTGAAAATATTTAGCAATTTGTTCTATCGACCAAATAAAGTTTGGATTCCCTATTGCAGAACCAAACATACTTTGGACCATCTCCATTATTGAATATAAAATAAAATAATTACATTAATCTAGTGCTTAAGCTGTACGACTATTAAACTACGACTGCTGTTGAAGGCACCTCAAAAAGTCAAAGATGCGCAGATTTATAGCTCCTTAATTATAGCCATACAAATATTCTTGGCATATCCTGTGCTCATAAATCATACAGTTTATTCCTCAAAATTAATTCTGCTCACCCTCCACTAATTTGTAGAATTGGTTATTTTGAAATGCTGAGGTAGTTGTAATATGTTCATCCAAAACTACTTAGAGTATCAGGATAATAAAAATATTTAAAACAGCGATGCCTGGATGAGCAATTTAGGCACTGTCTTTGGCCAGTACTGGGGAAGATTTGACTAAGTGCCAAATTCTCCATTCTCACTATCAGTGACCATGGGGGCGTGCAAGAGCAGAGAGTTCTGGCCTATGACTTCATAATGGCTTGAAAAACATTGGCTTAATCTTTCAATGGAAGCGAGTGATGCAGGAGACTTCACCTCAAAATGGTCCATCTGTTTAGAGTATGCATCAACAATAAGAAGAAATAGTGTATCCATGAATGGACCAACATAATTAATATGGACTTGTACCCATGGGCAACCAAGTCATTCCCAATGGTGCAATAAGGCAGCAACAAGCAACCTTTGTTGCAATTGGCACTGTTCATAGTGCTTGACTAAGCTTTCGAGGTTAGCATCAATGCCAGGCCACCAGACTTAACTTCTGGCGAGCATCTTCATCTATTAGAAGCAGCTCTCTGCCTGGTACAGGGATGACTACTCTTGCTTCCCAGAGTATGATGCCATCCTGGCAACTCAATTTGTCCTTATGGGTAACAAATGGTTTCATTTCTTCAGAAACTGACTCATTGGCCGAACCCATAGGTATCTTGTGTCTCACTTTGGACAAGAAGTGGCTCTCAACTGGTCCAGTACATGATCTGCTTCAGTGAGACTTGCAATGTGTCCAGAAAATTTAACACCATGACAATTTCCTGTGGTAGTAGAGCAGCTGTGACATTTTCTTGTAAGGGAAGCAGCTAAGTGCATCCGCATTTGATATGTGTGTTCCAGGTTGCTGCTTGATTGTATATTCATAGGCAGACAGAATTAATGCCCAATGCTGAATTCTTGCTGATGCAATTGACAGAACAGCCTTGTCATCTTTAAAAAGACCCAAGAGCAGCTTGTGGTCAGAGATGATGGTAAAATGTCTGCCATATGTAAATACTGGTGAAATTTTATGACACCAAAAGCTATTAATAATCCTACTTTCTCAGTTTGTGATAGCCTTTTTGGCCTCTAAGAGAGTTCTTGAGACATAGCCTATTGGCTTCTCAGATCTGTCGTCTATCTCATGGGACAACATCGCACCAAAGTGATATGGAGAGTCAATACCAGTTCCTTAGAGGGTGAAAATGTACTAACAAGTTCAAAGAATGCAGCACTTATTTTACTCTGTTGAAAGCTCCTTTCTGGAGAGTCTTCCAAGTCAACGCCTGTGTTTCTTTAGTGAAATATTCAAGAGGTCCAATATTGTTGACAAGTTTGGTAAAAAAATGCCCATTGCAAAAAAGACTTGAGCTCAGATGTGTTTCTGGGGGCCAATGCCTCCTTTATGGCTCTGAACTTGTCTTCCATAGAATATAATCCCTGTGCATCTACACACTACCTCAGGTAGGTTATCTCAGTGGCTTGAAAAGTACATTTCTCCTTCTTGAGGTGAATTCCAGCCTCTTCAAATCTCTTCAGCACCCCCTCTAGGCTTGCTAGATGCTCATCTTCTGTTGGTCCCATTATGAAAACATCATCAAGATATAACAAAACTCACGGCAGTCTTGCAGCAGACTCTGCATTGTTCACTGGAAATTTCACATGCTGAAGACATGCCAAAAGGCAGTTATGTGTATTAGAATAACTGTTTGTGTGTGTTTATCGTGACATAAGCTCGGGACACATCATCTATTTTGAGTTGCTGTTATGCACGATTCCTCAGCAGCTTTGTATAAGATTGATGTCCAGCCAGCTTTGCATACAGGTCTTCAATCATAGAATCATAGAAACCCTACAGAACAGAAAGAGGCCATTCAGCCCATCGAGTCTGCACCAACCACAATCCCACCCAGGCCCTACCCCATATCCCTACATCCTTGGGATTGGATAATTATCCAACTTGGCAGCCCGATTAACTATGAACTTTTAATCACCACAAATGCAGATGGTCTTGTCCAGTTTTAATACAGGAACTATAGGTGCTGCCCATTCTGAGAACTGAACTGGCTGGATAATGCCAGTTCTTCCAATCACTTTAATTCAGTATCTACTTTCTCTCATAAAGCATATGGTACTGGTCTCACCCTAAAGAATTAAGGGGTTGCCTCTGGGTCCACATAGAGCTTCGCTTGCAAGTCTTTTATTTTGTCTAATTCATCCTTGAAGGCACTCCTGTATTTCTTCATCAGTTCAAGCAGTCCTCCCTCCCGCACTTGGAAAATCTCTGTCAAATTTAATTTGATTTCCTTAAGCCAGTTGTCCTGCACCTGTCACTATGATCACCGGGAATTGGGCAAACTATTGCCTATAGTTTACATGTAACATTGCAGTGCCCACTATTTTAATCGCTTCACCAGTATAGTTGTTAACTTGGCTCCAGTACTCTTCAAATCCAATGGTTGAACACCTTCTCTCAAGTACCAATGTGTATGCTCACCTACCACAGTAGCTGATGACCCTGTATCAACTTCCATCTTAAACGGCTTCCCATTTACCGAGGGAATTACAGCAATACGGGCTATCTTGTCTGCTTTTATATTAAACAGTGAGTAAACATTTAAATCGTTGGCGTTGGTGACTCTTCCACATTGTATACAGATAATGCATTATTTAATCAGCGACTTGGTGGACTTGACTTGGCTCCTCACCTATGCCTTAAATGGCCTCTCCCATGACTAAAACAACATTCAGCGGGCAGCACGGTAGCACAGTGGTTAGCACTGCTGCTTCACAGCTCCAGGGACCTGGGTTCGATTCCTGGCTTGGGTCACTGTCTGTGTGGAGTTTGCACATTCTCCTCGTGTTTGCATGGGTTTCCTCCGGGTGCTCCAGTTTCCTCCCACAGCCCAAAGATGTGCGGGTTAGGTTGATTGGCTATGCTAAAAATTGCCCCTTAGTGTCCTGAGATGCATAGGTTAGAGGGATTAGTGGGTAAATATGTAGGGATATGGGGGTAGGGCCTGGGTGGGATTGTGGTCGGTGCAGACTTGATGGGCCGAATGGCCTCTTTCTCTACTGTAGGGTTTCTATGATTTCTATGATTCGACCTCCTTATACCTGCAGGATTCATGGTAATGGTTACCTCCATATAAGTAACATTCCACTTCAAACTTCACTGATTGATTGCCTCTTCTAAATCTTCTTGTTTTATTTATTGCAGATCTAATTTCCTGCTTCACGACTACTTCTTTGTTTTTGGTGCCACTGCTAACTGCAGGTTCCCACCTTAACTGATGAACGGCACCATTTTGCACGTTCTATAACTCTTGTGCACCTTTTTCTATGCTTTCCACTGCCAGCGCTATCTTCGTGCTTGTTTAATATTTATATCATCCTCTGCCATTAATCTCCATTCTATCAACCTGTTATTCACCCTGCAGACTAATCTGTCCCATAACATATCATTCAAGGTGGCTCCAAAAATCAATAGGTCACAATTATTTCACCTGGGGCTCTCCCCCTTGAATTAAACTTGAATCTCTGGAATATGACCGATGGTTTAGGCTAGAAATGTGACTTCACCAATTCTACAAACTAACTGAATAATTGGAGTCGGGCGCACTTGAGACTGTGAATAAGGTTATACGTTTGGGTTCCATATGCACTCAGGAGAATTGCCTTGTGCTTTGCCTCCTCCCCTATTTCATTTACTTAGAAGTAATACCTCAGGTGCTCTACGTAGTGTGTCCAGTCCTCTGCAGAGTTAAATGGACTACCTGTCCAAGGAGGGGCATCTGGTAAGTATTCTTTTCTTTTCTCAACTTCAATGTAAACTGAATACTCACAGTCTGATGATTTTTTTATCTTCATCCAGAAATGTAAAGATGCTCATTCACCAGTTTAATTAAAGTACAACTCATTTATTTACAGGTTGAAACTACAATCGGCTCCCAAAGATGACTCTGAGTACAAAAGCCTGCGCTTACCAGGGTGATCCCCCACTCTGCTTCTCAATTGGTTCCCCACATCATATGACAGCTTGATCCTTAAAGAGACAATTACCACATGTAGTCAACAAGCCAGCCTACTTAACCTGATCAGATTTAGATGGTTTTACGCTCTGGCATGATTTAAAACAGAAAATGTTGATATTTTAACTGTTTCTCTCTCTCTTTACAGATGTTGCGTGACACGCCGAGAATTTCCAGCATTTTCTGTTTTTATTTCAGATTTCCAGCATATACTTTTATGAGACACAATTTTACTCTTCTGTGTGCAGTCAACCTGTTAATCATAGTTTTAATACTTAGCATATTTTTCAGAGTTGCCCACAGCCTCCAGAAGTCTTTAGCTAATATTGTAAACATAAACCTCCCCCTAATCCACGCAAACTTTAATGACAATGACTGACGTGTTATTTGTTTTCCCTTTCAGACAACTTCTGTGTCCCCACTTCTTACTCTTCTGACACAAGAAGATTTCTATAGAAGCTGATTCTAATAAAATTCCAGGACATCTCTCATCACCATATATAAAACAGATATAAACTATCAGTATATGAATCAGAACTCTGGTTATCTCCTGTACTGTAGCTTGAGAAGCAATTATTGACAGAAAAATAATGCTGTATTTTTTCTACTGCGCTGTATTTTTTCTATGTTCTATGGAACTTAATAGAATTGAGGGTTATAGGTAAGCCTATATATAGCCTAGGTAGGTAGGGACATGACCGGCGCAACTTGTGGGCCGAAGAGCCTGTTTGTGCTGTATTTTTTTCTATGTCTATGTTCTAAAAACAGAGAATGGAGAAACTCAGCAGGTCTGACAGTATCTGTGGAGAAAGAATCCAGCCAACGTTTCGAGTGAGGATGACCCTTCGTCAGGGCATAAGTAATTATTGAAGCCTGTTTCATAGATTCTTCCAAGTGTTGTCTTAATAAAACAATCTTTGACAAGTACCTTTGTGTTCAATGGTTGATTTTCAACAGTTTGCTTTGTCAGTTCTCTGACATATGTTTATCTTGAATTATCAGAAATATATTAGCTGTTGCAGTTTATGATGGCAACAAAGCTGTCATTGTTATAGTGCCTTTATTGTAAGAAATTGGCAAAAGGTGCTTCTTAAATAGGCAGAAGGAAAGATACATCAAAACAGGAATGGAGAGATTACAGAGATTAGCATAGTGACCAAAAGCTTGGTCAGAGAGATGGATTTTGATGCAGTTTTTTTTAATGAGGGGAGAGAGAGACAAAGAAATAAGGAGGTTAGAACATATAACATAGAAAAAATACAGCACAAACAGGCCCTTCGGCCCACAAGTTGCGCCGGTCATGTCCCTACCTACCTAGGCTTAGATATAGGCTTACCTATAACCCTCAATCCTATTAAGTCCCATGTACTCATCCAGAAGTCTCTTAAAAGACCCTATCGAGTTTGCCTCCACCACCACTGACAGCAACCGATTCCACTCACCCACCACCCTCTGAGTGAAAAACTTACCCCTGACATCTCATCTGTACCTACTCCCCAGCACCTTAAACCTGTGTCCTCTCGTAGCAGCCATTTCAGCCCTGGGAAAAAGCTCCGAGAATCCACTCGATCTATACCTCTCAACATCTTGTACACCTCTATCAGGTCACCTCTCATCCTTCGTCTCTCCAAGGAGAAAAGACCGAGCTCCCTCAGCCTATCCTCATAAGGCATGCCAACCAATCCAGGCAACATCTTTGTAAATCTTCTCTGCACTCTTTCAATCATTTCCACATCCCTCCTGTAATGAGGCGACCAGAAGGTTGAAAGAGGAATGTCCAGAGAATAAGATTGAGGCAACTGAAGCTTTACAATCAATGGATGGGAAAAAGAGGGATATGTTGTAAGATGTAACCTGCCCCTGACAGGTTGTTCTATAGTTCGGAGACCCAGCAAGTGGGGGTCAATTCCTTACTGATTGTACCTCGAGCAGCTGACCAGGCTGCTCAGCTCCACAGAGGTAAATAATATTGTAGAAGTGGAAATGAATGGTCTTGGCATTCGACAGGTTGTAGGATTTGAAACTTAGTTTGAGTCGGTGCACAATGCTACAACTGACTTGATTTGGTTCAGCCTAACATTGTTGAAGAATCTGATGGCAATTTATCAGAGATTGTGGCAAGCACCAATATAATGGCTTTCTTTCCTACCCTTGTTGAGTTGGAGAAAATAATAATTCTTGTAAGATTTGATGTTGGACAGTCAGACAGCATGGAGACAATCAAGAGATTGAGAGAAGTGGGGGAGAGTTAGAGTTAGGTACAATCAATGTACCTAGCTGATACCACATCTGCCCCTGCCAATATGATTGCAGCTGATATCCCCAGATCATTAAAGAAGAGAATGCTACAAAGGATGGATCTTTGAGGGATCCTGAAGATGAAGGTGCAGATCAAGATGAGGAATGCATGCTGAAAATGCACTAGCTCTATTCAGATATAAACAAGTGGGTGTATTCAAGAATTGTCTAATGGAGTGGAAAAGCATTAAAGGGCAGCATGGCCAATTGTACAGAACACTACGGAAATATCAATGAGATAATTCACCATGACCGTGGAGAAGGTTACTTGTGACTTTTACTGTTCAGGTACTGTGCAATGATTGGTAGCTGATAGGAGGGTGTTTGACAAGGGATTTAGTTGCAGGACAGATGGGAAGGTAGGACACATTTAAGTAATTCTGGGAGGAAAGGACACCTAGAGAATTAACAGTAACCAGAAAGTTCAAATGCACTTATTTGAATTATTGTCTTGGAACTTAGTGGCAGCCATCTATTATCCTATATGTTAACAACATATGTTTCACCTTTATTACTGGTTAACTATTACTTGTTAGTTATGAACATCAAAGCGGGATTGAAACAGGTTTACTTGTTAGCTTGTTCAGCTACCCTTAAATTTGTACACTGTACATCAATCATGCAAAATATTTATGAGCAAAATGCAACTGGCTGTTCTTTACTGATATTTGAATTACTCATCAAAGTCTTCATTTAGAATCTTTGTGTGGTTTTCTAACACATAGCTGTTCTAATTCTTAGGAGAAATGCATACCGTAGCTCAGGAAAGTCAACACTGAAAATTCCTTAAGTGCAATATACTGTTGATGTAATTTCAAACAACAATCATACTGTAGGATTGGTGAGCAAGAGAACCTATTATTTCTGTTAAAAATGTCACAAGAATTGATTTTTTTAGGACATTTCAATTTTAATCATCAACACAGGATTAGGTCTTAAAATTCATTGCCCTAGGTTATAATGTAATTGGACAGGATACTGGAAATTGTATATATACTTGATACGAGTGTTAGGTAATTGTTTACTTCATGTTTTTAAATTGCATTTTTTCTTTTAATTTTACCATTCCACTCCGAAGACAAGCTACTGTTTGGAGACTTTTCACTTATTAACCTTGAGTCCTCAATGGATGCAAATGTCATGACCCAATGCAATGTGCCAGAGGGGCAATTTGACAAATGTTTCTCACTCTCAATTAAAATTGTAGCTTAGCACAAGTTACAAGAGGCATTCATTTTGACATGTGCAATTACAAAGGACATACCAGTAACATGATTGCAGAACACATAAGAAATAGAATTTAATCAGGAGCATGTAGCTATTCACTGGATGCATAATTTCACTACTCTGTGGCTATATGTTTTTGTGTTCAAATAATTAGGTACAGTGGTACATGCCTGTTGGGCAAAGAAAAGTGCAAACCTCTATCTGCAAACTGAAAGATTACCTTTAAAAGGGCAATGTTTGATGAACATGGGATTTGTAACCCTTTCACTGACACTATCTTAAAAGTGAATTTTAGAAAATGACTCCAGGACATGTATTTTTTCAAAATTGCTAATACTTCTCAGTGAAGACAACCCACGCTAAAAGAGCTCAAAGGGAGAGACACAGGTCAAATGGGAGATCCACTTGAACTTTGAAAAATGATTAGGCTTTTATAATCGTTTTTTGATTAATGGTTTGTCAAATCACAAACAATGAATGTAAGTAAATTTTTATAGTCCTTACTGCGCTCAATGTATGGTTTGAACCAATTCCATGTCATCATTTTGAGAGCTGCTGCAGATACGATGGGCTGATTGGCCTCCTTCAGCATTGTAACAATTCTGTCGTTCTGTGATTTAAGATGCAAATGACACTGCTATTTTCTGTTAAACTTTTTTCAATTTTTTACACATTTTTCTAAAGGTGCTTTACACAAATGTGATTTGCACCCTGAATTTAGGCAATTATACTCTATTTTTTCCATTATGATTAGCTGCCTCTTCCGATTTCTTCCCTTCCCAAGTAGCCCAGCAGGCCATACTTAGAATCATAGAATCTCTATAGTACAGAAAGAGGCCATCCAGCCCATTGAGTCTGCACCGATTCTCCAAAAGAACATCCCACCCAGGCTCTCCACTGCACCCGGTCTCCGTAGCCCGACGCATTCACAATGGCTAATCCCTTAACCTACACATCTTGGGACACTAAGGAGCAAATTAGCATGGCCAGTCCACCTTCCCTGCACATCTTTGGACTGTGGGAGGAAACTGGGGCACCCAGAGTAAACCCACGCAGAAACGGGAGAATATGCAAACTCCACACAGTCACCCAAGGTCAGAATCGCACCTGGGCCCCTGGCACTGTGAGGCAGCAGTGCTAACCACTGTGCGACCCAAGCCTGAATGCCCAAATTTTCATCTACATGAGATCATAAGAAAAAGGAGCAAGAATAGGCCATTTGGCCCTTGAGCCTATTCCTCCAATCAATAAGATCTGATAGAGGCTTGCCCTGCTTGCCCCTCATAATTCTTGATTCTTTGTAGATCAAAATTTTGTCTAACTCAGCCTTGAATATATTCAATAACCCAGCTTCCATTGCTCTCTGTTGTGGAGGATTGCAAAAATTTAAGACCATCCGAGAGAAGAAATTCTTCCTCATGTCTGTATTAAATGGGAGACTCTTTTATTGCCAATAGGGGAGGAGAGATAAACTGAAACCCTCACATCCTTTCCCTTACTGTCCAGAATCGATGTGGGGCAGAATTCTCCCATTATCAGATTAAGTGCCCATGCCGGTGGGAAAACAGGAGTGTATCCTGCTAGCACTGGGAGCGTCTTGTCAGGTGAGATTCACTCACCAGAAAGATGTTAATGAGCTCATCTCAGGGAACCCACCACTATCCAGTCCTGCTGTTCAGAGATCAGGGTTTCTCGATCTCCGTGCTCAGAGGAAGACTTTCCTCCCCTCCCCAAAACATGAAATGAAGACCCCTCCCCCACTGACCAGGCTAAGTATCACCAACACCTCACCAAGTGGGGCATCCTCCCTTTCACCCATAAATAATGGGTAACCCACCCTTCACACAACCCACCCCCTTTAGAATCCCCTCTCCCCCCAGACATCCCAGGCAGGCCCCTTCCCCCTTACATCCCCCACTCAGACGACCTTCTTCTTCAAACTGCCCACTCTAGGCCCCCTCCTCCTTCAGGCCTCCACCACTCAGACCCCTCCCCCCCTCAGATCCCCCACTCAGACCCCCCATTCAGGCCATGTGCCTTGCCAACTATGCACTGCCCCCAGCACCTTGGCACTGGCAATCTGGCCTGCCACCTTGCGCCCTGAGGGGTTCAGGGGGGGAAGGTGCAGTGGCCATTTTTACCTCTGCCAGGCTGCCAAGGAAGGGTCCCTCAACGGTCCTGAGGGTTGGGTGGGTTTGAGATGGGGGCAGGGGTTGACCTTGCCAACCGCAGGTAAATGGGACTAGTTCAGTTTAGGAAATCTGGTCGGCCTGGATGAATTGGGCCGAAGGGTCTGTTTCCGTGCTGTATATCTCAATAACTCTCAGCTGGGGGTGTCCATCTGAACTACAGTTCAAGTGGAAAAAGATTCATTTCGTTATTGGCCAAGAAAAGACTTGGTGACAGCTTTAAGAGCTGTCACATGATTTGATGATGATGGCATTATGGTGTGTGCTCAAGCTGCTGTTTTACTTTTAGGTTTGTATTCTGTTCAGTGCAAAGAGAGCAGCTCTTCAATAAAACCTGTTGTGTGTTAATTTGAATCTATGTATGTGATGCGCGCTTAATTCACTCAGGAGGCTAGGTCGTACCCGGGAATAAAGGCTTTTATTCGCAACAAGAATAGAGCATACTGCTTAACAATACTATCCCAGACTAAGGGCCACTAGGAAGTAGCAGTGACCTTTATACTCCTATAAGAAGGCAGAGCCAAATGGAGTGTACCACAGAACAATGCTAACAGGTGGAACAGCCCAACCCTAACCCCAACAGTAACAAGAGTAACATATGTACAAGTACCCATAGTGGTAACCATCTATGGTTCACCACATTCACCCCTCCTTTAAAAACAAAGGCCAGTGGGGTAAAGAGACAATACAAACTGTCCATATGTTCACAAATTCAGTCGTATCGGAGGTCCGCACCGTCTCTGCGACCTGCACAGCACTGGCTCCAGTACCGGTTCTGGTGACCGTGGTGTCCCTCTCTCCGAGGTGGTGTCCAGTGACTCCTCCAGTTCCTCACGCACCTGTGGACCTCGAGGTGGCGACAATCTCCTGGACTCAGGCAAGCTGTACACAGGAGTAAGAGGATTAAGTGGAGGTCCCGATGCTGCCCGCGCCGTGTCAGGAGGGGAGAGAATGGGCAAAGGAATCCTAACCAGGGGTGCGGGAGTGACGGGGGTTTCCAGGTCCCCTGCAGGCGCCAGATCTCTGATAGAGACCGTGTCCTCTCGCCCGTCAGGATATGCCACATAGGCATATTGAGGGTTGGCGTGGAGGAGATGGACCTGTTCAACCAAAGGGTCGGACTTGCGGGCCCTAACATGCCGCCGCAGGAGGACAGGTCCTGAGTACGTCAACCAAGACGGCAGTTAGGTCCCAGAGGAAGACTTCCTGGGGAAGGTAAACATCCGCTCATGTGGGGTAGCGTTGGTTGCCGTACACAGGAGGGACCGGATTGAATGGAGCACATCAGAAAGTACCTCTTGCCAACGGGAGACTGGAAGACCCCTAGACCTTAACGCCAGTAAGACAGCCTTCCAGACTGTAGCGTTTTCTCTCTCGACCTGCTCGTTACCCCTGGGGTTGTAACTCGTAGTCCTACTTGAGGCAATTCCTTTAGAGAGCAGGTATTGCCTCAAGTCGTCGCTCATAAACGACGAACCCCTATCACTGTGGATATAACTGGGGTAGCCAAACAGGGTAAAAAGACTCCGCAGGGCTTTGATGACCGTGGCAGAGGACATGTCAGAACAGGGGATGGCAAAAGGGAATCGGGAGTACTCGTCAACCACGTTGAGGAAATACACATTCCAATCTGTCGAAGGAAGGGGGCCCTTGAAATCGACACTCAGTTGTTCAAAAGGGCGAGTGGCCTTAATGAGATGTGCCCTGTCAGGCCGGTAGAAGTGCGGCTTGCACTCTGCACATACCTGGCAGCTTCGAGTTATCGACCTGACATCTTCTATGGAGTAGGGCAGATTCCGGGCCTTTACAAAATGGAAGAGCTGAGTGATCCCCGGATGGCAGAGATCATTGTGGAGGGCCTGTAGCCGGTCCTCCTGCACACTGGCACATGTTCCACGCGACAGGGCATCTGAGGGCTCATTGAGCTTCCCCGGACGGTACATGATATCATAGTTGTAGGTGGAGAGTTCGATTCTCCACCTCAAGATTTTATCATTCTTAATTTTTCCCCTTAACGTGTTGTTGAACATGAAGGCCACGGACCGCTGGTCCGTGAGCAGGGTAAATCGTTTGCCAGCCAAATAATGGCGCCAATGCCGTACGGCCTCCACAATGGCCTGAGCCTCTTTTTCCACAGAGGAGTGCCGAATTTCAGGGCCTTGGAGGGTGCGAGAGAAAAAGGCGACGGGCCTGCCCGCCTGGTTAAGTGTGGCAGCCAGGGCGAAATCAGATGCCTCACTCTCCACCTGAAAGGGGATAGACTCATCGACAGCGTGCATCGTGGCTTTTGCGATGTCGGCTTTTATCCCTTCAAAGGCTAGGCGAGCCTCTGCTGTCAGGGGAAAAGAGGTAGACTTTATGAGCGGACGGGCTTTGTCCGCGTAATTGGGAACCCACTGTGCATAATACGAGAAGAAGCCTAAGCATCTTCTCAGTGCTTTGATGCTAGTGGGTAGGGGAAGTTCAAGGAGGGGACGCATACGGTCTGGCTCGGGGCCGATGACCCCGTTTTCCACCACGTATCACCACGTATCGGACTCTTAAAAAGTGGTAGAGACGGCCATCTGCCTCAAAGGCTGTGTATTTCCGGTCCTCTGGGCGAATGGGGAGCTGGTGGTAGGCTGACTTCAAGTCGATGGTGGAGAACACCCGGTACTGCGCAATCTGGTTGACCATGTCAAATATGCGCGGGAGAGGATACGCGTCCAGCTGCGTGTACCTATTAATGGTCTGACTATAGTCTATGACCATCCAGGGCTTGTCTCCAGTCTTGACCACCACGACTTGTGCTCTCCATGGGCTAGTGCTAGGTTGAATGACCCCTTCCCTGAGGAACCGCTGAACCTCAGATCGAATAAAGATCCGATCCTCAGTGCTGTAACGCCTGCTCTTAGTCGCGATGGGCTTGCAGCCTGGCACGAGATTTTCAAATAAGGAAGGCGGGGTAATTTTGAGTGTCGAGAGACTGCATGTGGAGCGCGCTGGACAATTTGGAGGCTGCTGTTCTCCCACTGAAAGTGGAGGGAGTGGCCCATCGTACTACAGGGTCACACTCTTCAGGTGGACCATAAAGTCTAGCCCCAGGAGTACCGGAGCGCAAAGGTGCGGTAACACGAGGAGCCTGAAGTTCTCGTAAACTGTGCCCCGTACCGTTAAGGTTACCACACAGCTCCCAAGAACAATAACAGATCAGGACCTCAACGCCATGGAGATTGTCTGCCTGACAGTTTGCACGCGGAGAGCGCACCGTTTCACTGTATCCGGATGGATGAAGCTCTCCGTGCTCCCGCTGTCAAACAGGCAATGTGTCAGGCATCCGTTTACCTCTATGTCCATCATGGACTTGTCGAGTCTGTGAGGCTTGGCCTGGTCCAGAATGATTGACGCCACTGTTGGATCCCGAGTATCCAGCAGGCAGCTGAGATAGTCGACGATGAGGACCCCTGCTGGTCTTCTGCGGCCAGTGTCGACCAAAATGGCTGCGCCCACGGATCGCACGTGGTCGATGGCGTTGAAAGTGGCGGCACCCGCAGGTCGCACCTGTCTTGCGTCGTCGTCATCAGAAATGGCGGCGCCCATGAATCGCACATAGTTGAAGACGTCGACGAGGCCGGAGACGAGGAGACAGATCCTGGGGAGTCACACGCAGCACTGCTTGGCTTGGAAGGGGTCTTTGCTCGAAGCCGCAGGCGAATATAGGATGAGCTGATTCCCGCCACGAACGCATCTGGGATCAGATCGTTGGTGTATTGAGTAGCCGACACCTCCTTGCAATTGTAGGCTCTGGCTAGCTGTTGAAGTTCGCGCAGGTACTGTCCTGTCGTTTCGCCGGGCTGCCGCCGTCGAGTGGCTAATAGATGACGAGCATGAATTTCGTTTGGCGGTTTATGGTACAGCTTCTTGAGTAATTCGATGGCCTCTTTGTAATCTTGGGAATCACGGATTGTTGCATACACAGTGTCGCTCACCCTTGCGTGGAGGACCCGCAATCTGTCGGTGTCAGTCTGGGCTGCTGTCGAGGCGTCGATGTAATCCTGGAAACACTTTAACCAATGGTCGAAAGTGTTCGACGCTCCCGCGGCACGCGGATCCAAGGTTAGCCGATCAGGTTTCAGCATCTGCTCCATTTTTTTTTGAACCAAATTTGTTGCGAATAAAATTGATGCGCGATTAATTCACTCGGGAGGCTAGGTCGTACCTGGGAATAAAGGCTTTTATTCGCAACAAGAATAGAGCATACTGCTTAACAATACTATGATGTGGAGATGCCGGCGTTGGACTGGGGTAAGCACAGTAAGAAGTCTCACAACACCAGGTTAAAGTCCAACAGGTTTATTTGGTAGCAAATACCATAAGCTTTCGGAGCACAGCTCCTTCGTCAGATGGAGTGGATACCTGATATCCACTCCATCTGACGAAGGAGCTGTGCTCCGAAAGCTTATGGTATTTGCTACCAAATAAACCTGTTGGACTTTAACCTGGTGTTGTGAGACTTCTTACTGTAACAATACTATCCCAGACTAAGGGCCACTAGGAAGTAGCAGTGACCTTTATACTCCTATAAGAAGGCGGAGCCAGACGGAGTGTACCACAGAACAATGCTAACAGGTGGAACAGCCCAACCCTAACCCCAACAGTAACAAGAGTAACATATGTACAAGTACCCATAGTGGTAATCATCTATGGTTCACCATAGTATGTACACCAAGTCTTTTCTTTCTGTGTAAAACCCACAAACCCTTAACATAGTTAGGACATTATACTTTTACAGTTGTAAACCAAGAGAAAGTTCATAGTTTACGTGTCGAGTTCGTAGTGGAAGAACAGATGCTGCAGGGCCAATAAAGAAATGAATCTTTTTCCACTCCAACTGTAGTTCAGGTGGATTCAGATAGCTGAAGTCAGATGTCCAGATTGTTGCAGGACTCTCACGAAGAGATGAATGTTCAGCAGATCACAAATTTAGGCACTTTCAGTTTTCATATCAGCATGTCAAATTTCTTTACAAATGGACTTGGAGTTTTGGAATCAGGCTTGGAGACTTTTTAAAGGTGTATAGACTCCGTTCTTAAAGGTAGAGATAGTAAAGCCCTTTTCAGGAGTGGCTGACCCTAAGTGTTTTCTACAGACTTCCCAGGTCTTTCTGTGTCTCCAGATAAATATTTGTTATTTCCATCTGGTTTCAGTCACATGACCAATCCTGGTATTATCCACCTAGACTGGTTTAGCTGAAAACCATTGCTATGCAACGGAGATAATGGATGAGTTCCTCACGCTTACTGAAGATGAATTGGTTTCTGCCCAACACTGATTGTTAGGATTCCAACTGGAGGCATGGAATGTGGATTTGTGCTTTGGGTAAATCTCCAAACAATAGCAGCGCGAGTGTGAATTTCACAGATAGTATTCATCTTGAAATGTCCATTCCAGTGGGAGGCCCAAAAATGATACATCAGTGGCTAACTAAGGAAGTTAAGGATCCTATGAAATTGACTGTTTTATGACCAGTTGAGAAAGGGTGAACTGTCTCCCCTCTCTTCAACCTCCTCGGCTGGTCAAAACAAAGGTTTAAGCTTCTTTTTCACCAGGATATAGCTTTTCCAAATCAGAAGGTATTTAAGTATTTAAGTTGTGAGCAATGAGGAACCAATCAGATAAGGTTTTATTGAGCTGAAGGAGGAGGAGATTAATTAACCAGTAACCCCATGAGAGACATGCATGCACACATGCACACACAAACGCACATGCACACACAAACGCACATGCACAAACACACATAGCGGAGATAAGGAGAGGGAGAGTCCAATCCTGTGTCATTCAGGTGTAGATTTTAAAATGCTTAGAAAGTAAGAACTTTTCAGAAGCTTCAGAAAGCACATGTTGAAGTTGCAAAGGTCACCTGACCTTTGGCAGCCATCTTAGCAGTTCCTAAGTGGCTATTTTCAATGAAGGACCATTCCAAAAATCTTTGTACGAACAGTGAGTCCACAGTTAAATTTGTGAACATGAATGCTTTTACTGGGAATAACCCCTTATTTTGAAACTGTTGCCCTGAGTTCTAGATTCCTCAAGTGGAGTGGGGAAACATCCTCCCTATCAAGCACCTTCTCAGATCATATATATTTAAATGAAATCACTTCTCATTCTATATACTCCAATGACAATAGACCTGACTCGCTAAACCTTTTCTCATAAGACAATCCCTTCATCCCAGCAATCAATTTAGTGAATCTTCTCTGAACTGTCTCCAATGCAAGTATATCCCTCAAATAAGGAGACAAAAACTGTGCACCGTACTCTAGGTATGGTCTCATCAATGCTCTGTACCATTATAGAAAGACTTCCCTATTTTTATATTCCATCCCTCTTGCAATAAAGACCACATTCCATTTGTCTTCCTAACTACTTGCCGTACCCGTGTGGTAACTTCTTTTGGATTCATGAACAAAGACACCCAACCACAGCATTATATAGTGTCTTTCCATTTAAACAATATTCTATTTTTCTATTCTTCGGACTAAAATGGACAACCTGACATTTTCTCACGTGATACTCCATCTGCCAAATTTTTGCCCACTCACTTAACCTATCTATATCTCTTTGCAAAATCTTTGGCAGTTGGATCGATTCTTGATTGTCAAGGGTATCAAACATTAAAGCAAGTAGGCAAGAAAGTACATTTGAGGCCACAATCAGATGAGCCCTAATTTTATCAATGATGCTAGAATAACTGGCCTATAGTTTCCTGCTTTCTGCCTCCCTCTTTTCTTGAATAGAGGTGTGACATTTGTAGTTTTCCAATCCATTGAAAACTTTACAGAATCTAGGGAACATTGGAAGGTTACAACTCTGGGATGCTGGCCATCTGGTCCAGCAGACTTTTTCAGCCTTTATTCCTGTCAGCATTCCTAGTACATTTTCTCCAGTGATAATGATTGACCTCCTGTCAACTGATATTGTAATGGTTCTCCCTTGTCAAGCACTGTCCTCCCCTCTAAATCTGCCATCAAAACACCTCTCCTCAAAAAAACACATCTTTGACACCATTGTCCTTACAAAATATTCTCCATTTCTAACCTTTGGTTCCTCCTCAAAGTTCTTGAACGCGTCATCCCCTTCCAAATCCATGCTCAACTTTCCAGGAGTATGTTTCAATCAGTCCAATCAATTTACTGCTCTTTCAGTTGTAACAAAACTGTTCTTAGCAAAGTACTCATGACATTCTATGTGATTGTGACATAGAATGTGTCATCCTACTTGACTTATGTGCAGCCTATATCATGGTTGGCTACACCATCCTCCTCCAACCCCTCTCCACTATCATCCAGCTGGGTGGCAGTGCACTTGCCTGGTTCCATGACTTGCTATGGGTTCTCTTCTCACTCCCTCACTGTTACTTCTGGCGTCCCCTGGGATCTATCCTTAGTCCCCTGCTATTTCTTGTCTACTTGCTACACCTCAGCATAATATGCAAAACATAGGGCGTATCTTACCAAAACATGGCAAAGTGTCAGGGTCTGACTGAAAACTGGCGTGTTTCTCTCCAGTGAAACAGGCAGGTTTACTCTTCAGATCTTATAACACTTTGTCAAAAAAAATGCAGGGGCGGGGGGGCATTTTTCACACCGTCATGTTGAGGGGTGAGGCCTAAACATGCCAGTAAAACCCAACTTCAGACAAAGAAATAACCTCCCCCACACCCCACCATGGAGGTCTCAGGGACTCCCCACCCCAGCTCCCCGTGATCAAATCTGGCATCCCCCCCCCACCACCACGATCAATGCAGGCATCCCACCCCCCCCCCCCCCCCGCGATCAAGTTGCTGGACGATTACACCTTGCAAAAGTGGACGTTCACTGTCAGCCTCACTATCAGCATCAAGGAATTATGGACTTGTGGCATAAATATGAGAAAATCTCACGAGAGAAAGCTAAGCTTTTATTTCATGGTGTAAGAGCACTGTTAACAACATGATTTATGGTCCAAAAGGGGAACATTAGAAGCTGAAATTTCACTCATATAAACATACGAACATAGAAATAGAAGCAGAAGTAGGCCATTCAACCCTTGAGCCTGCTCTGCCATTCAATAAGATCATGGCTGATCTGTTTGTGTTCAGGTTTTATATTCCCATCTACCGCAGATTTAATTCCCTTGCCTAACAAGAATCTATCCACCACCACCTTAAAAATATTCAATGATTCCACCTCCACCGCTTTCTGAGGCAGAGAGTTCTAAAATCACACAACTTTGAGAGAAAAGAATTCTCCTCATCTGTCCCAAAAGAATGACCCTTATTTTAAAACTGTGCTTTAGTTCTGGACTCATCCTTTTTTTATTTGGATGGGATATGGGCGTTATTGGCTGGACCATCACTGATTGTCCATTCCAGAGGGCATTTAATAGTCCATCACATTGTTGTGTGTCTGGAGTCACATGTAGGCCAGACCAGGTAAGGATGGCAGATTCCCTTCCCTACAGGACATCAGTGAACCAGATAGGTATTTACAACAATCGGCAATGATCATCATCAGGCATTTAATTCCAGATTTTTATTGAATTCAAATGGTGGAATTCGAACCAAAATCCCAAGGGCATTACTCTGTGACCCTGGATTACTAGACGAGTGACAATATGATTATGCCACTGCCTCCTCCACAGGGTCGAAGGGCTGAATTTACCTACCTCTGCTCCTAATTCCTATGTTCCTATTAACACAAATGACAAAGTAGTAAAATATTGTCTGCCAGGGAATTTATGAAAAGAATCTTCCAAAAACAAAATAGGGATATAAACCAACCTGATAATCAAAAACAGAAAACATACTTTCCAGGGCCTTACACACAAACTTCTGATACTTTGAGGAAATAAAAGTGACTTGCATATAATCCAAATATAATAGCGATGAACATAGCTCATAATTGCAAACGAAGAAATTGTTTTCAATAGTGTTCAACCAGGTTCACTAAAATTGGATATTACAGAATCATTAAATCACTTAGAAACATAGAAATCAGGCCCAGTAGGCCATTTGGCCCTTTGAGCCTGCTCCGCCATTCATTTTGATCATGGCTGATCATCAAATTCAATATCCTGATCACCCCTTCCCCCCATATCCCTTGACCCATTTAGCCCCAAGACCTTTATCTAATTTCTTCTTGAAATCAGACGTTTTGGCGTCAACTACATTCTGTAGTCGTGAATTCCACACATTCACCACTCTCTGGGTGAAGTAATTTCTCCTCACCTCAGCTCTAGGTTTACCCCTTATCCTCAAGCTATGGCCCCTAATTCTGGACTCCCCCGCCATTTGAAACATTCTTTCTGAATCTACTCTGTCTAACCCTATCAGAATTTTATAAGTTTCTCTGAGATTCCTTCTCACTCTTCTAAACTCCAATGAATATAATCCGAAACGACTTAGGGCCCGATTTTACCATTTAGAGATGAAGTGCCGGGTGTGGGTGTCAAATAGATCCGAGCTCAGAGGCCGTTCTCCAGCGCGCCCATATGCTTTTTTCCGGCGCCAGTCCAGTGGGCTGGGCTTAGCGCCGCTGGAACGATAGGAGCTCCAAACTGCGCATGCGCAGTTCGGAAAAAATCTGACAGAACGCACCCGGGCGCAAAAAAAAAAGCAGAGAGCGGAGAGAGCCTCTCTACCGTTCATCCTCTGGTCTGGGGGGGGGGGGGGGGGGTGGGGGGGGAGAGGGTGGGGTGGGAGGGGAGAGGGTGTGACTTATCATCCCCTGGGGGGGGGGGGGGGTGAGAGGGGAGGGGGTGTGATGGATCATCCCCTGGGGCGGGGGTGGGGATGGAGAGGGGGTGTGACGGATCATCCAATGGGGGGGGGGGTAGAGAGGGGGTGATGTATCATCCCCTGGGGCGGGTGGGGGGGTGGGGGGTGGAGAGGGGTGTGACTTCTCGTTCCCTTGGGGGGGGGGAGGAGAGGGGGTGTGACGTCTCATTCCCTGGGGGGGGGGGGGGCGGTGTGGAGAGGGTGGTGTGACGTCTCATTCCCTTGGGGAGGGGGGGGTGAGGAGAGGGGGTGTGACGTCCCATTCCCTGAGGGGGGGGGGGGAATGGAGAGGGGGTGTGACGTCTCATTCCCTGGGGAGGGGGGGGGGGAGTGAGGAGAGGGGGTGTGACGTCTCATTCCCTGTGGGGGGGGGAATGGAGAGGGGGTGTGACGTCTCATTCCCTGGGGAGGGGGGGGGGGATGGAGAGGGGGTGTGACGTCTCATTCCCTGGGGAGGGGGGGAGATGGAGAGGGGGTGTGACGTCTCATCCTCTGGTCGGGTGGGGTTCCGCTGCCTGTTTTAAGTTTTAAGACTTTTACTGTTAAAAAAAATGAAAAGCAACATTGACTAGGTAGTTGACTATTTCGTAGGCAACTTGTGCTCCAGATGTTAAAAATTAATGCTTTTACATGACTGAAAATCTCCCTCATGTTTATATTTTATGTTTCAAATAGGCTATTTATTTTCCTGGAATCACCTCCTGACGTCTGGCTTCCCTTTTTTTCCTTTTCCAGCCAGATAACCTTCAAGCCCTGAATTGGCTTTTACAGTTAGGGCTACCATGGAGATCCTTCCCTCAAGCCAAAGCTAGGTGAATCTCCCAGTCCAATTTAAATCCTGATGAAATCTGTCTCTTCAATCTGAACTTGAGGTTCCACCCACATTCTTGCATGGCAAACCAGAGAGATTTGTTGCCTCTACTTGGCTCTCTCCCTTAATTCTTGCAGATTAAAACAGTGATGTTTAGTGATACTTTAAGAAAACAACTGTAAGCCAATTCAACAGTAGGTTCCTATGGGCTCTCGCCCCTTAAAGCCCATCTCCACATCAACATGAATCACATGGGCCTTGTATCCAGATAGAGATGCTAATTATGTATCCTCAACTTCATTCTATCATGAAATTAAATAGCCAGTTTAAAGTATAACCACTTACAAAAGCTGACATTCCTAACATCTTCCTTGGATATTGGAGACTAGTCCATCCACCACCAGCAGAATTGCTTTGGTCATTGTTTGCAGACTTGTACACCATTCACCTTCATCCTAGTAAACAACCAGGGCCACATTTTAATATTTAACACCCAAGCCACCCAGGCTTGCTGTTATCAGAATTCAGAATTGGTTACATGATCCCTTAATTCCTGCGTTTTACCCTAAATTAAAGACACATGACAATCTCATAAAGCCTCACTGTCATGAAATTGTAGACTTCCATGTGGGCAAATGACAATGTTATGTCCAATTAATATTTTACTAAACAGCAAAGATTCAGAATTTCCCTGGTTAATAATATATTGCAAGTGCAGTTATGAATTCATCGGTACTTCGAGAGAAACCACTGGACCATTCTTGCTAAATGTCCATGTTGACAAAAGGCAGATGGGATTTTCCTGCTCAATGCACCAAACCCCATTCCTTGTCCATCTGCAGTCCCAAAGCACTCAAGACTCAGCTTTAACGAACAGATACTTCACCTCTCCACAACTTCCTCCTATATCAGCCTCACTCGCAACTCTCATTTCCTCCACATACCTCCAGTTAATCAGCAGTGACAGGCACATCACTTAACCACAGTGCAACAAAATCACTAGCATTCTGCCTCCCCTTTTACAGGACAGGATGACCCACAATAGAAGGAAGGATCCCAATGGAGGAAATGTTACTGAACATCATCGGGCCAGCTGCAACAGAGCCAGCAACATCTAGCATCACCAAGAGCATTCAGGATAATAGTGCCTTGTGCCCCTTCTTAAGTTCCACCTCACCTGGCTATCTGGCATAATAAGCAAGCTGCAAATGGTGTGACCTCTTGCTTTACATCCCATTCTGACTCCTTTATTACTTCCCTGCCCTTCTGATTTTATGCTTTCAGATATCCAACAACTATCACCTACACAGCACACTCAGGAAAAGAGGGACAAATCCGAACCATTGATGATGAAGCACCATCATTTGGTCTGATGGTTGCAACTCCTCGCTCAAATATTGGAACTACGCAGACATCAGAGGGTAGTACAGAGCTGGGTTCAGCAAGTGGAAGTGACTGGGCTGCACCCAGTCAGGGGGAAAGGCTAGTTCATGAACCAGCTCACCAGAGGGTAAAGTTGCAGTTGAGTTCTGCTGCAAGAGTCTCCAAGAGTACTTTGATGGATGGCTGACAGGAGAAAACTGGTGATGATACACACAGTGATACTTGGTGCATTGATATGACTGTTATACAACCTCCTGTCAATGTCACGCAGTATGGAGGAGTCTGGTTCCAACATAGCAGAAGGCATCTTGCTGAGTATAGAGTCCATCTTTCTACTCCATGACAGCTCTTTGTGGACCCAACTATGACGTCTCCTCTGCTGGTTGATGTTTTATTTTCCATTGCAAAAAAGGCAGAAGCCATTCAATATCTCAGTGGAAGCTCAGACAATGGACATGACATGCATGCTTGCTGCTATAAAGGCTCAGATTGCTGCCACCATGGCTGTGGATCTTTGTGCTCGAAGGGGCATTCAGGTTCTCACAGCAATCCAGCTATCTGTCCCCAACAGATTGCTAGAATTGCTGAGATGCTGCCCTGTGAGAGCGCCAGTGGCAATATGAAGAACAATCTGCTCAGGATGACAGCGTTCATTCCCTCACCATTTCTTTGCTGTTGCCTCTCAGCCAACCAGCCCAGACTTGCTGCTATCAAGGGCAAGAGTTGCTCAAGGTCATCCTGCAAGGCCATCTACAGTCTTCGGCAGTAAAGGCAAGGAGGCTTCCACAAGCCATAATATAGTCACCAGAGGAGCACTGCATAGAAGCTCCAGAATAAGCAAAGGTGAAAGAGTATGCAGGACATCTTTGTTCTGACAAGCTGTCAGAGGCCACCTGCTCTGACTCCACTTTCCATCAGACATTCCCCACCTCACCCTCAATGTGGGAAGTCTTCTTATAATGTCACTTGACCAAGATTCTAGAAGAAAGGCTACCAACACAAACCTTTCCTTAATGTCTTAGCTGGTCCTGGAAAAGCACCTGCAAGGGAATGCAGAAAGGTCAATAATCCATTTCTATCTGTACAAGTGGGTGCATTTTTGAATAAAAGTGTTATAGAAAGATTACAGTTCATTGCTTATTTATAGGTATCTAGACAACCCTAGTTTTTGGTTTGCTTTTTTCATGACCTTGCTGTGGTGCAACTTTTAGTTACTGATGGAAGATATCTTTGTTCCTCTCCCCACTGAGACGTGCATCTTTCGAGTAATAAGTGACACGTAAATTGATCTATTAATTGTCTTGTCTGGTTAAAATGCTCTTCCCTTACGCCAGAAGTCTCTTGTCCTTGGATGTGGCAATGCACTTTAGATCCTAATGAAATAAGAGCAGGCGTTACTATGTAAATTTCATTTCATAGGTGTTGGTGGGTATTTGCTGTTACTGACTGCATCCAGAATAACAGAAACAAATAGTTACTTTTCACTTTGTTGATGTGTTTGAAGCGAGTTTCAAAACTGAACCAAACATTAAGACTACACAAGAGTTGAAATAATTCTCCTTTATTTTTACAGCTGAATAGAGCCAAGAATGAATAGGGTATATTGGCCCCTTTAGCTTGAGCTACTGAGACAGAGATAGGTATCAGGGTCTTATTAGAGTGGCCTATAGCCCTGAGGACAAATACAGGTGTCCAACAACACTCAAGACACCGTCCAGGACAAAGCAGCCTGCTTGATTGGCACACCATCCACAAACATTCACCCTCCACCACCGATGCACAGTAGCACCATCTGCAGATATCCACTCCAACTGACGAAGGAGCAGGGCTCCGAAAGCTAATGGCATTTGCTACCAAATAAACCTGTTGGACTTTAACCTGGTGCTGTTAAAACTCTTACTGTGTTCACCCCAGTCCATCGCCGGCATCTCCACATCTTAAAATAGTTCACATCATTTGGTTAGTTCAAACCATATTTTAGTTTTGGCCAGTAGAGGGCAGACATGATTTAACTAAACTATAGTCTGTAGCTGGGTGAATTTAACATTTCACGTTGAAAGTATTTCATCAATTATATTCTTCACAATAAATATCAGCAATTTTTGTCAACTGTAATCTTAATAGAGCACTGCCTTTCTGAAGAAAAAAATTGCAAAACCTTCTTTCATTAAGAGGAAGAATTTTGAGTCATGATAGTTATGGCATGATGGTCCGTAAATAATAAGATGGTGCTGTTTAAAGTGATTTATATAATTGCACTGCATGTTTATAAATAAAAATGTTATTACTTGTCAAATTCCTTCTATCCCGTTAATAATACCATAAAACAGGACTACTGTTAGGAAGATATATGTGTTTAGAGGGTTCAATAACATCACAGACTACTCTGATTTCAAGTGTAACCAAGTGTGGCAATCACAACAATGAGCCTGCGGCGAGATTACAGGTCCTACAATAGTTGGTAATTTCAGCACTAGCTACACACAAAACATGCAAAGTACACCACTGCAACTCGTAAATGTTAACCAGGACCTCTGCTGTGTTCTAACTGCTTAAATCACTTTGAAGTGCATTATCTTGTCATTTACAGATGAGCTTACCACAACAAAAATTATACATGACTATTCTGTCTGTCTTTCCTTTTGACTTGGTTCTATTTTGTTTCTAAAGGAGAGATGTGTTAAATTCTTTTGCATATAGAATCACATCTCACTTCATTAATTATTGATATGCTGCATTTGCTATTCCAACAACAACTGAAATTTGGATCACATCTTCAACAGAGTGAAACATCCCAAGTTACTCCACATAAACCCTATAAAACAAAGTATGACACTAAGTCACAGGAATCCTTCAGATTACTGAAAATCAGTGATGAGTTCAAACAGATCCCATTTCTGATGGAGCAAGAGCCTTATCCTGCAGTGTGTGAGTTATGATTCTTGGAGTAAATGCTTGCGAGGAATAGATAATGTTTTATGTAATTATCAAACTGTCATGTTTCTTAAAATCCAATGCCCTTTAAAAATTGATTTAAAAAACTGTCTCTGAGGGTTAAAGAAATATCTACTCCAGCAGATTCAAATGCTGGTGGTTGACATAGCTTTAAGTGCTGTCATTATAGCATTATTAGTACTTGTCTGCTTTCCACAACCTATGATTATCACAGCAGGGGAAGGTTGTAAGCTCACAGTTTGATTGACAGCTCAAAGGGGCTATTGCATGATGAACTGTCTATGATGTGCGGTTAGGGATGCAACTATTTGCTTTTATAAAGGATTAGGCAGTTGAAGGGATTTAATTGTATTGAATGGACTTTCATGAATGGGGGTGTTTTATTTATATCTATTGAAAACTGAAATAGATATTTAAACCATTATTTTATTTCACCTCAGAATGGCTCCTGACGTCTTCCCATGGTCAATACTGGGTAAGGTGGCAAAAAAGTGTAAGAGCAAAAGGTGGTGGGTAGGGAGGTCATGAATTGGCACTAAACTGGTACAAGGCTATAAGGGTTTATAAGGTGGGCGGGTGGGAGATAGGTTGGCATGAGTTGATAAGTTTTCACAGATGTCATAAGAAGCTATGGGGTGAATGACATATGTTGGCATACAGGGATGAAAGGCCATTCAGGTGGGTAGGGACATGGGTTGTCATGAAGTGGCATGAATGGAAAGGGGGAGCAGGTCTGGGGTTGAGCAGATGTGAGGGGTAGAGCTAGAGGGCCTATGTTTAAGAAAACAGACTTGGACCAAGTTCCAGAGAACTGAGGTGGGTCTTTTAAATGGCCCACCTTGGCACACAAAAGCCCCTGTCTGATCTGCATCCAGGGTTGGCAGGCCCGACCGACTCCATCCAGCAGCTACCCCTCAGAACAAAGACACCGCCATTTGGGACACTTCTTCCTAGGTGGATGCAGCTTGCTGGGAGATTTCTAGGCTCCATGCACCTGCTTTAGTCACAAAAATCCAGGCCAAATAAAACAAGTATGACAAATAAAACAACTGACCACGATAATTTATAACCATGTGTGCTTTGAATACAGTTTTATTTTTACTTTCTCCCCATCCCCCACAATTCCCTCTCAATGGCAAAGTGGCATATTTGAAATGTTCCAAACAGAAATGTAAATCAATTATCCTTCCTTTCAAAACCAAACATTTTGATTCAGAGATCCACATGATTAATTTATATATCGAATAGAGTTAACAACCTCTTGTCCCCATAACAATGGGAAACATTGTAGCCCTGTCTGCAGGAAATGTTATTTAGCCAACTCTGATCTTTTATCTGAGAAATAAAGAGGTAGGTTTCACTACAATTATTTACAATTTTGACACCCACAACATCTTAATGGGCTTCAGGAGATTGAAGTATTTTGATTGTGAACAGCTGTGATAATCCTCGAATGTAACTGGGAGCCACCTCCTTTTCAGTAACACAGGGCAGTATTTTACCATTTTTTGTCTAAATGCTGCGCAGACTTGAAACTGGGAGAGTGTAATAACTCCATGGAGGCGAACGTCCCGTCACCAAGTTACTTTATTTACACCATACATCTGTACACAGCCAAACTCTCCAGTTGCTCCCTGCTGAATGCAGGCTGGGAGTCTGACACACCTGCTTTAAATAGGGAGCATGAGGCTCCCTGGTTTAACCATCAATTAGGACTCATCAGGTATTTATTTTGATACCAACCAAGTAAACGAACTCAAACTAACTTAGGGACAAATTAAAAGGGGCAGCTCCCCAAAAGAAAGGGGGAACAGCCCGAACCAAAAACAAAGTCAAAAGGAAACTTTAAATCAAAAGGTGATTATCGGGGTCAATAATGCACCCCAGCCCCTGCGGTGCTCAGCAGGTGCGGAAGGCGTCACCTGCGCCCGTGGACACCGCATGCTCCCTCTTCAGGGACACCGGGCTGCGAATATAGTCGCGGTAGAGGGGCAGACAGTCAGGATGGACGACCCCGTCGATCGCCCGCTGCCTCGACCTATTGATGGTTCGCCTTGCCAGGCCCTAGAGCAGGTTTACGAGGAGGTTGTCTTCCTGACCCCCCCAGCCAGGTGCCCGTAGATCTGGAGCGGGGGACTGAACTGCAAACAAAACATCAGTAAAAGGTTTTTGAGAAAATCAACCTATAACATAGAACATAGACATGGTCCACAGACTCCACAAGACAACAATCGAGGGTGAGTTGGACACTGTCAGGGCAACCAGAGTGGTCTTCGGTAAAGGCCCTGAGTTCCCCTGGGGTGATAAGGGGTGACTTGGTAGGGGGCACGAGGGAGTTGCCTGCCTCGCTCCAGGCAGACTCAAAACCCGTCCCCACCACCGAGCAGCTCTCCTTAGGACAGTCGCCCTTCAACTCTGAGTCTCCCCCGCAGTGCGTACGGCAGGCGGCACGGAGCCGCCAACTAATCCTAGCTCCCCCCCAATCCCACCTCCAGAATCGGCGGAGGAAGGGTTCCCCCGGGATCCGCGAAAGAAATCATAGAAGCCCTACAGTACAGAAAGAGGCCATTCAGCCCATCGGGTTTGCACCGACCACAATCCCACCCAGGCCCTACCCCCATATCCCAACATATTTTACCCACTAATCCCGCTAACCTACGCATCTCAGGACACTAAGGGGCAATTCTTTAGCATGGCCAATCAACCTAACCCGCGCATCTTTGGACTGTGGGAGGAAACCGGAGCACCCGGAGGAAACCCACGCAGACACGAGGAGAATGTGCAAACTCCACACAGACAGTGACCCGGGCTGGGAATCGAACCCAGGTCCCTGGAGCTGTGAAGCAGCAGTGCTAACCACTGTGCTACCGTGCCGCCCCTCTCTTGCTTCTGGGCCCGAGGGTGGTGGCGGCTCAGTCCCCTGCTCCGCCCCACAGGTGTGGAGAACCCTCCGGTCCGAGGTGCCCAGCATCAAAGGTCGGTACAGAGAGGCGGGGCCTTCCTCGTCACCACTGCCCGTTCTGGGGGCAAGGAACGAAAACGGGTGGGGGTGGGGGTGGGGCGGGGCAGGGGATGGTACGAATTGGGGGAGGAGTGTAGGCGCCACCACCTCTATGCTAGGGAAGGAGGTGTGGGAGTCCCATTGATCGCAAGTTCCCCCTCACCTGTGGTGTAGCACCTCTTGAGGGGCAACCCCCTGACAGGGGATGCCCCTTGCACTCTGCCCCTCTTCTTTCTGCCCCCCCCCCACCCACCCCTCTTGCCCGGACCCAGGGACCCACGCACCTACGACGCCAGGCCCAGCACTAAGAGCTGAGGTGCCCATGGGCCCTGTAGATGGTTTGGGAGGGGGGCTGGAGGTGGAATTTCTCTTCGAGCCGGCTGCGGGGGTGACTGGGGTAGTAGGGGGTGGGGTTTCCGTTCCCCCCCTTCTTTCTGGGGGTCTTCTGGCCGCGTGGAGGCTCCGCTCCACCCCCGCCGGCAGCCAAGGTGGCAGGAATCACCTTCTCCGGATCCAGGCACAGCCAGCTCTCCAGTTGCTCCCTGCTGAATGCAGGCTGGGAGTCTGACACACCTGCTTTAAATAGGGAGCATGAAGCTCCCTGATTTAACCATCAATTTGGACTCATCAGGTAGCTCTTTCGGGTACCAACGTAATAAACAAACTCAAATTAACTTAGGGACAAAGTAAAAGGGGCGGCTCCCCAAAAGGAAGGGGGGAACAGCCCGAACCAAAATCAAAGTCGAAAGGAAACTTAAAACGTCAAACCAAAAGGTGATTATCGGGGTCGATAATACACCCCAGCCCCTGCGGCGCCCAGCGGTCGCGGAAGGCATCAACCGCGCCCGTGGACACCGCATGCTCCCTCTCCAGAGACACCTGGCCGCGAATGTAGCCGCGGTAGAGGGGCAGACAATCGGGACGGACGGCCCCGTCGATCGCCCGCTGCCTGGACCTATTGATGGCGCGTCTCGCCAGGCCCAGGAGCAGGTTCACGAGGAGGTCATCCTCCCGACCTGTCCCCCCCCTCCGCAGCAGGCGCCCATAGATTAGGAGTGTGGGACTGAAGTGCAAACAAAACACTAATAAAAGGTTTTTCAAAAAACTGAAAAGGGTGTGCAATCCAACACATGTAACGTAGACATGTTCCACGGACTCCACAAGTCCACAAAAAGGGCAAGCTTGGGAGCCCATGAACCTACGGTTGTATAGCACTGCTGCATGCAACACCCTCCACCTCAGGTTCCCAAGATAATTGGGGGAGATCCCTCCGTAGAGGGACCTCCACTGGAGACCTCCGCCGCCCGGCGGCAACAAGGCCCGCCAAGGTGTATCCGGGCGACGGGCGAGGACGCGGTAGTGAAAGGTGTGCAGCAGCAGCCCATACAGGAAACGCCTCCGCGCGGTGGAAAAGGGCACGGAGGGCATTTCCGCGAGGCGGCACACGCAGTGGGGCACCTGACCCGGGTGGGGGGGGGGGGTCTAGGCTTTGGGCCAATGTGAAATTCCGTCCGAGCAGGGGAACGCTCGGGCGGGATCCCACCTCTGGGGGGACTCATCAGGTACTGCTTTTCTGGTACCAACTTAATAAATTAACTCAAATTAACTGAGGGACAAATTAAAAGGGGCAGCTCCCCAAAAGGAGGGGGAACAAAAGGAGCCCGAACAAAAAACAAAGTCGAAAGGAAACTTAAAACATTAAATCATAATGTGATTGTCGGGGTTTATAATCAGGTAGTTCATACTGATCAAGCCAACCTCATTAGCCTGGCTGAAGTCATCACAGAGAGTTTCAGATCCATCTTTTTGGGCGTGTTTTTAGGCCCCCCCCCCTCCCCCCCACCCCCACCCTCCCCCCACCAATCACTGCAGACTGGCAATCGGCCCTCTCTCTCTCTCCCTCCCTCCCACTCCCCTCGCCTCACATTGCCCCCACTCTCCCCTGCCTCACATTGCCCCCAGTCCCCCTCGCCTCACATTGCCCCCACTCCCCCTCGCCTCACATTGCCCCCACTCCCCCTCGCCTCACATTGCCCCCACTCTCCCCTGCCTCACATTGCCCCCAGTCCCCCTCGCCTCACATTGCCCCCACTCCCCCTCGCCTCACATTGCCCCCACTCCCCCTCGCCTCACATTGCCCCCACTCCCCCTCGCCTCTCATTGCCCCCACCTCACATTGCCCCCACTCCTCCCTCGCATTGCCCCCACTCCTCCCTCACATTGCCCCCACTCCCCCCTCACATTGCCCCCACTCCCCACTCACATTGCCCCCACTCCCCCCTCACATTGCCCCCACTCCCCCCTCACATTGCCCCCACTCCCCCTTCACATTGCCCCCACTCCCCCCTCACATTGACCCCACTCCCCCTTCACATTGACCCCACTCCCCCCTCACATTGCCCCCACTCCCCCTCGCCTCACATTGCCCCCACTCCCCCTCGCCTCTCATTGCCCCCACCTCACATTGCCCCCACTCCTCCCTCACATTGCCCCCACTCCTCCCTCACATTGCCCCCACTCCCCCCTCACATTGCCCCCACTCCCCCCTCACATTGCCCCCACTCCCCCCTCACATTGACCCCACTCCCCCCTCACATTGCCCCCACTCCCCCTTCACATTGCCCCCACTCCCCCTTCACATTGACCCCACTCCCCCCTCACATTGCTCCCACTCCTCCCTCACATTGCCCCCACTCCTTCACATTGACCCCACTCCCCCTACACATTGCCCCCACTCCCCCCTCACATTGCCCCCACTCCCCCTCGCCTCACATTGCCCCCACTCCCCCTTCACATTGCCCCCACTCCCCCTTCACATTGACCCCACTCCCCCTTCACATTGACCCCACTCCCCCTTCACATTGACCCCACTCCCCCTTCACATTGACCCCACTCCCCCTTCACATTGACCCCACTCCCCCCTCACATTGCCCCCACTCCCCCCTCACATTGACCCCACTCCCCCTTCACATTGACCCCACTCCCCCTTCACATTGACCCCACTCCCCCCTCACATTGCCCCCACTCCCCCCTCACATTGCCCCCACTCCCCCCTCACATTGCCTCCACTCCCCCTTCACATTGCCCCCACTCCCCCCTCACATTGCCCCCACTCCCCCCTCACATTGCCCCCACTCCCCCCTCACATTGACCCCACTCCCCCCTCACATTGCCCCACTCCCCTCTTATGATAGGAATATTTGAGATGCTTATTAACAAAACTTATAGAATTCTCAGCTTTACAAAGACCCTGAGTACAATACCAAGGAAGTTTTGCTAAACTATTGAAAAGCACTGATTACTTCTCATCTGGAGAACTGTGTTCAGTTCTGGGCATCACACTTTAGGAAGGATGTTGAGACCTTGGAGAGAGTACAGGACAGAGTAAATAAAATGGCACCAGGAAGGAGGCAATGCAGTTACTTGGAGACTGGTGAAACTGTTGTTGACCTGGTCTTTCTTGAGCAATGTCTCTGTTTTATAATTCTTAATAATAATTATAATTTGGGGTGGCACAGTGGTTAGCACTCCTGCCTCACAGCACCAGAGATTTGGGTTTGATTCCCAGCTTGGGTCACTGTCTGTGTGGAGTTTGCACGTTCTCCCCGTGTCTGCGTGTGTTTCTTCAGGGTGCTCCTGTTTCCTCCCACATTCTGAAAGACGTGCTGGTTAAGTGCATTGACCCAATCAGGTGCCAGACTGTGGTGACTGGGGGAATTTCACAGTAACTTCATTGCAGTGTTAATGTAAGGCTTACTTGTGACAAATAAATAAACTTTAACTTCTTTTTGAATTTGTCCATGCCCTTAATCCTTCCTGTATCTTCAAGCTCCTCCAGCCCCACTACCATCCGAAGATATCTCTGCTCCTCCAATGCTAGCTTCTTGCATGTGCCTGACTTTGATCGCTCCAATTTAGCTGCTGAGGCCCAACACTTTGAAAGTTCCTTCATAAAACCTCGCTGCCTCTCTACTTCTCTGTCCTTCCATTAGACCTTCCTGAAAACCTAACACTTTAACCAAGGTTCTGGCCATTTAGCCTAAATTCTCCTTAATTGACTCAATGTCAAACTTTGTTTGTTAACAATTTTGTGGAATAGCTCAAGACGTTTCCTTCATTAAATGCGCTATATAAATACACGTTCTCTTTCAGACAGAGAAGATAAAGAAGAGATTTGATAAATTCATGAAGACTTTTGATCGCCTAACAGCACTGTGGAAGTACCTACACCAGAAGGACTGCAGTGGCTCAAAATGTAGCTTACTACCACCTTCTCTAGAGCAATTAGGGATGGACAATAAATGCTGGTCTAGCCAGTGATGCCCACATCCCATGAATGCATCAGAAGAATAAATTTAAAAAACAGTTGAATGTCAGAAGGGAGGTAACCAGAAGACACTGATTGCAAAAGAACTAGTGGGGACATGAAGGATTTTATTTTATGCCAAGAGAAATCTAGGGCCAGATTCTCTGACCTCGCCCATAGCTGGAATTCTCTGGTCTCACTGCAGTGAACAGAGATTTGACTGAGCGCCAAATTCTCCATTCTCATTAGCAGTGGCGTCAGGGTGTACAAGACCAGAGAATTCTGGTCCTAGAGTGCATTGCCTAATAGTGTTGGAAGCAGATTCAATACTAACTTTCAAATTGATGCTGGATCAAATCAGACTAATTTACAATGCCATTGTATAAGGACAAGTGAGTGGGATTAATTAGATAACGGCAAAAAGCCAGTACAGCAATGATGAACCAAAGGGCCTCCTTCAGTGCTTTGTCATTCCATGACTCTATGAAAGAAGAATTAAGAACTGAAGGATTGAGACTCCACACTGTCGTTAGTTAATTCTCAGCTCCGGAGAAGTTTGATTTGCATCTACCATGAAAATACAGAAATTTGATGCTATCCCAAATACATTTCAATCATGATCCAAACAACAAGAAGCCATTTTTATGAAGCTAATAGAAGGATAGTATAATTCAGACAGCAATTTTTGGATATTTATATTTAGTTCCTCAATTTGTCTGAAGTTGCTGTATCATTTATGCATAAATAACAGCAAGTACCATTAACATTACTATTATTTTGACAGAATGTTATAACCCTTTAGCTGTTAGTAATTGCATAATCATATTATGACTGAATCATACCATTTGAATTATATAGTGGTTCTTTCTAAAAGTGTATTCTATATCTCTGGAGATGTCCGGATGTGCTGGAGGATTAAATTGGTCTAATTAAATAGCAGTCTGAGGTCACGTACCTACCGAATCAAGAACAGCTTCTTTCCTGCTGCCATCAGACTTTTGAATGGACCTACCTCACACTGAGTTGATCTTCCTCTACACCCTAGCTATGACTGTAACACTACATTCTGTACTCTCCCCTTTCCTTCTCTATGATCAGTATGCTTCGTCTGTATAGCGTGCAAAAAACAATACTTTTCACTGTATAGTAACACATGTGACACTAATAAATCGCATCAAATCAAAAATCACCAAAGAGGCTTGTAGTGAAATACAACCCACCTTACAACACGCTTGATTTTGTTTCCCAAGCAAAACAGGGCTTTCAATTTGTGCTGGTGCCATGAACAATTTCGTATGCTCTGTTTATTGTTAATGATGTTTCCCCAGTCAAGGCACTGCTTATATCAGGTTCCATTCAAAGCTCTGCAAAAAATGTACATTTCCCGATTAATTTTCCCAATTTACCTTTAATGATCACAATGTGCCCCAAAAGCCACTAGGTGGTGCCCTATATTGCAAGAAATCTCCTGATCCCACAAATCTAAAATTTGTGTCTAAAAATGGAATGCTGTCTGTGATTCTGAATCTAAACTACGGAGTTATTAGAACCAAGTATGATTTTTCATCGTCCTGTGGTGCTCCCATAGTTACCTCTCAGTGTGCCCCACCTCCCCAGTGGCTGTGCCCTGCGCTGTAATGCTGTATGTTTCATTGTAAGTCCGCCTCTGACTTTTATCTTGAATTTTTCAAAAGCTGAGTTGTGGAGGATGAAAAAGAATTGTCCAGAGTGGACAAAGTTTCAGCAAAGCCCTGTTACATTTCTGCCATGTGAAAATGTTTTTTCATTGCATGAGTCCAGAGGAACTGCTTCAGCAGCAGCATATGGCATTCCATTCTATTACTACAATGATTCAATTGGCAAAGTATAAAAGTTGAAATGGCAACTTCCAGATTCCTCCACCAGTCCATAATCTGACAGAAATAGACTTCCGTCACTCAGTTATTCACATTTATAGTTTTCAATTTTTTTAATGACATGTCACTCAGATAACTCAACAGCTTCACATGTTTAAACGCATTTGTGATCTATGTCATTTTTGCTGATCATAAATGTGTCAGATGTGGCTCAATGGTAACACTTTCATCTGAGTCACAGGATTGCATATTCAACTCCAGCTCGAGAGACTAATGTACATAATATAGACAGACCCTCCTGTGAAACGCTTGAGGGGAAATTGCTATCCTTTGGATGAAACATTAAATTGATGCACTATTTTCCCACTCAGGTGAACATAAAAGATCATCTGTATCATGTCCATAGACATAAAATAAATTATAAACAATTTAAATCAAATCTTATTTTCTGCTTATTTAACAAATGGACATTGCAGTACCAAAAACATGGCTGCTACAGGTCACATGATTTGCAAGTTGGCTACAGTTCTGGAAACTCACAACTGTATTTACAGAATAAAGCTCAACCCTCATTCTTGTGAAATCTCACAACTATCATTGTGTGGACCCATTACAATCAAAGAAACAAGGGAGCAGCAGACGGTCTGTCTTCCCAGCCTGGATTTGTAACAAATGGAAAGCCATTAAAACTCATTATACCTGTGGAGGCGCAAATAAAAACCATCTATTTCCCAAGGTGAAAAATGAATTTTGACCAGAAGCATAGAAACTGATTGTTAATCTGAAATTGATTCATCAATGGGCAACACCACATGACTTAAACGCCTTTCACCATTGAAAAGTTTTAATATTACATTCCTGGACTCCCAGGGTAGTTGGTTGTTAACCTCCAGTCTGTCAATAGCAAAGCTGGACTCTAAGCTGACAACAAAGCCTGCTTCAAGTCTAAACCTTCTCGAAGCCTGGTTCTCAGGAAGATTCCGTCCATTGCCTATAGGGAAGACCAAGTTTCTGTTTACCAACCTCAACTTGCTGCATCATCACCAACTTTGAAGAAATTCTGCAACTTCTGCTTTCAGCTAATTGAACCCGCCTGAACTTTAACTCCTATATGAAGGAGCCCTCACTGGAAGCTGACAGCTTGGACACCAACATTTACATGAATGAATATCCATATTCCATTGGCTCTTACTTTTAAAAATTATTCCTAGTTGTAATTTTTATTTCCTATTTCCTTCATGTGTGTGTGTAGTTGCAATGACCACCTCCTGGGTTTGAATGTATAAATAAACAATGCTTCTGATTTAATCCTAAGGAGAGTTTGCTGTGAGTTAATTTAAAATTTACCTCACAAACAGTGTGTTTGGGGAGATACGCCACAGACTATTTCAAAAATTAAAGCATCTCTGCTAATGACAGATGGTGAGAAAAGTAAAAGTTGTTCAGTTGACCTCTCTCCCCTGCCGCTAATGTATAGCACTATCCAAAGTTTGGCAGCCTGGCTTTCCTGGTATGCTGGTCATTATTTATCCCGTAACCATCATCACTAAATAAAAATCTGGTCATTTATCTCATTGCTGTTTATGGAATTTTGCTGCGCGCAAAATGCCTGCTTCATTTCCTATGCTATTGAAGTACTTTACTGACAGTAAAATACTTTGAGCTCTGTGAGGTGCAATAGAAATGCAAGTTCAATTATTCTCTTTATAAGTGATATCATGAACATTATTTCATTTTGTATCACACAGTGGAATTGCATTGGGTTAGTGCTGGCACATGTGGCCAAAGATAGTCTGACATACTGAGGTCCTTTCAAGTGCATTCTGAAACTTATTTAAGTAATATCCTCTCCAGTGTTGAGATATAGTTTCCTAGTTTCTTGGATGCTCAGTTTGTGGTTTCATTCTTGCAGATGGAGCAGTTGGTTGGCTGCTTTCAGACAAGGGTGAGTGAAAATTAGAAATGGCACCAAACTGGCATTCTTCTTGGTGGCGAGCTTAAAGAAAGGAAGAAAAACTTTAAAAAAGGAGAACATTTTGGTAACATTAAGATGTTCCAAAGTTCATTACAGCCAATTAAGAACTTCTGAAGTGTTGTAGTGTTAGAAACAGAGCAACCAATTTGCACACAGTAGTCGAGGTTGCAGCTGCAAAGCTTGGTTGTATTGCACCTCGATATTTGGTCCGAGAGGTACTATTTTGGGTCCAAAATGGCATCCACACTATGCATGCATTCTTCTGGTGTGGGCTGCACTGGACACTATTATAGTTAGGTTGTTAGCAAAGCTGCTGGGTGAATGTGCTGGAAGTTTGAAGAATAGGTTGAATCTGGCACCAATCAGCAAGTAATGCTGATTTGACTCAAGCAGTTACATTTTTAACCTGAACTCTCCAGCTAAAGCCCTCTCTTAATCTCACATAGCTGAACATACATTCAGCAGCAGGAAGCTCCCCACCAGTGTTATATAAAGGGATTATCACCGACATTCAAGTCAGGTAGTTGATAGTTGTTGACTGAATTTATAGAAATGTTTGGTGGTTTGTAGAGCTATTTAAAGTTGCTGAAGTTCACAGGGCATAGTGCAGCAAAGTGGTGAAGATCTTGGTTCTCACTTTAAAGGCTCTGTTCAGGTCAGTTGCTCCTAGTCCTGCATCCTGTGGCTTCCATTTCCCCCTTCGTCTGCAACATAGATGAAGAGGTGCTCAAACTCAGTGAGGAATACTGGGTTGGATTTCATCGACCTGATGAGTGTTGCCCACCAGTCAGAGAATCAGTGGAAACAACACCCCTCCTCCCACCCAGCAATTCCATGGGAAAGGTCCAATAATATTCAAAGCAAATTACTGCGGATGCTGGAATCTGAAACAAAAAGAGAAAATGCTGGAAAATCTCAGCAGGTCTGGCAGTATCTCTAAGGAGAAAAAAGGGCCAATGTTTCGAGTCCAGATGACAAAGGGTCATTTGGACTCGAAACGTCAGTTCCTTTCTCTCCTTACAGATGCTGCCAGACCTGCTGAGATTTTCCAGCATTTCCTCTTTTGGGTCCAATAGTTTTAAGTGCTCTTCAAGCTAAAAGTGAGTGAGGACAGGATTGGGATTATTGGTTGGGAGCAGAGGCAAGGGTGTCAGGGGCAAGGACAGCGGGATTAGCTTTCAGTGACAGGGGTTGCTGGGTGGCCTTTGGGAGGCATAGGAAAGCTTGTATAACTCCCATTTAACCCCTGATCCATCACTGAATTGCGGTGAACTCAGGGGTAATGGGAGTCAATTGTCTCATTAATGAACCTAATTAATATCCTGTTGCCTAAAGGCAGGAATCCCACATCAATCCATTCAGCTCTTTGGCTTAACTGGGGAAGGATTTTCTGCTGATGGGAGACTTCTACCATTAAGTGGGCCATAAGTGGCCTGGCCACCATTGTTCCTGTCATTTAGGGTGGCATGCTGGCACAGTGGTTAGCACGGCTGCCTCACAGCGCCAGGGACCCAGGTTCCATTCCGGTGTTGGGTGACTGTGTGGAATTTGCCCATTTAGTGAAAACTGAGCTCCTCGTGATGTTCGCCAAGCTTTGGTCGACAGTTACTTTTAGAAATAACCACTATATAATTCAAATGGTATGATTCAGTCATAATATGATTATGCAATTACTAACAGCTAAAGGGTTATAACATTCTGTCAAAATAACAGTAATGTTAATGGTACTTGCTGTTATTTATGCATAAATGATACAGCAACTTCAGACAAATTGAGGAATTAAATATAAATATCCAAAAATTGCTGTCTGAATTATACTATCCTTCTATTAGCTTCATAAAAATGGCTTCTTGTTGTTTGGATCATGATTGAAATGTATTTGGGATAGCATCAAATTTCCCTATTTTCATGGTAGATGCAAATCAAACTTCTCCGGAGCTGAGAATTAATCTCCCTCTGAACTGCCTTGTTCATCTGTGTGAAGTCCGCACTAATGTGCAGTGAGTCGTTAGGCTCAGGTACAGGCACCAGGCCTGAACGGAAAGAAAAAAGATACATTGTTCCTGTCACAATGGACAGAATGAAATTCCTCCCATTTTACACAACTTCTCAGTTTCACTCACTGAAAGGTGTCACCTATTGAAGGAAAATCTACAACCTCAGACCTGGACGAGCAGGGCATGGACAGTGACGAGGAAGGTGGCAAAGTCTGTGAGTGTTTCAGCATTGGGTTCACCATGTCCGTCTGGAGGCCCTCTTGATCCCCCATCATTAGTGATCCTCTCTCCTCCTGTTGAACTCCTGCACAAGGGCACACATAGTGGGTCAGAGAGCCTTGGAACACCTTGACTACGATGGGATGAATCACCTCCTTCTATATTACAACTTTGCATGTTATATGCATGAATGCATTCTTAATTCTGGTTTCTATTTGAATCAGATTTGAGTGAAGATGCACAACATCAGCAGTCTTCCTGTAGTTTGCAAGAGCTTGGTTACACTTTACAAAATAAGGAACCTTGAAAAAGGAAATGACCTTTAAAAATAAGCATCCGACTTCCTGCCACAATCAGGCATTATGTGGTTTATACTGAATGTTACTGCAAGTAAGCATTGCTGCAGTCAAATCTCAATGGACACTCATGGGTCACTTTCAATTTCTTTCCATAAAGATTATTGTCAGATAATGATTATTATACAACACTTCCACCATTAAACATTGCAGTTCAACAATACTGAAAATAAAACATACGCTGAAGTGCTCAACTTCATTGATTGTGAAAAGCTTTGCGATGTCCTGAGATCATAAAAAGTACTAAATTAAATGCATGCTTTTTCTTTTACCTTTAATAACCTAACTGCCTCATTGTGCTGACATCGATTCAACGGATTCATGTGATTGAGTCTTTTGGTATTGATGCTACAATATTTCAGTAGCCTACTCATACAGTAAAAGAACAGAGCAACAGGAGAAAAATCAAATTCTTCTTTTGCAGAAGAGAGGTGTTAGACAATTGGTGAGTCCGGTGTTCCAGGGCAGAATATTAGTAGCAAAATGTCATTAGCAAATAATGACTTACTTCAAAGTGATTTTATAAATATCAAACATTAGATAGAAGTTGATCTAATTTGCAGCAATCTTTAGCAATGCATTAAGGTGTTATCATTATTTCTCAAAAACATTTAAAGGGCTATATTCTTTTAAAGGGAAGAGCACACTTTTGGAAAAGAGAGTGACATAACTGATACAATAGAAAATATCTAACTGCTCTGAGGTTGATTAGCTTAGATGATTAACAAGACAGACAACTGAACCATAGAAAGCAAAAAGAGATGTTCCTTAACAAAATAGCTAAAGAATGCCCTTTGGGATATCATAATCCAATCCCAGAAATGCTGTCAGGCATTCTCCTTATTTGCCACATAAATTCAGCTAACATCCGTACCTCAAAGTGGGAATGGAGATATGGGACTCTTCTTACTTTCAATGGGCTTATAGGAACATGGGATCATGGGCAGACAATATAAAGTAAGGGGTGAAATTCTAAAAGAGGTGCAGGAGGAGAGGGACCTGGGGGTATACGTACATAGATCATTGAAGGTGGCAGGACAGGTGAAGAGAGCAGTTTATAAAGCATATGGTATTCTGGGCTTTATTAAAGGAGGAATAGAATATAAGAGGATGGAGGTTATGCTGGACTTATTGAAGAGACTAGTTAGACCACAGCTGGAATATTGTGTACAGTTCTGCGCACCACACTATAGGAAGGATGTGAATGCATTGAAGAGAGTGCAGAAGAAGTTTACAAGAATGGTTCCAGGGATGAGAAACTTCAGTTATGAGGACAGATTGGAGAGGTTGGGACTGTTCTCCTGAGAGAAAAGAAGATGTGAGGTGTGATAGAGATTTTCAAAATCATGAGGGTGCTGTACAAAGTAGATGGGGAGAAACTGTTCCCACTCATAAAAGGATCAAGAACAAAAGGGCACAGATTTAAAGTGATTTGCAAAATAAGCAAATGTGATGATGAGAACGAAACTTTTCCACATAATGAGTAGTTTAGGGTTAGGAATGCGCTGCTTGGGTGGGTGGTGGCAGCACGTTTAATTGAGACATCAAGAGGGCATTAGATGATTACTTAAATAAAAACAATATGCAGGGATACAGGAAAAAGGCAAGGGAATGGCACTAAGTCATGATGCTGTTTAGAGAAGGTGCAGATGTGATGGGCCAAATGGCCTCCGTCTGTGTCATAACAATTCTGTGATTAACCTATCTTTCATTGAATATGTCTATATATTCTTCAATCTCTTCATTAGAGATCCACAAAGTCATTGATTAAGATAGAATGTTTCACAAGTAGATCTGCAGAGAGAATAAGACAGGAGATACAGTTCTGGGCGGCATGGTGGCACAATGGTTAGCGCTGCTGCCTCACAGCGCAGGGATCCAGGTTCTATTCCGGCCTCGGGTCACTCTGTCTGTGTGGAGTTTACACATTCTCCCCGTGTCTGCATGGGTTTCCTCTGGGTGCTCCAGTTTCCTCTCACAGTCTAAAGATGTGCAGATTAGGTTGATTGGCCATACTAAATTGACCCCAGTGTCAGGGGGTTAGCGGGGTAGCGTGAACAGGGCCTGCGTGGGATTGTGGTCAGTGCAGACTTAATGGCCTTCTTCTGTACTGTAAGGATTCTATGATTCTATGACAGCTGAAAGGATTGCTGCAGAGCATTGTCAGTGTTAATGGAGGTGGAATTGACTGCAATCACTTATCCACCTTAACATTCATTATGTCAGACACTCACTAAAGAGGAATTTATGATTCTTCATGGTGCGCCACAGACCACAAAGGAACAAGAGGATGCAGATGTGAAAATGAAGCCTGATGTAACTGATAGATGTGAGACAATTTAGCCCCTAGCTGCAGAGACAATACTAATATTACCAGGGGTCTTGGCATGGTTTTTGCAATAAGACAATAAATGTTCGGAATATTAAAAAAAGGATTAAGATGGAAGAAAAGGTCACAGTCTAAAGTTGTTGAACTCAATGTTGAGTCCTGAGGACTGTAACATGCCTAATCAGAAGATGAGATGCTGCCCCTCCAGCCCGCGCAGGGCTTCATTGGGGCATTGCAACAGGCCAAGGACGGACATGTGGCAAGATGCTGAGTTGAAATGGCAAGATGCTGAGTTGAAATGGCAAGAAACAGGAAGGTCATCCATTTTCGTAGGAATAACAGCAAAATGGACTATTATTTAAATGGTGAAAAATTGCAGCATGCTGCTGTGCAGAGGGACCTGGGTGTCATTGTGCAGGAATCACAAGGAGTTGATTTGCAGGTGCAGCAGGTAATTAAGAAGGCAAATGAAATGTTGTCCTTCATTGCTAGAGGGGTGGAGTTTAAAAGCAGCAAGATTATGTTGCAGCTGTATAAGGTGCTGGTGAGGCCACACCGGGGGTACTGTGTACAGTTTTGGTCTCCTTACTTGAGAAAGGATATACTGGCATCGGAGGGGGTGCAGAGGAGATTCACTAGGTTGATTCTGGAGTTGAGAGAGTTGGCTTATGAGGAGAGACTGAGTAAACTGGGGCTATACTCATTATAATTTAGAAGAATGAAGGGGGATATTATAAAAACATATAAAATTATGAAGGGAATAGGTATGATTGAAGCAGGGACGTTGTTTCCACTAGCTGGTGAAACTAGAACCAAGGGGCATAGCCTCAAAATAAGGGGGAGCAGATTTAGGACTGAGTTGAGGAGGAACTTCTTCACACAAAGGGTTGTGAATCTGTGGAATTCCCTGCCCAGTGAAGCAGTTGAGGCTACCTCATTGAATGTTTTTAAGGCAAGGATAGATACATTTTTGAACAGTAAAGGAATTAAGGGTTATGGTGAGCGGGCGGGTAAATGGAGCTGAGTCCACAAAAAGATCAGCCATGATCTTATTGAATGGTGGAGCAGGCTCGAGGGGCCAGATGGCCTACTCCTGCTCCTAGTTCTTATGTTCTTATGTTCTAAGGTTGAGGTCATGCTTGCAGACAGAGTGAAGGTGTCCCGCAAAGTGATCACCCAGCCTGTATTCTCCCCAATGCAAAGAAGACAGCATTGGGAGCCGCGAGTATAGCAGACCAAATTGAAGGAGGTGAGAGTGGAATCCTGCTTAACCTGAAAGAAGTGTTTGGAGCCTTGGAACGGTGAGGGAGAAGATAAAGAAGCAGGAGTTGCACCTTCTGTGATTGCATTGGGAAGGTGGTGTGGGAAGGGGATGAGGATTTGGGTGTGATGGAGGAATGGACCAGGGTATTGCAGAGAGAGCGGTCCCTGCAGAATACTGACAAGGGGGGTGAGGGGAAAGTATGTTTAGTAATGGAATTACGGTGGGGTTGCGGAAATGGTGGAGGATGATCCTAGGATTATGGAGGCTGGTGGGGTGAAAAGTAAGGGCAGTAGGGGTCTTGTCATGGCTCTGGGAGGGAGGGGAAGAGGTAAGGGCAGAGGCGCAGAAACGGGTCAAACTCAGTTGAATGCCTGGTCAACATCGGGATGTGGCGGACAGAGATAGTGATGGGGGGGGGTGTGGAGATAGGGGAACCCAGGTTAGCTTTAGAGTAAGCGTTAGGGTTTAGATTAGAAATGATGATTCATTGTAGGACTGGCAAAGAGGGATGGAAATTGGAAGGAAAATCAATAAAGCTTTTCCATGTCCTGACGAGAACATGAAGCGGCACCAATGTGGCCACAACTAGATAAAGAGTTGTGGGAGAGGACCTGAGTCAGACTGGAGCAAGGAATGTTCCACATAGCCCACAAAAAAATAGGTCTAACTGGGGCCCATGCAGATACCCATAGCCACACCTTTTATTTGCTGCAAATGCGACAAGTTAAAGCAGAAATTGTTGAATGACAAAATAATTTAAGCCACATGGAGGAGAGTGGTGATGGACGGGGATTGTTCGGGCTTCTCTTCAAGGAAGAAGCGGAGAGCTCTCAAACCATCCTGGTAGAGATTGGAAGTGTAGAGGGATTGGATATCCACTGTGAAGAGAAGGTGGTTAGAGCCAGGGAACTGGAAATTATTGGTAAGCTGTAGGGCATCAGTGGAATCAGAAATATAGGTGAAAAGAAACAGGTCAAGGGAGAGAGGATTGCTTTTATAGTAGCAGAATATACAGATTCAGCTCAAAAACTTGACATTTCGTAAAGTTTTATTTGTAACAGAAACAAAATGTAAAACTACAATTGAATGTGAAAACTTACAATGAGTTTTCAGAAAACTTACATCATAAAATTTGTTCTTAGCTTCTATTCGATGTACCATCTAAAACTAAATAAATTCTCCTTCCTTTTAGTATTCTAAAAATAATTTCCACTGCATGGATTAGTTCTTAATTATTTTCCATTGGAAGGTAAGGAGTTCACAAATGTGTGCTTTGTGAATGGCCAGTCCTACAATGAATCATCAGTCTTTCTAGAAGAAGCATGTGTGGGTGCATGCTGGGAGTTGGAACTAACAGGGGCACTGCTACGAATTTGCATGAACCATAGGACCGTAGAATTCTTACAGTGCAGAAGGAGGCCATTCGGCCTGTAGAATCTCTCTGAAAGAACATCTTACCCAGGTCCAGGTTTTAACTATTCCTGCCAGTATAACAAATGTTGAAACATGATGTGGTAAGTTTAACATGCTTGGAAGAAACTGATGACTTTGGACCTATGTCCTTCCCAAAACTCTGGATTTTCCTTGAGTCATAATTCGGTCTGTTTAAACTTATTGAAAGAGATTGATTGCTATTATTGGACAACAATTCCATTATTACGATATCCTTTGGCTAACAAAATGTTGAGCTAATGTGACCAAGTGAGAAAAGGGAGAGATGTACGCCATAGGTCTTATCGTGGTCATCTCCATGATAAGTGTGCAGCTTTAAGAAGTTGGATAAAGTGTTAGAGTAATCAAGGCAATATGGCATAACTGAAGGCATACCATTATGGAGGAGCTGGTGAGGATGGAATAGAGGGCAACTTGCAGATGCTGCTGATCACTGTCTCTGCTACCCTTGTACTTCTAGCAGCTAGAATACGCATGTCCAAAGGGGGCTACCAAACTAGCCTTGGGGACTTGCAACAGTGCATCTTTCACATAGCACATGTACAGCTGTCACTATCTGTTGGTGTGGAGGGACTGAATGGCGAGGGTGCTGGATAGGATGTTAACCAAGCACCCTGCTTCATCCTACATCATATCCAGCTTCCTGAGTGCTGTTGGAGCTGCGCCTATCCAGGCAAGTGGATAGTATTCCCTCAAACTCCTTACTTGTGTCTTATGCATGATGGAGATCTTTAGGGAGTCAGGAGGTCATGCATTAGCACAGATGTAACAGTATACAGCCTGCTCCTGTATCAGAATACTCAAAATTCATCTAGTCCAAAAATGTGTAGGTTAAGTGGATTGGACACGGTAAATTTCTCCTTAGGGCAATCAAGAGGATTAGCAGGGTAATTGCATGGGGTTTCAGGGATAGGGTCTGGATGGGATTGTTGTCGGTGCAGGCTCAATGGGCCGACTGGCCTCTTTCTGCACTGTAGGGATTCTATAATTCTATGATCTACCTTAATGCAGAAGAGAGCGCACAACAAGCAAAAGACGGAGGAGATGGGAGAGGGGATGCCTGTGATCTGGCCCCTCACACAATTTGAACAGCAGGCTGCCAAGTTAGTATGGGAGAACCCTGACCATGCCTGTGCCGAGGTCAAGGTCAGCCTCCCGAAGCATCCAGTGAAGAAATATGATTAATCTACAAATCTAAACCTGGGAGTCAGCCTCGGAAATCTCTCATCTCTCCTCTCTTCATTCCAGGAGAGCTCAGATGATGATGAGCATTTCTTCACACTTATAGAGCCAACACAGTGTTCAAAGTCACCACCCACCAGCCCAAAGACACATTCCTTGGTGGGCGATATATCTAGTTTAGGGCCAGGCTCACACCTTTGGGGTCACCTCACAGACAAGTGTCCACAACAGGGAAATAAGTGAGAACAATGGTCTCCTTCACTCAGAGGACTGCTAGGCACGTTGGCCTTAAAGAGTCAGAGAGAGGTCCTTGGGCATCTAAATGGAGGGGAGTGTTTAGGTGGATACCACTGGGACTTCCAGTCAGGATGTGGTGGCATATTGAGGTGCGAATGTGGTCCCCATGACTGTTCCGTGTGTCTGGATGAAGAACTGGTTGTTGAAGGTGAAGATATTGTGGTCCAGGATGAAGCGGATGAGATGTAAAATTGCATCTGGAAACTGGCAGTTGTTGGCGCTGAGCACTGAGGCCGTTGCAGCAATGCCATCGTCATGGGGGATGCTGGTGTAGAGTGCCGAGACATCCATTGTGACAAGGAGCGCTCCTGGTTCATTTGGCATATTGAGGTGCGAATTTGGTCCCCATGGCTTCCAGTCAGGACACTTTAGGGGCATCGCTATATTCTGAGGCCCCTCTGGCTTGACCCCATCAGCTCCAGCCTCTGAGACCGCTGAGGATACACATGCCCAGAGTAGGAGACCCAAACAAGGCCTCGAGGCTTCAGCCCTCCAGTGGACACATGCCAAAGTGATCATTGACAAGTGGAAAATAGTAGTCAGCCGGCTGCCTCCAACTTTGCTGTGGATGTTGGGGACGACCCTAGACTACTGGTAGGGTAAGAAAAATGAAGAAGGATTAAGTTAATACTGGTAGCCAGGGTGTACACTCATGGTATATAGTTTCAGCACCTTTGTAAAGATATGAATCTTTTCACTTCATGGAGTACTCCTGGGTTCTTCTTGCTGCTGCTTGTGTATCGGCTGGGCGGGTGAGGGGGGCGGAGTGGGAGAACCAAGGCTGGGTCGATTGTGATGTTACAAATGCAGGTAATATAAATATACTTACTGTTCTTTTTCTTGTTTAAGGGGAATGTTCAAAATTTCAGATTTATTCTGCCGGCAGCCGGTGTGTCCAGAAAATATTTAGTTCAAGGGTATCAGCAAGTTTGCTGATGATACAAAGATTGGAGGTGTAGTGGACAGTGAGGAAGGTTTTCAAAGCTTGCAGAGGGATTTGGACCAACTAGAAAAATGGGCTGAAAAATGGCAAATGGAGTTTAACGCGGACAAGTGTGAGATATTGCACTTTGGAGGGACAAACCAAAGAAGAACGTACAGGGTAAATGGTAGGACTCTGAAGAGTGCAGTTGAACAGAGGGATCTGGGAATACAGGTACAGAATTCCCTAAAAGTGACGTCACAGGTGGATAGGGTCGTAAAGAGTGCCTTTGGTACATTGGCCTTTATAAATCGGAGTATCGGAGTGTTGTGGTAAGGTTATATAAGGCATTGGTGAGGACGAATTTGGAGTAATGTGTACAGTTTTGGTCACCTAGTTACAGGAAGGATGTAAATAAGATTGAAAGAGTGCAGAGAAGGTTCACAAGGATGTTGCCGGGACTTGAGAAGCTGAGTTACAGAGCGAGATTGAATAGGTTGGGACTTTATTCCCTGGAGCGTAGAAGATTGAGGGGAGATTTGATAGAGGTGTATAAGATTTTGATGGGTATAGATAGAGTGAATGCAAGCAGGCTTTTTCCACTGAGGCTAGGGGAGAAAAAAACCAGAGGGCATGGGTTAAGGGTGAAAGGAGAAAAGTTTAAAGGGAATATTAGGGGGGGCTTCTTCACGCAGAGAGTGGTGGGAGTGTGGAATGAGCTGCCGGATAAAGTGGCAAATGCGGGATCACTTTTAACATTTAAGAAAAATTTGGACGGGTTTATGGATGAGAGGGGTGTGGAGGGATATGGTCCAAGTGCAGATCAGTGGGACTAGGCATAAAATGGTTCGGCACAGACAAGAAGGGCCAAAAGGCCTGTTTCTGAGCTGTAATTTTCTATGGTTCTATGGTATGAAAGCAAGTTAATAGCTTATTTTCAGGTGGGAATTTGTTACTTAGATAGAGCTGATGGACTTGTGTTTGTACAAGAAGTTCCCCTGGGATTTCTGATGAAAGCTGATTGACAGGATCACGTGATAAACTGGGTCAATGCACAGAGAAAGGAACTTTTGCAGTTTGGAGTTGCTACTCTGCTGAAGTCAGAAGCATATGACTAGAGAGTTCCTGAGAACTCTCTCTCACTCCACAAAATCTTTCTGGAAGCTTCAGGATTGTTAACACAATTTCTCGCAAGCATATTTATGGTTACTAACTATATTTAAAGTGGCATTTACATCTCTAAGGGAAATGTAGCTTGTTTGGAACTGAAACAGACATAAGCTGGAAAGAAAAGTTGCTTCCTTTCAATTTTAAATATTGATAGAATCATAGAATTCCTACAGTGCAGGAGGAGGCAATTTGGCCGATCACGTCTGCACCAACTCTCCAGGAAAGCATCTCAACCAGGCCCCATCCCCGTAACCCCAAGTATTCACCTGCTAATCTCTCTAACCTACACATATTTGGACACTAATGGGCAATTTAGCATAGCCAGTCCATCTAGCCTGCACATCTTTGGACTGTGGGAGGAAACCGGAGTACCTGGAGGAAGCCCACACGGACACGGAAAGAACGGGCGCGGCACAGTAGCACAGTGGTTAGCACTGCTGCTTCACAGCTCCAGGGACCTGGGTTCGATTCCTGGCTTGGGTCACTGTCTGTGTGGAGTTTGCACATTCTCCTCGTGTCTGCGTGGGTTTCCTCCGGGTGCTCCGGTTTCCTCCCACCGTCCAAAGATGTGCAGGTTAGGTTGATTGGCCATGCTAAAATTGCCCCTTCGAGTCCTGAGATGTCTAGGTTAGAGGGATTAATGGGTGTGATATGGGGATAGGGCCTGGGTGGGATTGTGGTCGGTGCAGACTCGATGGGCCTAAGGGCCTCTTTCTGCACTGTAGGGTATCTATCTATCTAATGTGTAAATTCTACACAGTCACCCAAGGACGAAATTGAGCCCAGGTTCCTGATGCTGTGGAGCAGCAGTGCTAACCACTGTGACATCATGCCACCCCATTCAACTGTTGATATTTGCATTGCTTCATTTGTTAGAGTTATTATTAAATAAAATTTGTTTTACTATTAAAGATCCGTTTGTCGATGGAATCGTTCCTGAAAGGAAGCATCTTTTCCTCACAGTTATGCCAAAATAGAAAAGTTGTTGGGGTCTAGTCTGGTTTCCTATTGCAATTTGGGATTTTGATCCAGGGCCCTAACACTGTGTCCTTCTGAATCATGCCTGCACATCAAGGCACCCTTTGTTAAGGTTCATGTGAGTCATGTTGGTGTTTTAATCAGCACGCATGACATGCAAATCCAGTTCCTGATGAGTTTCAGCAGGAATGGTGACACACTATTAACTCTCTATGACAGTCAGGACCGTAGGTTCTCACAGTCATTTCTCACCGTCCGGAAACCAATTTTTTTCATCGCAGCACGTTCGCCACCCCCGCCCTCCACAAACCCTACCGCTGGCAGGAGGGGAAAATTCCACCCTATATTTGGATAATTACTGTTCTATAATTCTTGCATCTTTCTGTAAGTTGTTCCTTTATATCTTCCTCACTATTTGGTGGCCCATAGAATACATGCAGAAATGTGATGGTACCCCTGTTTCAACAAGACTAATGGATGTCTGGGCTCTTAGCCAAGCATCATTGGGCAGAATTTTCTCATTTTTTTAAGCAGAGGGCACAGCGGGTGGGAAAAACAGAGTGGAAGCCATCAGCCCCAAGGACAGCCATATTTTGGGAACTTAGTTAAAAAAAAGTTAAGGGATGAGTCCAACATCACATTGATTGTGATTGTGATTGAGCTCACCCCACCAGCAACTTAGGATTTTAAAAGATCAGGACACCCTTTCAAAAGGGCTCCCCACTATAAAAAATAAAAATCGAATCCCTTGCCATGCAACATCCCTTCCCCACCACCACAGATCTCCTCTTCCTCCTCCAACATGCAATTCCCCCCCGCCACGGAAATCCCACCCCTACAACCAACTCCCGCCCCAGCATTGCCCCTTGGCACTGCCGTGGTAGTGTCAGGTGCAGTGCCAGGTTACTGACTGAACATGATACTCCCCGCCCCGCCCCAGGGGGATGTGCGCACCTGCCTGCCTCACATGGTTCTGCTGATGAGGTGCACATCATGCAGGACCTGTTGTGAATGGACCATTTAATGAATGGGTATTATCAGGGGTAAGCGCTTGATAATGACATTTAAACGTATTCAAATAGACATCCTGATGTTCAACATCAATGCTGATCCCACCTTCTGAAAACTGGAGCAGAAAATCCCCCTCATTATATACGTTTGACTGAGAGCCCAGACATCCATTATCCTTGTTGAACCCGCAGTGCCCCAAAGAAAGCACTGCTTGATTGACAACTCCGGCTCTCAGATCTCTGTGATCAATTTCACAATGTTTATTTACATGGGGTTATGTGTTTTACAGACTTGTGGTTATTGATACTTCAAAGTGTCCGGATGATTGACAATTTCATTGCCCTGTAACAAAATGATTTTCTAATATAATGAAAAATGAAGTAATTACTTTTTAATGCTTTTTTTTTACATATCCTATTGTCACCGTATGGTTCATTGGTTCTAGAAGGAATATCGTGGGTCAATGTGCATGAAAATGCCATAGTTTGGCATAGGAATGTGAGGGGACAGTGGTTGGGTGGAAGGGTATAGCTTGGCATTGGAGGCATGAGGATGACATTTGAACTCACATTTAAAAGGTTCCCTCATGCAGACTAGGGTTCACAATTTCTCTGAGGGGCCATGAACAACAATTCTTTAAAAACCTGAGATAAAAGCAAAATGCTGCGGATGCTGGAATCGGAAACAAAAACAGAAAATGCTGGCAAATCAAAGGCAGGTGTGACAGCACTGGTGGAGAGTGAAATGTTGGCTCTACTCTCTCTCCACAAATGCTGTCAGACCTGCTGAAATTTTCCTGCATTTTCTGTTTTTGTCTTTAAAAAGATATCTCGAGTCCATGAAAACTGCAGAGGAGGAGGATATGCCTATTTCTGCAATGAACCCAGCCAGGTTGGGAATGCTAGTTAGGGCTTTTGACACAAACCAGCCCAAACCCTTCAAAGGCAGTCCCAAAAATCAGACAGCCCAGGAGTGGGTCAGGAAATCCAGAATCGGGGCTCACCCACCATTTTTAAAGGGCACCCAAATGACCCTGACACAGTGAAAATCCAGTCCAGAGCCTTTGGGTCCTGAGAATCCATCTGTGTTCATTATGATGCTCTCAGTTTATGAGGGATAGAGAACAGCCCACTATACCAAGCACAACTTGCCAGTCCTGAGGAACTTTGTATGGGTCAGGATATCTGTGTCTTTTTGCAAGGTAACCTGCATCAAAGGCAACAATGCTGGTGGCAGGGCTCAATGGCTGGCACAATTAATGAAGAATACCATTGCCTCATGGCATTGGGCCTCCCAGGATCACCAAAGACAGTTCAGTCACAAAGAGGGCTGAAGGGCTCTTTCCAGTGTGTGTGGAGGCACGGCATCTTCCCAAAGAACAGATCAGCCATTTGACCTGTGCAGGTTGCCAATTAGATAGGTGCCTACCATGGATATTTGATATCCCACCGACCCTGCATACCCTGGAGTACCAGATCCTGAAGGTTTTTGGCAGATGTATAATTGCTGGTGTCATTCCCCAAGGATTTTGAGAATTAGTTACTTTAAGAAACAAACTGTATAGAAACAGTCTAACAATGCCCCTGTGTATTGTTATTTACATTATTTACATTAAGGATCCTCTCAGTATCTACTCTGACAAGTCCTCTCAGAATCTTAAAAACTCCTGCATGTTTGAGATAGAAACTTCCATTTGTAAATACAATGTGCATGATGTGCAAAAATTGAGCACAAGAGATTTCAGTCCCATTTTTCAATAGCCAATGCCTATTGTTTACCATGTGAAAAATGAAGACTAATATCTGCATCCTTCCTTTTTGAGATTACAGACAAAACAACCCTGGAACTCAATCCAACAGTGCGGCCAATCATTGAGTGAGTTATCAGAAACTTACTAAGGTACTGCCATCAATTTGCCATTCGGTTATTTCAATGGATGGAAAGTGACTTCATGTCTGTGTGTTAATAAACTAGTAAGAGTTTTAACAACACCAGGTTAAAATCCAACAGGTTTATTTGGTAGCAAATGCATTAGCTTTTAGAGCGCTGCTCCTTCGTCAGATGGAGTGGGAATCTGCTCTCAAACAGGGCACAGAGACACAAAATCAAGTTACAGAATACTGATTAGAATGCGAATCTCTACAGCCAACCAGGTCTTAAAGATACAGACAATGTGAGTGGAGGGAGCATTAAGCACAGGTTAAAGAGATGTGTGTTGTCTCCAGACAGGACAGCCAGTGAGATTCTGCAAGTCCAGGAGGCAAGCTGTGGGGGTTACTGATAGTGTGACATAAACCCAAGATCCCGGTTTAGGCTGTCCTCAGGTGTGCGGAACTTGGCTATCAGTTTCTGCTCAGCGATTCTGCACTGTCGTGTGTCGTGAAGGCCACCTTGGAGAACGCTTACCCGAAGCTCAGAGGCTGAATGCCCGTGACCGCTGAAGTGCTCCCCCACAGGAAGAGAACAGTCTTGCCTGGTGATTGTCGAGCAGTGTTCATTCATCCGTTGTCGTAGAGTCTGCATGGTTTCCCCAATGTACCATGCCTCGGGACATCCTTTCCTGCAGCGTATCAGGTAGACAACGTTGGCCATGTTGCAAGAGTAGGTACCGTGTACCTGGTGGATGGTGTTCTCACGTGAGATGATGGCATCCGTGTTGATGATCCAGCACGTCTTGCAGAGGTTGCTGTGGCAGGGTT